>NC_052239.1:7004680-7368100 GCF_013401445.1 Tripterygium wilfordii | reverse complement strand
ATGTGGACCGTTGTACTCTATTAGTGCTCTTAAAAATCTAACTTTCTAGTTGAGCCTTCGTGCCACGTTTCGTAAGGTAAAGACGCGAATAGTCCAAGTTATGTCTCAAATTGCTCAAAAACGTGAAAAGCTCCTCTATGGAGAGAGTTGAGCAATTCCAAAGCATCAATGGGGACCGTCGTACTCTATTGAATGCTCTTAAAGATCTAACTTGCTAGTTGAGCCTTCATGCCACGTTTGTAAGGTAAGACGCGAATAGACCAAGTTATGTCTCAAATTGCACAAAAACGTGAAAAGCTCCTCTATGGAGAAAGTTGAGCAATTTCAAAGCATCAATGTGGACCGTTGTACTCTATTTAGTTCTCTTAAAAGTCTAACTTTCTAGTTGAGCCTTCGTGCCACGTTTCGTAAGCTAAAGACGCGAATAGTCCAAGTTATGTCTCAACTTGCTCAAAAACGTGAAAAGCTCCTCTATGGAGAGAGTTGAGCAATTCCAAAGCATCAAAGTGGACCGTTGTACCCTATTTATTGCTCTTAAACGTCTAACTTGCTAGTTGAGCCTTCGTGCCACGTTTCAGACGGTAAAGACGCGAATAGACCAAGTTATGTCTCAAATTGCACAAAAACGTGAAAAGCTCCTCTATGGAGAGAGTTGAGCAATTCCAAAGCATCATTGTGGACCGTTGTACTCTATTTAGTGCTCTTAAAAGTCTAACTTGCTAGTTGAGCCTTCGTGCCACGTTTGGTAAGGTAAAGATGCGAATAGACCAAGTTATGTTTGAAATTGCACAAAAACGTGAAAACCTCTTCTATGGAGAGAGTTGAGCAATTCCAAAGCATCAATGTGGACCGTTGTACTCTATTTAGTGCTCTTAATAGTCTAACTTGCTAGTTGAGCCTTCGTGCCACGTTTCCGATGGTAAACACGCGAATGCACCAAGTTATGTCTCAAATTGCACAAAAACGTGAAAAGCTCCTCTATGGAGAGAGTTGAGCAATTCCAAAGCATCAATGTGGACCGTTGTACTCTATTTAGTGCTCTTAAAAATCTAACTTTCTAGTTGAGCCTTCGTGCCACGTTTCGTCAGGTAAAGACGCGAATAGTCCAAGTTATGTCTCAAATTGCTCAAAAACGTGAAAAGCTCCTCTATGGAGAGAGTTGAGCAATTCCAAAGCATCAATGGGACCGTTGTACTCTATTATGCTCTTAAAGATCTAACTTGCTAGTTGAGCCTTCGTGCCACGTTTCGGACGGTAAAGACGCGAATGACCAAGTTATGTCTCAAATTGCACAAAAACGTGAAAAGCTCCTCTATGGAGAGAGTTGAGCAATTCCAAAGCATCAATGTGGACCGTTGTACTCTATTTAGTGCTCTTAAAAATCTAACTTTCTAGTTGAGCCTTCGTGCCACGTTTCGTAAGGTAAAGACGCGAATAGTCCAAGTTATGTCTCAAATTGCTCAAAAACGTGAAAAGCTCCTCTATGGAGAGAGTTGAGCAATTCCAAAGCATCAATGGGACCGTTGTACTCTATTTATGTCTCTAAAAGATCTAACTTGCTAGTTGAGCCTTCATGCCACGTTTGTAAGGTAAGACGCGAATAGACCAAGTTATGTCTCAAATTGCACAAAAACGTGAAAAGCTCCTCTATGGAGAAGTTGAGCAATTCCAAAGCATCAATGTGGACCGTTGTACTCTATTTAGTTCTCTTAAAAGTCTAACTTCTAGTTGAGCCTTCGTGCCACGTTTCGTAAGTAAAGACGCGAATAGTCCAAGTTATGTCTCAATTGCTCAAAAACGTGAAAAGCTCCTCTATGGAGAGAGTTGAGCAATTCCAAAGCATCAATGTGGACCGTTGTACCTATTTATTGCTCTTAAAGTCTAACTTGCTAGTTGAGCCTTCGTGCCACGTTTCGACGGTAAAGACGCGAATAGACCAAGTTATGTCTCAAATTGCACAAAAACGTGAAAAGCTCCTCTATGGAGAGAGTTGAGCAATTCAAAGCATCAATGTGGACCGTTGAGCTCTATTTAGTTCTCTTAAAAGTCTAACTTTCTAGTTGAGCCTTCGTGCCACGTTTCGAAAGGTAAAGACGCGAATAGACCAAGTTATGTCTCAAATTGCTCAAAAACGTGAAAAGCTCCTCTATGGAGAGAGTTGAGCAATTCCAAAGCATCAATGGGACCGTTGTACTCTATTTATGCTCTTAAAATCTAACTTGCTAGTTGAGCCTTCATGCACGTTTCGTAAGGTAAAGACGAATAGACCAAGTTATGTCTCAAATTGCACAAAAACGTGAAAAGCTCCTCTATGGAGAGAGTTGAGCAATTCCAAAGCATCAATGTGGACCGTTGTACTCTATTGAATGCTCTTAAAAATCTAACTTGCTAGTTGAGCCTTGATGCCACGTTTCGTAAGGTAAAGACGCGAATAGACCAAGTTATGTCTCAAATTGCACAAAAACGTGAAAACTCCTCTATGGAGAGAGTTGAGCAATTCCAAAGCATCAATGTGGACCGTTGTACTCTATTTAGTGCTCTTCAAAATCTAACTTTCTAGTTGAGCCTTCGTGCCACGTTTCGTAAGGTAAAGACGCGAATAGTCCAAGTTATGTCTCAAATTGCTCAAAACGTGAAAGCTCCTCTATGGAGAGAGTTGAGCAATTCCAAAGCATCAATGGGGACCGTTGTACTCTATTGAATGCTCTTAAAGATCTAAGCTTGCTAGTGAGGCCTTCTGCCACGTTTCGTAAGGTTAACAGACGCGAATAGACTCAAGTTATGTCTCAAATTTAACAAAAACGTGAAAAGCTCCTCTATGGAGAGAGTTGAGCAATTTCAAAGCATCAATTGGACCGTTGTGCTCATATTTAGTTCTCTTAAAAGTCTAACTTGCTAGTTGAGCCTTCGTACCACGTTTCGGACGGTAAAGACGCGAATAGACCAAGTTTATGTCTCAAATTGCACAAAACGTGAAAAGCTTCTCTATGGAGAGAGTTGAGCAATTCCAAAGCATCATTGTGACCGTTGTACTCTATTTAGTGCTCTTAAAAGTCTAACTTGCTAGTTGAGCCTTCGTGCCACGTTTGGTAAGGTAAAGATGCGAATAGACCAAGTTATGTTTGAAATTGCACAAAAACGTGAAAACCTCTTCTATGGAGAGAGTTGAGCAATTCCAAGCATCAATGTGGGACCGTTGATAACTCTATTTAGTGCTCTTAAAAGTCTAAGCTTGCTAGTTGAGCCTTCGTGCCACGTTTCGGACGGTAAAGACGCGAATGCACCAAGTTATGTCTCAAATTGCACAAAAACGTGAAAAGCTCCTCTATGGAGAGAGTTGAGCAATTCCAAAAGCATCAATGTGGACCGTTGTACTCTATTTAGTGCTCTTAAAAAATCTAACCTTTCTAATTGAGTCCTTCGTGCCCCGTTTCGTAGGTAAAGACGCGAATAGTCCAAGTTATGTCTCAAATTGCTCAAAAACGTGAAAAGCTCCTCTATGGAGAGAGTTGAGCAATTCCAAAGCATCAATGGGACCGTTGTACTCTATTGAATGCTCTTAAAGATCTAACGTGCTAGTTGAGGCCTTCATGCCACGTTTCGTAAGGTAAAGACTGCGAATAGACCAAGTTATGTCTCAAATTGCACCAAAAACGTAAAAAGCTCCTCTATGGAGAGAGTTGAGCAATTTCAAAGCATCAATGTGGACCGTTGTACTCTATTTAGTTCTTTTAAAAGTCTAACTTGCTAGTCGAGCCTTCGTGCCACGTTTCGAACGGTAAAGACGCGAATAGACCAAGTTATGTCTCAAATTGCACAAAAACGTGAAAAAGCTCCTCTATGGAGAGAGTTGAGCAATTCCCAAAGCATCATTGTGGACCGTTGTACTCTATTTAGTGCTCTTAAAAGTCTAACTTGATAGTTGAGCCTTCGTGCCACGTTTGGTAAGGTAAAGATGCGAATAGGACCAAGTTATGTTTGAAATTGCACAAAAACGTGAAAACCTCTTCTATGAGAGAGTTGAGCAATTCCAAAGGCATCAATGTGGACGTTTGTACTCTATTTAGTGCTCTTAAAAGTCTAACTTGATAGTTGAGCCTTCGTGCCACGTTTGGTAAGGTAAAGATGCGAATAGACCAAGTTATGTTTGAAATTGCACAAAAACGTGAAAACCTCTTCTATGGAGAGAGTTGAGCAATTCCAAAGCATCAATGTGGACCGTTGTACTCTATTTAGTGCTCTTAAAAGTCTAACTTGCTAGTTGAGCCTTCGTGCCACGTTTCGGACGGTAAAGACGCGAATGCACCAAGTTATGTCTTCAAATTGCACAAAAACGTGAAAAGCCTCCTCTATGGAGAGAGTTGAGCAATTCCAAAAGCATCAATGTGGACCGTTGTACTCTATTAGTGCTCTTAAAAAATCTATCTTTCTAATTGAGCCTTCGTGCCCCGTTTCGTAAGGTAAAGACGCGAATAGTCCCAAGTTATGTCTCAAATTGCTCAAAAACGTGAAAAGCTCCTCTATGGAGAGAGTTGAGCAATTCCAAAGCATCAATGGGGACCGTTGTACTCTATTGAATGCTCTTAAAGATCTAACTTCCTAGTTGAGCCTTCATGCCACGTTTCGTAAGGTAAAGACGCGAATAGACCAAGTTATGTCTCAAATTGCACAAAAACGTAAAAAGCTCCTCTATGGAGAGAGTTGAGCAATTTCAAAGCATCAATGTGGACCGTTGTACTCTATTTAGTTCTTTTAAAAGTCTAACTTGTTAGTCGAGCCTTCGTGCCACGTTTCGAACGGTAAAGACGCGAATAGACCAAGTTATGTCTCAAATTGCACAAAAACGTGAAAAGCTCCTCTATGGAGAGAGTTGAGCAATTCCAAAGCATCATTGTGGACCGTTGTGCTCTATTTAGTTCTCTTGAAAGTCTAACTTGCTAGTTGAGCCTTCGTACCACGTTTCGGACGGTAAAGACGCGAATAGACCAAGTTATGTCTCAAATTGCACAAAAACGTGAAAAGCTCCTCTATGG
The DNA here is from genome assembly GCF_013401445.1 of Tripterygium wilfordii. Lineage (NCBI taxonomy): Eukaryota > Viridiplantae > Streptophyta > Magnoliopsida > Celastrales > Celastraceae > Tripterygium > Tripterygium wilfordii. The sequence goes on along the minus strand of NC_052239.1, from coordinate 7,363,067 downwards.
AGAGAGTTGAGCAATTCCAAAGCATCATTGTGGACCGTTGTACTCTATTTAGTGCTCTTAAAAGTTTAACTTGCTAGTTGAGCCTTCGTGCCACGTTTGGTAAGGTAAAGATGCGAATAGACCAAGTTATGTTTGAAATTGCACAAAAACGTGAAAACCTCTTCTATGGAGAGAGTTGAGCAATTCCAAAGCATCAATGTGGACCGTTGTACTCTATTTAGTGCTCTTAAAAGTCTAACTTGCTAGTTGAGCCTTCGTGCCACGTTTCGGACGGTAAAGACGCGAATGCACCAAGTTATGTCTCAAATTGCACAAAAACGTGAAAAGCTCCTCTATGGAGAGAGTTGAGCAATTCCAAAAGCATCAATGTGGACCGTTGTACTCTATTTAGTGCTCTTAAAAATCTAACTTTCTAATTGAGCCTTCGTGCCCCGTTTCGTAAGGTAAAGACGCGAATAGTCCAAGTTATGTCTCAAATTGCTCAAAAACGTGAAAAGCTCCTCTATGGAGAGAGTTGAGCAATTCCAAAGCATCAATGGGGACCGTTGTACTCTATTGAATGCTCTTAAAGATCTAACTTCCTAGTTGAGCCTTCATGCCACGTTTCGTAAGGTAAAGACGCGAATAGACCAAGTTATGTCTCAAATTGCACAAAAACGTAAAAAGCTCCTCTATGGAGAGAGTTGAGCAATTTCAAAGCATCAATGTGGACCGTTGTACTCTATTTAGTTCTTTTAAAAGTCTAACTTGCTAGTCGAGCCTTCGTGCCACGTATCGAACGGTAAAGACGCGAATAGACCAAGTTATGTCTCAAATTGCACAAAAACGTGAAAAGCTCCTCTATGGAGAGAGTTGAGCAATTCCAAAGCATCATTGTGGACCGTTGTACTCTATTTAGTGCTCTTAAAAGTCTAACTTGCTAGTTGAGCCTTCGTGCCACGTTTGGTAAGGTAAAGATGCGAATAGACCAAGTTATGTTTGAAATTGCACAAAAACGTAAAAACCTCTTCTATGGAGAGAGTTGAGCAATTCCAAAGCATCAATGTGGACCGTTGTACTCTATTTAGTGCTCTTAATAGTCTAACTTGCTAGTTGAGCCTTCGTGCCACGTTTCCGACGGTAAAGACGCGAATGCACCAAGTTATGTCTCAAATTGCACAAAAACGTTAAAAGCTCCTCTATGGAGAGATTTGAGCAATTCCAAAGCATCAATGTGGACCGTTGCACTCTATTGAGTGCTCTTAAAAGTCGAACTTACTAGCTGAGCCTTCGTGCCACGTTTCGTAAAGTAAAGACGCGAATAGACCAAGTTGTGCCTCAAATTGCTCAAAAACGTGAAAAGCTCCTCTATGGAGAGAGTTGAGTAATTTCAAAGCATCAAAGTAGACCGTTGTACTCTATTTAGTGCTCTTAAAAGTCTAACTTGCTAGTTGAGCCTTCGTGCCATGTTTCGTAAGGTAAAGACGCGAATAGACCAAGTTATGTCTCAAATTGCTTAAAAACATGAAAAGCTCCTCTATGGGGAGAGTTGAGCAATTGCAAAGCATCAATGTGGAACATTGTACTCTATTTAGTTCTCCTAAAAGTCTAACTTGCTAGTTGAGCCTTCGTGCCACGTTTCGTAAGGTAAAGACGCGAATAGACCAAGTTATGTCTCAAATTGCACAAAAACGTTAAAAGCTCCTCTATGGAGAGAGTTGAGCAATTCCAAAGCATCAATGTGGACCGTTGCACTCTATTGAGTGCTTTTAAAAATCTAACTTTCTAGTTGAGCCTTCGTGCCACGTTTCGTAAAGTAAGACGCGAATAGACGAAGTTATGTCTCAAATTGCACAAAAACGTGAAAAGCTCCTCTATGGAGAGAATTGAGCAATTCCAAAGCATCAATGTGGACTGTTGTACTCTATTTAGGGCTCTTAAAAGTCTAACTTGCTAGTTGAGCCTTCGTGCCACGTTTCGTAAAGTAAAGACGCGAATAGACCAAGTTATGTCTCAAATTGCTCAAAAACGTGAAAAGCTCCTCAATGGAAAGACTTGAGTAATTCCAAAGCATCAATGTGGACCGTTGCACTCTGTTGAGTGCTCCTAAAAGTCTAACTTGCTAGTTGAGCGTTCGTGCCACGTTTCGTAAGGTAAAAATGCGAATAGACCAGGTTATGTTTGAAATTGCACAAAAAACATGAAAAGCTCTTCAATCGAGACAGTTGCGCAATTCCAAAGCATCAATGTGGACCGTTGTACACTATTTAGAGCTCTTAAAAATGTAACTTGCTAGTTGAGCCTTCATGCCACATTTCGTACAGTAAAGACGCGAATAGACCGAGTTATGTCTCAAATTGCACAAAAACGTGAAAAGCTCCTCTTTGGAGAGATCTGAGTAATTCCAAAGCATCAATGTGGACCGTTGTACTCTATTTAGTGCTCTTAAAAGTCTAACTTTCTAGTTGAGCCTTCGTGCCATGTTTCGTAAAGTAAAGACGCGAATAGACCAAGTTATGTCTCAAATTGCTCAAAAACGTGAAAAGCTCCTCTATGGAGAGAGTTGAGCAATTTCAAAGCATCAATGTGGACCGTTGTACTCTATTTAGTGCTCTTAAAAGTCTAACTTGCTAGTTGAGCCTTCGTGCCACGTTTCGTAAGGTAAAGACGCGAATAGACCAAGTTATGTCTCAAATTGCTTAAAAACATGAAAAGCTCGTCTATGGGGAGAGTTGAGCAATTGCAAAGCATGAATGTGGACCATTGTACTCTATTTAGTTTCTCCTAAAAGTCTAACTTGCTAGTTGAGCCTTCGTGCCACGTTTCGTAAGGTAAAGACGCGAATAGACCATGTTATGTCTCAAATTGCACAAAAACGTTAAAAGCTCCTCTATTGAGGGAGTTGAGCAATTCCAAAGCATCAAAGTGGACCGTTGTACTCTATTTAATGCTCTTAAAAATCTAACTTTCTAGTTGAGCCTTCGTGCTACGTTTCGTAAACTAAAGACGCGAATAGACGAAGTTATGTCTCAAATTGCACAAAAACGTGAAAAGCTCCTCTATGGAGAGAATTGAGCAATTCCAAAGCATCAATGTGGACTGTTGTACTCTATTTAGGGCTCTTAAAAGTCTAACTTGCTAGTTGAGCCTTCGTGCCACGTTTCGTAAAGTAAACACGCGAATAGACCAAGTTATGTCTCAAATTGTTCAAAACGTGAAAAGCTCCTCAATGGAAAGACTTGAGTAATTCCAAAGCATCAATGTGGACCGTTGCACTCTGTTCAGTGCTCCTAAAAGTCTAACTTGCTAGTTGAGCCTTCGTGTCACGTTTCGTAAGGTAAAAATACGAATATACCAAGTTATGTTTGAAATTGCACAAAAACATGAAAAGCTCTTCTATCGAGACAGTTGCGCAATTCCAAAGCATCAATGTGGACCGTTGTACACTATTTAGAGCTCTTAAAAAATCTAACTTGCTAGTTGAGCCTTCATGCCACATTTCGTACAGTAAAGACGCGAATAGACCGAGTTATGTCTCAAATTGCATAAAAACGTGAAAAGCTCCTCTTTGGAGAGATCTGAGTAATTCAAAAGCATCAATGTGGACCGTTGTACTCTATTTAGTGCTCTTAAAAGTCTAACTTTCTAGTTGAGCCTTCGTGCCATGTTTCGTAAAGTAAAGACGCGAATAGACCAAGTTATGTCTCAAATTGCTCAAAAACGTGAAAAGTTCCTCTATGGAGAGAGTTGAGCAATTTCAAAGCATCAATGTGGACCGTTGTACTCTATTTAGTGCTCTGAAAATTCTATCCTTCTAGTTGAGCCTTCGTGCCACGTTTTGTAAGGCAAAGACGCGAATAGACCAAGGTATGTTTGAAATTGCACAAAAAGGTGAAAAGCTCCTCTATGGAGAGAGTTGAGCAATTCCAAAGCATCAATGTGGACCGTTGTACTCTATTGAATGCTCTTAAAAATCTCACTTGCTAGTTGAGCTTTCATGCAACGTTTCGTAAGGTAAAGACGCGAATAGACCAAGTTATGTCTCAAATTGCTTAAAAACATGAAAAGCTCCTCTATCGGGAGAGTTGAGCAATTGCAAAGCATCAATGTGGACCGTTGTAATCTATTTAGTTCTCCTAAAAGTCTAACTTGCTAGTTGAGCCTTTGTGCCACGTTTCGTAAGGTAAAGAAGCGAATAGACCAAGTTATGTCTCAAATTGCACAAAAACGTTAAAAGCTCCTCTATGGAGAGAGTTGAGCAATTCCAAAGCATCAATGTGGACCGTTGTACTCTATTTAGTGCTCTTAAAAATCTAACTTTCTAGTTGAGCCTTCGTGCCACGTTTCGTAAAGTAAAGACGCGAATAGACCAAGTTGTGTCTCAAATTGCTCAAAAACGTGAAAAGCTCCTCTATGGAGAGAGTTGAGTAATTTCAAAGCATCAATGTAGACCGTTGTACTCTATTTAGTGCTCTTAAAAGTCTAACTTGCTAGTTGAGCCTTCGTGCCATGTTTCGTAAGGTAAAGACGCGAATAGACCAAGTTATGTCTCAAATTGCTTAAAAACATGAAAAAGCTCCTCTATGGGGAGAGTTGAGCAATTGCAAAGCATCAATGTGGAACATTGTACTCTATTTAGTTCTCCTAAAAGTCTAACTTGCTAGTTGAGCCTTCGTGCCACGTTTCGCAAGGTAAAGACGCGAATAGACCAAGTTATGTCTCAAATTGCACAAAAACGTTAAAAGCTCCTCTATGGAGAGAGTTGAGCAATTCCAAAGCATCAATGTGGACCGTTGCACTCTATTGAGTGCTCTTAAAAATCTAACTTTCTAGTTGAGCCTTCGTGCCACGTTTCGTAAAGTAAAGACGCGAATAGACGAAGTTATGTCTCAAATTGCACAAAAACGTGAAAAGCTCCTCTATGGAGAGAATTGAGCAATTCCAAAGCATCAATGTGGACTGTTGTACTCTATTTAGGGCTCTTAAAAGTCTAACTTGCTAGTTGAGCCTTCGTGCCACGTTTCGTAAAGTAAAGACGCGAATAGACCAAGTTATGTCTCAAATTGCTCAAAAACGTGAAAAGCTCCTCAATGGAAAGACTTGAGTAATTCCAAAGCATCAATGTGGACCGTTGCACTCTGTTGAGTGCTCCTAAAAGTCTAACTTGCTAGTTGAGCGTTCGTGCCACGTTTCGTAAGGTAAAAATGCGAATAGACCAGGTTATGTTTGAAATTGCACAAAAACATGAAAAGCTCTTCAATCGAGACAGTTGCGCAATTCCAAAGCATCAATGTGGACCGTTGTACACTATTTAGAGCTCTTAAAAATGTAACTTGCTAGTTGAGCCTTCATGCCACATTTCGTACAGTAAAGACGCGAATAGACCGAGTTATGTCTCAAATTGCACAAAAACGTGAAAAGCTCCTCTTTGGAGAGATCTGAGTAATTCCAAAGCATCAATGTGGACCGTTGTACTCTATTTAGTGCTCTTAAAAGTCTAACTTTCTAGTTGAGCCTTCGTGCCATGTTTCGTAAAGTAAAGACGCGAATAGACCAAGTTATGTCTCAAATTGCTCAAAAACGTGAAAAGCTCCTCTATGGAGAGAGTTGAGCAATTTCAAAGCATCAATGTGGACCGTTGTACTCTATTTAGTGCTCTTAAAAGTCTAACTTGCTAGTTGAGCCTTCGTGCCACGTTTCGTAAGGTAAAGACGCGAATAGACCAAGTTATGTCTCAAATTGCTTAAAAACATGAAAAGCTCGTCTATGGGGAGAGTTGAGCAATTGCAAAGCATGAATGTGGACCATTGTACTCTATTTAGTTCTCCTAAAAGTCTAACTTGCTAGTTGAGCCTTCGTGCCACGTTTCGTAAGGTAAAGACGCGAATAGACCAAGTTATGTCTCAAATTGCACAAAAACGTTAAAAGCTCCTCTATTGAGGGAGTTGAGCAATTCGAAAGCATCAAAGTGGACCGTTGTACTCTATTTAATGCTCTTAAAAATCTAACTTTCTAGTTGAGCCTTCGTGCTACGTTTCGTAAACTAAAGACGCGAATAGACGAAGTTATGTCTCAAATTGCACAAAAACGTGAAAAGCTCCTCTATGGAGAGAATTGAGCAATTCCAAAGCATCAATGTGGACTGTTGTACTCTATTTAGGGCTCTTAAAAGTCTAACTTGCTAGTTGAGCCTTCGTGCCACGTTTCGTAAAGTAAACACGCGAATAGACCAAGTTATGTCTCAAATTGTTCAAAAACGTGAAAAGCTCCTCAATGGAAAGACTTGAGTAATTCCAAAGCATCAATGTGGACCGTTGCACTCTGTTCAGTGATCCTAAAAGTCTAACTTGCTAGTTGAGCCTTCGTGTCACGTTTCGTAAGGTAAAAATACGAATATACCAAGTTATGTTTGAAATTGCACAAAAACATGAAAAGCTCTTCTATCGAGACAGTTGCGCAATTCCAAAGCATCAATGTGGACCGTTGTACACTATTTAGAGCTCTTAAAAATCTAACTTGCTAGTTGAGCCTTCATGCCACATTTCGTACAGTAAAGACGCGAATAGACCGAGTTATGTCTCAAATTGCATAAAAACGTGAAAAGCTCCTCTTTGGAGAGATCTGAGTAATTCAAAAGCATCAATGTGGACCGTTGTACTCTATTTAGTGCTCTTAAAAGTCTAACTTTCTAGTTGAGCCTTCGTGCCATGTTTCGTAAAGTAAAGACGCGAATAGACCAAGTTATGTCTCAAATTGCTCAAAAACGTGAAAAGTTCCTCTATGGAGAGAGTTGAGCAATTTCAAAGCATCAATGTGGACCGTTGTACTCTATTTAGTGCTCTGAAAATTCTATCCTTCTAGTTGAGCCTTCGTGCCACGTTTTGTAAGGTAAAGACGCGAATAGACCAAGGTATGTTTGAAATTGCACAAAAAGGTGAAAAGCTCCTCTGTGGAGAGAGTTGAGCAATTCCAAAGCATCAATGTGGACCGTTGTACTCTATTGAATGCTCTTAAAAATCTCACTTGCTAGTTGAGCTTTCATGCAACGTTTCGTAAGGTAAAGACGCGAATAGACCAAGTTATGTCTCAAATTGCTTAAAAACATGAAAAGCTCCTCTATCGGGAGAGTTGAGCAATTGCAAAGCATCAATGTGGACCGTTGTAATCTATTTAGTTCTCCTAAAAGTCTAACTTGCTAGTTGAGCCTTTGTGCCACGTTTCGTAAGGTTAAGACGCGAATAGACCAAGTTATGTCTCAAATTGCACAAAAACGTTAAAAGCTCCTCTATGGAGAGAGTTGAGCAATTCCAAAGCATCAATGTGGACCGTTGTACTCTATTTAGTGCTCTTAAAAATCTAACTTTCTAGTTGAGCCTTCGTGCCACGTTTCGTAAAGTAAAGACGGGAATAGACCAAGTTGTGTCTCAAATTGCTCAAAAACGTGAAAAGCTCCTCTATGGAGAGAGTTGAGTAATTTCAAAGCATCAATGTAGACCGTTGTACTCTATTTAGTGCTCTTAAAAGTCTAACTTGCTAGTTGAGCCTTCGTGCCATGTTTCGTAAGGTAAAGACGCGAATAGACCAAGTTATGTCTCAAATTGCTTAAAAACATGAAAAGCTCCTCTATGGGGAGAGTTGAGCAATTGCAAAGCATCAATGTGGAACATTGTACTCTATTTAGTTCTCCTAAAAGTCTAACTTGCTAGTTGAGCCTTCGTGCCACGTTTCGCAAGGTAAAGACGCGAATAGACCAAGTTATGTCTCAAATTGCACAAAAACGTTAAAAGCTCCTCTATGGAGAGAGTTGAGCAATTCCAAAGCATCAATGTGGACCGTTGCACTCTATTGAGTGCTCTTAAAAATCTAACTTTCTAGTTGAGCCTTCGTGCCACGTTTCGTAAAGTAAAGACGCGAATAGACGAAGTTATGTCTCAAATTGCACAAAAACGTGAAAAGCTCCTCTATGGAGAGAATTGAGCAATTCCAAAGCATCAATGTGGACTGTTGTACTCTATTTAGGGCTCTTAAAAGTCTAACTTGCTAGTTGAGCCTTCGTGCCACGTTTCGTAAAGTAAAGACGCGAATAGACCAAGTTATGTCTCAAATTGCTCAAAAACGTGAAAAGCTCCTCAATGGAAAGACTTGAGTAATTCCAAAGCATCAATGTGGACCGTTGCACTCTGTTGAGTGCTCCTAAAAGTCTAACTTGCTAGTTGAGCGTTCGTGCCACGTTTCGTAAGGTAAAAATGCGAATAGACCAGGTTATGTTTGAAATTGCACAAAAACATGAAAAGCTCTTCAATCGAGACAGTTGCGCAATTCCAAAGCATCAATGTGGACCGTTGTACACTATTTAGAGCTCTTAAAAATGTAACTTGCTAGTTGAGCCTTCATGCCACATTTCGTACAGTAAAGACGCGAATAGACCGAGTTATGTCTCAAATTGCACAAAAACGTGAAAAGCTCCTCTTTGGAGAGATCTGAGTAACTCCAAAGCATTAATGTGGACCGTTGTACTCTATTTAGTGCTCTTAAAAGTCTAACTTTCTAGTTGAGCCTTCGTGCCATGTTTCGTAAAGTAAAGACGCGAATAGACCAAGTTATGTCTCAAATTGCTCAAAAACGTGAAAAGCTCCTCTATGGAGAGAGTTGAGCAATTTCAAAGCATCAATGTGGACCGTTGTACTCTATTTAGTGCTCTTAAAAGTCTAACTTGCTAGTTGAGCCTTCGTGCCACGTTTCGTAAGGTAAAGACGCGAATAGACCAAGTTATGTCTCAAATTGCTTAAAAACATGAAAAGCTCGTCTATGGGGAGAGTTGAGCAATTGCAAAGCATGAATGTGGACCATTGTACTCTATTTAGTTCTCCTAAAAGTCTAACTTGCTAGTTGAGCCTTCGTGCCACGTTTCGTAAGGTAAAGACGCGAATAGACCAAGTTATGTCTCAAATTGCACAAAAACGTTAAAAGCTCCTCTATTGAGGGAGTTGAGCAATTCCAAAGCATCAAAGTGGACCGTTGTACTCTATTTAAAGCTCTTAAAAATCTAACTTTCTAGTTGAGCCTTCGTGCTACGTTTCGTAAACTAAAGACGCGAATAGACGAAGTTATGTCTCAAATTGCACAAAAACGTGAAAAGCTCCTCTATGGAGAGAATTGAGCAATTCCAAAGCATCAATGTGGACTGTTGTACTCTATTTAGGGCTCTTAAAAGTCTAACTTGCTAGTTGAGCCTTCGTGCCACGTTTCGTAAAGTAAACACGCGAATAGACCAAGTTATGTCTCAAATTGTTCAAAAACGTGAAAAGCTCCTCAATGGAAAGACTTGAGTAATTCCAAAGCATCAATGTGGACCGTTGCACTCTGTTCAGTGCTCCTAAAAGTCTAACTTGCTAGTTGAGCCTTCGTGTCACGTTTCGTAAGGTAAAAATACGAATATACCAAGTTATGTTTGAAATTGCACAAAAACATGAAAAGCTCTTCTATCGAGACAGTTGCGCAATTCCAAAGCATCAATGTGGACCGTTGTACACTATTTAGAGCTCTTAAAAATCTAACTTGCTAGTTGAGCCTTCATGCCACATTTCGTACAGTAAAGACGCGAATAGACCGAGTTATGTCTCAAATTGCATAAAAACGTGAAAAGCTCCTCTTTGGAGAGATCTGAGTAATTCAAAAGCATCAATGTGGACCGTTGTACTCTATTTAGTGCTCTTAAAAGTCTAACTTTCTAGTTGAGCCTTCGTGTCATGTTTCGTAAAGTAAAGACGCGAATAGACCAAGTTATGTCTCAAATTGCTCAAAAACGTGAAAAGTTCCTCTATGGAGAGAGTTGAGCAATTTCAAAGCATCAATGTGGACCGTTGTACTCTATTTAGTGCTCTGAAAATTCTATCCTTCTAGTTGAGCCTTCGTGCCACGTTTTGTAAGGTAAAGACGCGAATAGACCAAGGTATGTTTGAAATTGCACAAAAAGGTGAAAAGCTCCTCTGTGGAGAGAGTTGAGCAATTCCAAAGCATCAATGTGGACCGTTGTACTCTATTTAGTGCTCTTAAAAATCTAACTTTCTAGTTGAGCCTTCGTGCCACGTTTCGTAAAGTAAAGACGCGAATAGACCAAGTTGTGTCTCAAATTGCTCAAAAACGTGAAAAGCTCCTCTATGGAGAGAGTTGAGTAATTTCAAAGCATCAATGTAGACCGTTGTACTCTATTTAGTGCTCTTAAAAGTCTAACTTGCTAGTTGAGCCTTCGTGCCATGTTTCGTAAGGTAAAGACGCGAATAGACCAAGTTATGTCTCAAATTGCTTAAAAACATGAAAAGCTCCTCTATGGGGAGAGTTGAGCAATTGCAAAGCATCAATGTGGAACATTGTACTCTATTTAGTTCTCCTAAAAGTCTAACTTGCTAGTTGAGCCTTCGTGCCACGTTTCGCAAGGTAAAGACGCGAATAGACCAAGTTATGTCTCAAATTGCACAAAAACGTGAAAAGCTCCTCTATGGAGAGAATTGAGCAATTCCAAAGCATCGATGTGGACTGTTGTACTCTATTTAGGGCTCTTAAAAGTCTAACTTCCTAGTTGAGCCTTCGTGCCACGTTTCGTAAAGTAAAGACGCGAATAGACCAAGTTATGTCTCAAATTAATCAAAAACGTGAAAAGCTCCTCAATGGAAAGACTTGTGTAATTCCAAAGCATCAATGTGGACCGTTGCACTCTGTTGAGTGCTCCTAAAAGTCTAACTTGCTAGTTGAGCCTTCGTCCCACGTTTCGTAAGGTGAAAATACGAATAGACCAAGTTATGTTTGAAATTGCACAAAAACATGAAAAGCTCTTCTATCGAGATAGTTGCACAATTCCAAAGCATCAATGTGGACCGTTGTACACTAATTAGAGCTCTTAAAAATCTAACTTGCTAGTTGAGCCTTCATGCCACATTTCGTACAGTAAAGACGCGAATAGACCGAGTTATGTCTCAAATTGCACAAAAACGTGAAAAGCTCCTCTTTGGAGAGATCTGAGTAATTCCAAAGCATCAATGTGGACCGTTGTACTCTATTTAGTGCTCTTAAAAGTCTAACTTTCTAGTTGAGCCTTCGTGCCATGTTTCGTAAAGTAAAGACGCGAATAGACCAAGTTATGTCTCAAATTGCTCAAAAACGTGAAAAGCTCCTCTATGGAGAGAGTTGAGCAATTTCAAAGCATCAATGTGGACCGTTGTACTCTATTTAGTGCTCTTAAAAATCTAACTTTCTAGTTGAGCCTTCATGCTACGTTTCGTAAAGTAAAGACGCGAATAGACGAAGTTATGTCTCAAATTGCACAAAAACGTGAAAAGCTCCTCTATGGAGAGAATTGAGCAATTCCAAAGAATCAATATGGACGCTGTACTCTATTTAGCGCTCTTAGAAGTGTAACTTGCTAGTTGAGCCTTCGTGCCACGTTTCGTAAGGTAAAGACGCGAATAGACCAAGTTAGGTCTCAAATTGCTTAAAAACTTGACAAGCTCCTCTATGGGGAGAGTTGAGCAATTGCAAAGCATCAAAGTGGACCGTTGTACTCTATTTAGTTCTCCTAAAAGTCTAACTTGCTAGTTGAGCCTTCGTGCCACATTTCGTAAGGTAAAGACGCGAATAGACCAAGTTATGTCTCAAATTGCACAAAAACGTTAAAAGCTCCTCTATGGAGAGAGTTAAGCAATTCCAAAGCATCAATGTGGACCGTTGTACTCTATTTAGTGCTCTTAAAAATCTAACTTTCTAGTTGAGCCTTCGTGCTACGTTTCGTAAAGTAAAGACGCGAATAGACGAAGTTATGTCTCAAATTGCACAAAAACGTGAAAAGCTCCTCTATGGAGAGAATTGAGCATTCCAAAGCATCAATGGGGACTGTTGTACTCTATTTAGAGCTCTTAAAAGTCTAACTTGCTAGTTGAGCCTTCGTGCCACGTTTCGTAAAGTAAAGACGCGAATAGACCAAGTTATGTCTCAAATTGCTCAAAAACGTGAAAAGCTCCTCAATGGAAAGACTTGAGTAATTCCAAAGCATCAATGTGGAGCGCTGCACTCTGTTGAGTGCTCCTAAAAGTCTAACTTGCTAGTTGAGCGTTCGTGTCACGTTTCGTAAGGTAAAAATGCGAATAGACCAGGTTATGTTTGAAATTGCACAAAAACATGAAAAGCTCTTCTATCGAGACAGTTGCGCAATTCCAAAGCATCAATGTGGACCGTTGTACACTATTTAGAGCTCTTAAAAATGTAACTTGCTAGTTGAGCCTTCATGCCACATTTCGTACAGTAAAGACGCGAATAGACCGAGTTATGTCTCAAATTGCACAAAAACGTGAAAAGCTCCTCTTTGGAGAGATCTGAGTAATTCCAAAGCATCAATGTGGACCGTTGTACTCTATTTAGTGCTCCTAAAAGTCTAACTTGCTAGTTGAGCCTTCGTGCCATGTTTCGTAAAGTAAAGACGCGAATAGACCAAGTGATTGGACCTCTATTTTGAGGTTCCAATGTCCTTTAATTAGGATGTTCTAGCACTTAGCTAATGTATTTGATTGCATTTTGGCTTAGTTTTACACTTACAAATGTTTCCCCTTGGTTTTGTAGGAATCGGACCTTGTTCGGGCAAGTTGGAACACTTTTTGGGCACTTTTTGTTGTGAGGCGTCGGGACACCTCTCAAGGTGTCCGGACACTTACCCACATTAGGTGTCCGGACACTTCCTTTGAAAAATGAGACAGAGTCTATAACGAAGACTTAATGAAGCCCAGGTGTCCGGACACCTTCCGAAGCCGTCCGGACACCTACCGCGTATCTGCAATTTTCTGCACCCAAATTTCAAGGGCATTTGGGGTAAATAATGTATGTAACCAATGGGGAACGATTTTATAAGGGTAGTTAGGTATTTTCTATTGTAAAAAGAGGGGAAAACCCTAAGATTGGGGCTTCTTCATAATTCATCTCCTCCAACTTCTTGCCTCCATTGTTTTTCTCTCTCTTTCTCTCTCTAGGGTTTTACTTAGTTCTTGTGATCTTGATTGTAAACATTGGTTTTTATCTATAAAATTGATGTTTATTCTCATTATAATGAGTGGCTAAGTTCCCTCTCAAGTTTCTAGTCCCGAACGGTGGGTGCAAGGTTTCGATTATTCAAGGTATGCTCAAAGAATCGTAGCTTCGATTTCTCTCTTTTAATTTCGTGATAGTTGTGTGATTGGATCTATGGGAATGACATATTTGATTGTATTCTTGGATTGTCTAGTCTAGGGATTGCATCTAATGTGTTTGATTGAGAATTGTTAAACCCATTGCATGATTTCCTTAATTAATTGAGTTTTTCATTGCATAGCTATTAATTATGTGTATTGATGATGGGGTTTTGGGTTAATTTAGGAATGTGCATGGGAGAGTTATGGTTAATTGATCTTTGAGTGTGAAACTAGGGTGTTAGCCAAGCCGAGCCCCAAGGGGGAACATTAATCCATAATATTAGGTGCTTATCCCTTTGCGTTCATCGTAGATTAAGAGACCCAATGGCCTACATGTATGAATTGAAGTCTTATATCCCAATTCTCTTTGCATATGCATGATTGATAGTATCACACAATGCATTGTGTATGGTTGTGTGTGTTTGCAATGATACCTTGAGTATGAGAACCGAGTAGCCACCGGGACGGACTAGAGACTAGGTTTTTAATTAATTGTTTTAAATCTAATTTGTGCTTACTTTGATTACAAAATCGCTCATGCTACCGAGTCATTCGGCCCATTTCTTTTACTTGCTTTTATTTGATATTCATTGTGTTTATTAGTGTTAGCTAGTCAGTTGCATATCATTCACTTCAAATTTGCATTGCTTCCTCGTGGATCGATACCGGACTCACCGGTTTATTACTTGACGATACCCTACACTTGGGGTACGTACACACACACACTTTGGTGTCGGTCAAGTTTTTGGCGCCGTTGCCGGGGAAGCGAGTGTCAAAGAAGGAGCTGGGTGGCTTGTAGACGCTAGCTTTATGCTATTAAACACCATCAAATAAGGAAGGAGCACGGTCCCGCTTCAAGGGTAACTTCGTTCCTCCCTGTTACTTGCTTTCTAGTGTAGTTGCTGAAAAGAGCGAAAAAAAAAATTTGTGAGGAGAACTTGGCGGATGGGGCTAACTTAGATTCCTGTGGGCGATGGATGCCACCTTGTTTGCTGCTTGGTAGTGATACGTTGTTTGAGAGAGCTTTGCGCATTTTTCTTTCTATCACTACTTGCTACATCTTGGTGTGTTATTGTTCCTAAGGTTGATCGTTGTTCTATTCCTCTCCTTGCTCTTGTTCTTGCTTAATATTGTTCTTGGTTGTTCATTGAAGCAACCGGCTTGAAAAACAATGAAGTCGCCACCAATTGATTTTTAGGATGCAATTGGACATCCATTTTGGTCTACGAGAAAAATGGGAAAGGGGGTCTATTGAGCGTGGGGAAGGTGTTAGGCACCCCACAACTCCCGAAAATGGTTACCTTCAAAAAAAAAAAATTTCCTATTTGGCTCTACTTTGATTTGAGGAATGATTGTATGTCCCAAATGTTTTAATGAGTTTTCCATATGCCCGGAAAATCATGTATTATCAAATGGGTGGAAATGTTCCATTAATGTTAGACCAAGATTTGATTTTAAAAATCTTATTTTTATGGGTTTTGATAAAAAAAGAAGGAAAAAAGGGTGCACGGGATCACTACGGCCATTCCCGGCTTGGCCGAAAAAAAACTCCACTTGAAGTGGTCTTTGGTAAAAAAGGGGTGCACGGGATCACTATGGCCATTCCCGGCTTGGCCAAAAATGTTAAATAAAAGACTCCACTTGAAGTGGTTGTTGACAAAAAAAAGGTGCACGGGATCACTACAGCCATTCCCGGCTTGGCCGAAAACATTTAATAAAAAATTCCACTTGAAGTGGTTCTAGATAAAAAGATGCACGGGATCACTACGGCCATTCCCGGCTTGGCCGAAAACATTTTACTTGGTCTTGGATGAGAAAAGTCCATATCGGAGTGGGTTTTGATGTTTTGGATGATTTGGAAAAAAGGCTATTTGGATAGAAACATGGGAATGGGTTTTGATGGTTTTGGAGAAGAGATTTTTGGGAACTTGGTTGATGCGCCAAAAAGGCCCACGATCGATGAAAAAATATTCAATTCAAGCCTTACTCACAATTATATTCTTTATGAGAAAAGAAAGAATCCATTTAAGGCCCATCGGACGGGCCAAATATCTTTAAACCCCCCTTTGGGTCCTTAAATAAATTCTCCTAATCCCTAAAAACATATTTGCTTTCTGGGTCCACGAAATCCAAATGTTTTGGATGAATGCCAATGGAACCCCAATATCTTGAAGGCTCCTTGGTATTCAAAGAAAACATAATGGTTCCGTAAATTAATCTTGGTGTGTTTATTAAAGTGAGACGGCTTAGATTAATTCTAATGACTAACGCGTTGCATTTATTTTCATGGCATTCAAACAATCCTAGCATACATCTAAACATCATGGCATAGTGTGAGAAATCAAAGTCCTAAGCATGCATTCTAATGCCATCATCATTCACGAAATCAATTCCTCATTTCTATATGCTTCTAACATCCTAGAATATCATGTATGCATTTTCTATTTTACATCCACTATTTTTGCTACACTATTACAAGACTTACATTTTACAAGAATACATGACAAATAATAAAATTAAAAAATGAAATTTATACAAATGTACAAAAACTCAATATTGCCCGCGAGGCCCATTGCTCCAACCCGATCCAAATCCTCTAAGTATGCCCTCCGGCCCAAGTAGGGTCAAACCCGATCCAAACCCAACAAATCAAACATAAGAATGGGTAGAATTGAATACTCAAATGTAGACCTAAACTCAAATCAACATCAAACTTACATTGGGAGATTAACCCACATGAACCAAAATTTCACATTATGTAACAAATCAAACATACGAATTTAACAAATCTGACTCCCCATTTTCCACATTTTAAATCAAGTAAAAACATTGAACCTAGTCTCACCTTGAGCCTAGCCTCACTTTGACAAAATTTCCTCGAACCGAATACCAATTCCAAAATTCAATCATTAAAATCACAAACATAAACTACAATCCACAAACCACATATATATGGCAAACTATCAACAACAAACACTTAAAATCAACCAGAACATCATAATACTTTATAATCAGCTAGAATCCACACAGCTCAACCAGTGATAATAACAACCACACTACTCAGAACATCAACTAGAACATCAGCCAGTAATAGTAATTTATAATCAGCTAGAATCTATACAACTCAGAACATAAACCAACTAAGACTAGCACAAGTCATTACTCAATGCATAATTTCAGTTCAGATTTATTAATACAAGCAGCCTCATATTTGTAAATCTAAGCAAATACAAACCGATTACAACTCAGAAAGGTAACCAGAGCAACAACAAGGAGATAGAACCAAAAAGGGTGTCGATTACCTTCTGTTGATCCTTTGTGGCTTCTTTTCTTCTAGTTCTTCTCTTGTCTTTGACTTGTGCGGCCATTCCCTCTCCTCTCCGATTCTTTTTCTATCAAACCTTCTTCTCCTCTTTTATGGTGCCGTCCCCAAAAGAAACCCTTCCTTTTCCCTTGTTTTTTTTCTTTTTTCCCCCAATTCTCCGGCTGCTACCTCTCTCTCTCAATCCAAAACCCCTTCTTTTATACTATATCCTTATAAAACCCTATTTCATCCTTTTACCAAAATGTCCCCCCAAACCCTATTTATTTTCTCCTAAGAAATTGATATTTTGGTCTTTTCCAATGTTTGTGCAAAAAACCTTAAAGGTGTCACCTTTCCTTTTTAAAGGTTTTATTTATTATTTATTTAATTCTCCTATTTTTTAGATATTTTCTAGAGTTTTGTTGTATTGGGTTTGGATTTGAATTTTTATGGGCTTATGACCCAAGAAATGGGCTTTAGGATTTTTGCATGTTTGTGGGTCCAAGAAATAGGCTTTGATTTTTTTGTAAACTTACGGGCTCCAGAACGGGCTTTTGAATTATTATTATTATTATATTTTTAATTTTTCTATTTTTCTATTTTTTTTGGGCCGGACGAAAACCGGGTACTACATTCATTAATTGAAAAAAAATCTTGTGTTACTTGACGTGGTTGGTTGTCATCTTTTGAGCTACTTGCTATTGTTCCTTGCCATCATGTCTCAACCTAGAGATAATGTTAGTGGGCATGGGTCTAATAGAGATGGGATAGGTGGTGATATAAATGTGAGTGATGCGGGGAGTATACGTGGGGGTGATATGAATCTTGATGCATTGCGTCGTCTTTTGCAACTTGTGAACATTGATGAATTGATGAATCCAGTGCAAGGGCAAGATGTCCAAATTGGCAATGCCCAAAATGCACCAAATGCCCAAAATTTGCAAAATGTTCAAGTTGAGCATGCTTTGCAAAATGCACCTCAACCACTTCAACACGACAATGCGGCGCAATTTGCCCCACAAAATGTCTACCCCCCTCCCAATATGCCTCCCGCATACCATATGCCTCCCCCATATAATTATATGCATCCCATGTATTACCAAATGCCACAAGTGCCACAATATGCTCCTTTTGGGCAAAACTTTCATGCACCTCCTCCTATGGAGTACCTTCATGCCCAAGCCCAAGCGCATCGCACTTTGAGGGAGCTTACACATCCCGCAAGGCAAACCCAACCTTCTTGCATCATCATGCCACCGAACCAACAAAACGTGAGCCTTAAACCGTCAATGTTCCAAATGATTCCCAAATTCCATGGAATGGAATCGGAACGACCATATTCACATGTGTGTGATTTTGAATCGGTGTGTACTACATTTGGTGATGTCACATGCTCACAAGAAATTTTGAGACTCAAACTTTTTCCATTCTCTTTGAAGGATCATGCAAAACAATGGTTTGAGAACTTGCGCCCCCAATCCATTGCGACTTGGGCGGCAATGCAAGAAGAATTTCTCAACAAATATTTTCCTTTCCACCGTACCATCTCTTACCAAACACAAATCATGAATTTTCATTGCAAAGAACATGAAACCTTCTTCCAAGCTTGGGAGAGGTTTAAGGATTTGTTGTTTATGTGCCCTCACCATGGATTTCAAAAATTTCAAATTGTGAATTTCTTCCACAAATCTTTGACTCCATCTTTGAAGAAATTGGTGTCCACTATGACTCAAGGTGATTTTTTGAATAGGGATGCCAATGAAGCATTCACTTTCTTTGATGGGTTGGCGGAGGAATCCCGATCTTGGGAAGCTCCTCCACTAACCCGACATGATGTTGTGCCAAACTCTAGTGGCAAGTTTGTTTTGAATGAAAATGATGATGTGCATGCTAAACTTGCTTTGTTGTCCAAGAAATTGGAGTCCCTAGAGTCACTAAAGGCCCATTCTTAGCAACTTCCAATGCCTTAATCAATTGTAGGAGTGGGGTGCTACAACTTTCTTTTGGGAATATGACCATGGAAATGAATATCTTTAGTGTGACTAAGGTTATGGGTGAGTGTGAGGATATAAGGGATGTAGATTTTATCCATGCCCATGTTGAGGATAATTTGGAGTTAACCCTTGCAAAGGATTCTGTTGAAGGTGTGCTAGCATTGGGTGTGAAACTTAGTCAACCTTTGTGTAAGAAAGATGACATTGAGGAATTAGAGCCTCCTACACTTAGAGTTGAATCATCCCAAGTGCATCCACCAAGACTGGAAAGAAAACCTTTAGTAAGTGGAGTGAAAAAGTCTCCAAAACGCCACTTTATTCCAAAAGTCCTTGAAAAAGTTAGGAGGGTGTGGCGGCCCAAATCTCGGGTACAATTTTTTCCCGAAGATTTGAGGACCAAGGAGAATGGACCTTTAGATGTTCGTCATGTTCCTCAACATGGAAGTAGTGATTTTGAGGACACTAGGGGAGGAAAAGTGTTTAAGGTGAATGACCAATGTTTGATACCATTCATGGAGAACTTTGATGCTTTGGTTGTTCCCCGGGATTTAAAGGATCCCACCCTCACCTAGTTGTGGGAGACTCCACCCTTGTACCATAGTATGGTTGTGATTAGTTTTGGTTTGATTTCAATTTTTGTGTGTGTTTTGTATGCTCACAATCCATTTCATAATTTCCGCGCCTTGTGCACTCATTGACGTTGGGGGGTGAGAATTGTGAAATGGTTGTGTGTTATGCTGTGATTTTCTTACCCTTAATTTTGGTGTGTTTTTGTATGTTCACAATGCATTTCACAATTTGTTCTTGCCTTGTTTTCCATTCTTGACATTGGGGACAATGTCTCATTTAAGTTGGGGGGTGAGGGAATTGTGAATCCATTGTGAAACTTGCTTTATTTTGGTGTGCTTTTGTGAATATCAAAAATTTGAAAATTTTGAAAAAAAAAAAAAGTCTTGTTGTGTCATGCTTGGATAGTGTGGTTGGTATTAACTTTTTCAGGACATGCTTCGTTTCTCATGATTCCAACCACTTTTGAAGAGTATGGTATGACTTCCTACCCTTTATCCTATTGTGTTGTGCTTTGTTGTTCATACATGCTAGATGGACTTTAGGAGGGGACGGGTAGGTGCTTTTAGGGATTCACTACCAATTTGACTGTTAATTTTTTATTCTTGTTCACATGTGCAAGTGTATAGTAGGTTCCTTGGTTTCTTTTGCGAAATCGATGCATGTGATTGAGTGGGATGACCATAATCAATTTCTCTTGGAATGATTGAGACCTAGTTTGATATAGAATTGTGTAATTGAGCAGACATCTTGGCATTGAAGCATTTGTATGACTGCGTTTTTGGATCCTTTTGTCTGAAAAATTACCTTTTTACCCTTCTCATTCCTTTGAGCCATTCTTCATTGATATGCATTGGGTTTTGGGTGATTCTCTTCATTGATATTCATTTGACATCTTAGCGCGTGTTTTTCAATAGCTTTGTAAACATTACATTTGATTATTGAGAAGTGTGATTTTTGTATTTTGCCACTTGCTTGTGAATTTAGGATTGAAGGATTCATTAGGTTGAGAGATTTGAGCCTAACCTATTCATTTGTGAGTGATAATAAGCCCTAAATTTCTTTAAGCTTCTTCATTTCACTTACAAGCCTTGTGTGAGCTATTTTCCCAAATATTTCCCACCTTTGGTTGCAAGGTTGAGTAGGAGCTTGAAAAATAAATCGGTAGTGATATTACCCCTCCTTATTATGAGAAAAAAATTATGAGGGTTGTTGTATAAATGATGTTATATTCAAAAAAAAAAACAAAAGAAAAGGAAAAAAAAATGCATAGAAAAGAGAAGAAAAATATCAAAAAAAAAAAAAGAAAAAAGAAAAAGAAGGTGTATGCAATAAAGTTAATCCTTTGTGTGTAAAGGATGAGAAGTGTTTGAAATTGTGGTACAATGGAAGGGGTGACAAAAATGAGAATTTAGCTCACATGTTTGAACTTAACCTTGCAACTTGTTACCTAGATCCAAATTCTTCCTACCTTGTCCCATGACCACATTACAACCCATTTAACATTTTGATGAATTTGATCCAAGGTAAGCAAGTGAGTTGGTGAATGCATTAATTGCTCTTGTAGGTGATTTCTTTCTCAAAGCTATGCCCATCCAAATTATCTTTTATAAGCACATACATTTAATTCAATTGTGTAAGTCATTCACTTAGCACAATGCTTTTATGTTTTTGTGTACATTCGGTATTGGGGATTTATGAACACCAAAAGGTTCCATAACAAGGTTTTACTTGTGTGAATGTGTTGAGTTGCCTTGGTGATTGCACATATATTTTACATAGTATAAAATGTTCTTAGTCATCTTTGAGGAGATTGAGATTGGTTGTCCAAAGATTTTGCATGTTTTCGACTAGCGGGGGAATTAGGGGATTAGCTCTATTTCTTGCATGTGAGAATTTAAGAATCATTATGGTACTTTCAAAGTAATAGTGGATCCCTTGGCAAGTGTTTGTGGGTATCGCTCTGATAAGCCCTCACGAGACTACAACTCGTCCACTAGGGTGACCTAGGGGTTTAAAGGCTTGTTGCATGCGCTAAATGCAACCGTGATGCCTACGTCAGTGAGTTAAGATTTTATTTAGTAGATTTTAGTTTTAGGTAGTGGTTGCATTGCTAGGGACTAGCAATGTCTAAGTTGGGGGGTGTGATTGGACCTCTATTTTGAGGTTCCAATGTCCTTAATTAGGATGTTCTAGCACTTAGCTAATGTATTTGATTGCATTTTAGCTTAGTTTTACACTTACAAATGTTTCCCCTTGTTTTGTAGGAATCGGACCTTGTTCGGGCAAGTTGGAACACTTTTTGGGCACTTTTTGTTGTGAGGCGTCGGGACACCTCTCAAGGTGTCCGGACACTTACTGTCCGGACACCCACATTAGGTGTCCGGACACTTCCTTTGAAAAATGAGACAGAGTCTATAACGAAGACTTAATGAAGCCCAGGTGTCCGGACACCTTCCGAAGCCGTCCGGACATCTACCGCGGATTTGTAATTTTCTGCAGCCAAATTTCAAGGGCATTTGGGGTAAATCATGTATGTAACCAATGGGGAACGTTTTATAAGGGTAGTTAGGTATTTTCTATTGTAAAAAGAGGGGAAAACCCTAAGATTGGGGCTTCTTCATAATTCATCTCCTCCAACTTCTTACCTCCATTGTTTTTCTCTCTCTTTCTCTCTCTAGGGTTTTACTTAGTTCTTGTGATCTTGATTGTAAACATTGGTTTTTATCTATAAAATTGATGTTTATTCTCATTATAATGAGTGGCTAAGTTCCCTCTCTAGTTTCTAGTCCCGACCGGTGGGTGCAAGGTTTTGATTACTCAAGGTATGCTCAAAGAATCGTAGCTTCGATTTCTCTCTTTTAATTTCGTGATAGTTGTGTGATTGGATCTATGGGAATGACATATTTGATTGTATTCTTGGATTGTCTAGTCTAGGGATTGCATCTAATGTGTTTGATTGAGAATTGTTAAACCCATTGCATGATTTCCTTAATTAATTGAGTTTTTCATTGCATAGCTATTAATTATGTGTATTGATGATGGGGTTTTGGGTTAATTTAGGAATGTGCATGGGAGAGTTATGGTTAATTGATCTTTGAGTGTGAAACTAGGGTGTTAGCCAAGCCGAGCCACAAGGGGGAACATTAATCCATAATATTAGGTGCTTATCCCTTTGCGTTCATCGTAGATTAAGAGACCCGATGGCCTACATGTATGAATTGAAGTCTTATATCCCAATTCTCTTTGCATATGCATGATTGATAGTATCACACGATGCATTGTGTATGGTTGTGTGTGTTTGCAATGATACCTTGAGTATGAGAACCGAGTAGCCACCGGGACGACTAGAGACTAGGTTTTTAATTAATTGTTTTAAATCCAATTTGTGCTTACTTTGATTACAAAATCGCTCATGCTACTGAGTCATTCGGCCCATTTCTTTTACTTGCTTTTATTTGATATTCATTGTGTTTATTAGTGTTAGCTAGTCAGTTGCATATCATTCACTTCAAATTTGCATTGCTTCCTCGTGGATCGATACCAGACTCACCGGTTTATTACTTGACGATACCCTACACTTGGGGTAAGTACACACACACACTTTGGTGTCGGTCACCAAGTTATGTCTCAAATTGCTCAAAAACGTGAAAAGCTTCTCAATGGAGAGAGTTGAGCAATTTCTAAGCATCAATGTGGACCGTTGTACTCTATTTAGTGCTCTTAAAATTCAATCTTTCTAGTTGAGCCTTCGTGCCACGTTTCGTAAGGTAAAGACGTGAATAGACCAAGTTATGTTTGAAATTGCACAAAAAAGATGAAAAGCTCCTCTATGGAGAGAGTTGAGCAATTCCAAAGCATCAATGTGGACCGTTGTACTCTATTGAATGCTCGTAAAAATCTAACTTGCTAGTTGAGCCTTCATGCCACGTTTCGTAAGGTAAAGACGCGTATAGACCAAGTTGTGTCTCAAACTGCATAAAAACGTGAAAAGCTCCTCTATGGAGAGAGTTGAGCAATTTCAAAGCATCAATGTGGACCGTTGTACTCTATTTAGTGCTCTTAAAAGTCTAACTTGCGAGTTGAGCCTTCGTGCCATATTTTGTAAGGTAAAGACGCGAATAGACCAAGTTATGTCTCAAACTGCTTAAAAACATGAAAAGCTTCTCTTTGGGGAGAGTTGAGCAATTGCAAAGCATCAATGTGGACCGTTGTACTCTATTTAGTTCTCTTAAAAGTCTAACTTGCTAGTTGAGCTTTCGTGCCACGTTTCGTAAGGTAAAGACGCGACTAGACCAAGTTATGTCTCAAATTGCACAAAAACGTGAAAAGCTCCTCTATGTAGAGAGTTGAGCAATTCCAAAGCATCAATGTGGACCGTTGCACTCTATTGAGTGCTCTTAAAAGTCTAACTTACTAGTTGAGCTTTCGTGCCACGTTTTGTAATGTAAAGACGCGCATTGACCAAGTTATGTCTCAAATTGCTCAAAAACGTGAAAAGCTCCTCTATGGAGAGAGTTGAGCAATTGAAAAGCGTCAATGTGGAGCATTGTATTCTATTTAGTGCTCTTGAAAGTCTAAATTGCTAGTTGAGCCTTCGTGCCATGTTTCGTAAGGTAAAGACGCGAATAGACAAAGTTATGTCTCAAATAGCTCGAAAACGTGAAAAGCTCCTCTATGGAGAGAGTTAAGCATTTCCAAAGCATAAATGTGGTCCGTTGTACTCTATTTAGTGCTCTTAAAAGTCTAACTTGCTAGTTGAGCCTTCGTGCCACGTTTCGGACGGTAAAGATGCGAATAGACCGAGTTATGTCTCAAATTGCACAAAAACGTGAAAAACTCCTCTATGGAGAGAGTTGAGCAATTGCAAAGCATCAATGTGGACCGTTGTACTCTATTTAGTGCTCTTAAAAGTCTAACTTGCTGCTTGAGCCTTCGTGCCACGTTTCGCAAAGTAAATACGCGAATAGACCAAGTTATGTCTCAAATTGCACAAAAACGTGAAAAGCTCTTTTATGGAGAGAGTTGAGCAATTCCAAAGCATCAATGTCGACTGCTGTACTCTATTTAGGGCTCTTAAAAGTCTAACTTGCTAGTTCAGCCTTCGTGCCATGTTTCGTAAAGTAAAGACGCGAATAGACCAAGTTATGTCTCAAATTGCTCAAAAACGTGAAAAGCTCCTCAATGGAAAGACTTGAGTAATTCCAAAGCATCAATGTGGACCGTTGCACTCTATTGAGTGCTCTTAAAAGTCTAACTTGCTAGTTGAGCCTTCGTGCCACGTTTCGTAAGGTAAAGATGCGAATAGACCAAGTTATGTTTGAAATTGCACAAAAACGTGAAAAGCTCTTCTACGGAGAGAGTTGAGCAATTCCAAAGCATCAATGTGGACCATTGTACAATATTTAGTGCTCCTAAAAATCTAACTTGCAAGTTGAGCCTTCATGCCATGTTTCGTAAAGTAAAGACGCGAATAGACCAAGTTATATCTCAAATTGCACAAAAACGTGAAAAAATCCTCTTCGGAGAGAGTTGAGTAATTCCAAAGCATCAATGTGGACCGTTGTACTCTATTTAGTGCTCTTAAAAGTCTAACTTGCTAGTTGACCCTTCGTGCCAAGTTTCGTAAAGTCAAGACGCGGAAATAGACCAAGTTATGTCTCAAATTGCTCAAAAACGCGAAAAGCTCCTCTATGGAGAGAGTTGAGCAATTTCAAAGCATCAATGTGGACCATTGTACTCTATTGAGTGCTCTTAAAAGTCTAACTTGCTAGTTTAGCCTTCGTGCCACGTTTCGTAAGGTAAAGATGCGAATAGACCAAGTTATGTTTGAAACTGCACAAAAACGTGAAAAGCTCTTCTATGGAGAGAGTTGAGCAATTCCAAAGAATCAATGTGGACCGTTGTACACTATTTAGTGCTCTTAAAAATCTAACTTGCTAGTTGAGCCTTCATGCACGTTTCGTAAAGTAAAGATGCGAACAGACCAACTTATGTCTCAAATTGCACAAAAACGCGAAAAGCTCCTCTTTGGAGAGAGTTGAGTAATTTCAAAGCATCAATGTGGACCGTTGTACTCTATTTAGTGCTCTTAAAAGTCTAACTTTCCGATTGAGCCTTCGTGCCATGTTTCGTAAAGTAAAGACGCGAATAGACCAAGTTATGTCTCAAATTGCACAAAAACGTGAAAAGCTCCTCTACGGAGAGAGTTGAGCAATTTCAAAGCATCAATCTGGACCGTTGTACTCTATTTAGCGCTCTTAAAATTCTAACCTTTCTGGTTGAGCCCTTCGTGCCACGTTTCGTAAGGTAAAGACGCGAAATAGGACCAAGTTATGTTTGAAATTGCACAAAAAGGTGAAAAGCTCCTCTATGGAGAGAGTTGAGCAATTCCAAAGCATCAATGTGGACCGTTGTACTCTATCTAGTGCTCTTAAAAGTCTAACTTGCTAGTTGAGCCTTCGTGCCATGTTTCGTAAAGTAAAGACGCGAATAGACCAAGTTATGTCTCAAATTGCTAAAAAACGTGAAAAGCTCGTCTATGGAGAGAGTTGAGCAATTCCAAAGCATCAATGTGGACCGTTGTACACTATTTAGTGCTCTTAAAAATCTAACTTGCTAGTTGAGCCTTCATGCCACATTTCGTAAAGTAAAGACGCGAATAGACCAAGTTGTGTCTCAAATTGCACAAAAACGTGAAAAGCTCCTCTTTGGAGAGAGTTGAGTAATTCGAAAGCATCAATGTGGACCGTTGTACTCTATATAGTGCTCCGAAAAGTCTAACTTGCTAGTTGAGCCTTCGTGCCATGTTTCGTAAAGTAAAGACGCGAATAGACCAAGTTATGTCTCAAATTGCTCAAAAAAGTGAAAAGCTCCTCTATGGAGAGAGTTGAGCAATTTCTAACCATCAATGTGGACCGTTGTACTCTATTTAGTGCTCTTAAAATTCTATCTTTCTAGTTGAGCCTTCGTGCCACGTTTCGTAAGGTAAAGACGCGAATAGACCAAGTTATGTTTGAAATTGCACAGAAAGGTGAAAAGCTCCTCTATGGAGAGAGTTGAGCAATTCCAAAGCATCAATGTGGACCATTGTACTCTATTGAATGCTCGTAAAAATCTAGCTTGCTAGTTGAGCCTTCATGCCACGTTTCGTAAGGTAAAGACGCGTATAGACCAAATTGTGTCTTAAATTGCACAAAAACGTGAAAAGCTCCTCTATGGAGAGAGTTGAGCAATTTCAATGCATCAATGTGGACCGTTGTACTCTATTTAGTGCTCTTAAAAGTCTAACTTGCTAGTTGAGCTTTCGTGCCACATTTCGTAAGGTAAAGATGCGAATAGACCAAGCTATGTCTCAAATTGCACAATAACGTGAAAAGCTCCTCTATGGAGAGAGTTGAGCAATTCCAAAGCATCAATGTGGACCGTTGCACTCTATTGAGTGCTCTTAAAAGTCTAACTTACTAGTTGAGCCTTCGTGCCACGTTTCGTAAAGTAAAGACGCGCATAGACCAAGTCATGTCCCAAATTGCTCAAAAACGTGAAAAGGTCCTCTATGGAGAGAGTTGAGCAATTGCAAAGCGTCAATGTGGAGCGTTGTATTCTATTTAGTGCTCTTGAAAGTCTAAATTGCTAGTTGAGCCTTCGTGCCACGTTTCGTAAGGTAAAGACGCGAATAGACAAAGTTATGTCTCAAATTGCTCGAAAACATGAAAAGCTTTTCTATGGAGAGAGTTAAGCGATTCCAAAGCATCAATATGGTCCGTTGTACTCTATTTAGTGTTCTTAAAAGTCTAACTTGCTAGTTGAGCCTTCGTGCCGCGTTTCGGACGGAAAAGATGCGAATAGACCAAGTTATGTCTCAAATTGCACAAAAACGTGAAAAACTCGTCTATGGAGAGAGTTGAGCAATTCCAAAGCATCAATGTAGACCGTTGTACTCTATTTAGTGCTCTTAAAAGTCTAACTTGCTGCTTGAGCCTTCGTGCCACGTTTCGTAAAGTAAATACGCGAATAGACCAAGTTATGTCTCAAATTGCACAAAAAAGTGAAAAGCTCCTCTATGGAGAGAGTTGAGCAATTCCAAAGCATCAATGTCGACTGTTGTACTCTATTTAGGGCTCTTAAAAGTCTAACTTGCTAGTTCAGCCTTCGTGCCACGTTTCGTAAAGTAAAGACGCGAATAGACCAAGTTATGTCTCAAATTGCACAAAAACGTGAAAAGCTCCTCAATGGAAAGACTTGAGTAATTCCAAAGCATCAATGTGGACCGTTGCACTCTATTGAGTGCTTTTAAAAGTCTAACTTGCTAGTTGAGTCTTCATGCCACGTTTCGTAAAGTAAAGACGCGAATAGACCAACTTATGTCTCAAATTGCTCAAAAAGGTGAAAAGCTCTTCAATGGAAAGACTTGAGCAATTCCAAAGCATCAATGTGGACCGTTGTACACTATTTAGTGCTCTTAAAAATCTAACTTGCTAGTTGAGCCTTCATGCCACGTTTCGTAAAGTAAAGACGCGAATAGACCAAGTTATGTCTCAAATTGCACAAAAACGTGAAAAGCTCCTCTTTGGAGAGAGTTGAGTAATTCCAAAGCATCAATGTGGACCGTTGTACTCTATTTAGTGCTCTTAAAAGTCTAACTTGCTAGCTATGCCTTCGTGCCATGTTTCGTAAAGTAAAGACGCGAATAGACCAAGTTATGTCTCAAATTGCTCAAAAACGTGAAAAGCTCCTCTATGGAGAGAGTTGAGCAATTTCAAAGCATCAATGTGGACCATTGTACTCTATTGAGTGCTTTTAAAAGTCTAACTTGCTAGTTGAGCCTTCGTGCCACGTTTCGTACGGTAAAGACGCGAATAGACCAAGTTATGTCTCAAATTGCACAAAAACGTGAAAAACTCCTCTATGGAGAGAGTTGAGCAATTCCAAAGCATCAATGTGGACCGTTGTACACTATTTAGTGCTCTTAAAAATCTAACTTGCTGGTTGAGCCTTCATGCCACGTTTCGTAAAGTAAAGACGCGAACAGACCAAGTTATGTCTCAAATTGCAAAAAAACGTGAAAAACTCCTCTTTGAAGAGAGTTGAGTAATTCCGAAGCATCAACGTGGACTGTTGAACTCTATTTAGTGCTCTTAAAAGTCTAACTTGCTAGTTGAGCCTTCGTGCCACGTTTTGTAAAGTAAAGACGCGAAGAGACCAAGTTATGTCTCAAATTGCACAAAAACGTGAAAAACTCCTCTATGGAGGGAGTTGAGCAATTCCAAAGCATCAATGTGGACTGTTGTACTCTATTTAGTGCTCTTAAAAGTCTAACTTGCTAGTTGAGCCTTCGTGCCACATTTCGTAAAGTAAAGATTCGAATAGACCAAGTTATGTCTCCAATTGCTCAAAAACGTGAAAAGCTCTTCAATGGAAAGACTTGAGTAATTCCAAAGCATCAACGTGGACCGTTGCACTCAATTGAGTGCTCTTAAAAGTGTAACCTGCTAGTTGAGCCTTCGTGCCACGTTTCGTAAGGTAAAGA
The DNA here is from genome assembly GCF_013401445.1 of Tripterygium wilfordii. Lineage (NCBI taxonomy): Eukaryota > Viridiplantae > Streptophyta > Magnoliopsida > Celastrales > Celastraceae > Tripterygium > Tripterygium wilfordii. Next base: position 7,334,483 of record NC_052239.1, on the reverse strand, counting down.
TGCGAATAGACCAAGTTATGTCTCAAATTGCATAAAAACGCGCAAAGCTCCTCTTTGGAGAGAGTTGAGCAATTCCAAAACATCAATGTGTACCGTTGTACTCTATTTAGTGCTCTTAAAAGTCTAACTTGCTAGTTGAGCCTTCGTGCCATGTTTCGTAAAGTAAAGACGCGAATAGACCAAGTTATGTCTCAAATTGCTCAAGAACGTGAAAAGCTCCTCTATGGAGAGAGTTGAGCAATTTCAAAGCATCAATGTGGACCGTTCTACTATATTTAGTGCTCTTAAAATTCTAACTTTCTAGTTGAGCCTTCGTGCCACGTTTCATAAAGTAAAAACGCGAATAGACCAAGTTATGTGTCAAATTGCACAAAAACGTGTAAAGCTCCTCTCTGGAGAGAGTTGAGGAATTCCAAAGCATCAATGTGGACTGTTGTACTCTATTTAGTGCTCTTAAAAGTCTAACTTGCTAGTTGGGCCTTCGTGCCACGTTTCATAAAGTAAAGATGCGAATAGACCAAGTTATGTCTCCAATTAAACAAAAACGTGAAAAGCTCTTCAATGGAAAGACTTGAGTAATTCCAAAGCATCAATGTGGACCGTTGCACTCTATTGAGTGCTCTTAAAGGTGTAACTTGCTAGTTGAGCCTTCGTGCCACGTTTCGTAAGGTAAAGATGCGAATAGACCAAGTTATGTCTCAATTTGCACAAAAACGCGAAAAGCTCCTCTTTGGAAAGAGTTGAGCAATTCCAAAACATCAATTGGACCGTTGTACTCTATTTAGTGCTTTTAAAAGTCTAACTTGCTAGTTGAGGCTTCGTGCCATGTTTCGTAAAGTAAAGACGCGAATAGACCAAGTTATGTCTCAAATTGCTCAAAAACGTGAAAAGCTCCTCCATGGAGAGAGTTGAGCAATTTCAAAGCATCAATGTGGACCGTTGTACTCTATTTAGTGCTCTTAAGATTCTAACTTTCTAGTTGAGCCTTTGTGCCACGTTTCGTAAGGTAAAGACGCGAATATACTAAGTTATGTCTCAAATTGCTTAAAAACGTGAGAAGCTCCTCTGTGAAGAGAGTTGAGCAATTTCAAAGCATCAATGTGGACCGTTGTACACTATTTAGTGCTCTGAAAATTCTAACTTGCTAGTTGAGCCTTCATGCCACGTTTCGTAAAGTAAAGACGCGAATAGACCAAGTTATGTCTCCAATTGCTCAAAAACGTGAAAAGCTCTTCAATGGAAAGACTTGAGTAATTCCAAAGCATCAATGTGGACCGTTGCACTCTAATGAGTGCTCTTAAAAGTGCAACTTGCTAGTTGAGCCTTCGTGCCACATTTCGTAAGGTAAAGATGCGAATAGACCAAGTTATGTTTGAAATTGCACAAAAATGTGAAAAGCTGCTCTATGGAGCGAGTTGAGCAATTCCAAAGCATCAATGTGGACCGTTGTACACTATTTAGTGCTCTTAAATATCTAACTTGCTAGTTGAGCCTTCATGCCACGTTTCGTAAAGTAAAGGCGCGAATAGACCAAGTTATGTCTCAAATTGCACAAAAACGTGAAAAGCTCCTCTTTGGGGAGAGTTGAGCAATTCCAAAGCATCAATGTGGGCCGTTGTACTCTATTTAGTGCTCTTAAAAGTCTAACTTGTTAGTTGAGCCTTCGTGCCATCTTTCGTAAAGTAAAGACGCGAATAGACCAGGTTACGTCTCAAATTGCTCAAAAACGTGAAAAGCTTCTCTATGGAGAGAGTTGAGCAATTTGAAAGCATCAATGTGAACCGTTGTACTCTATTTAGTGCTCTTAAAATTTGAACTTTCTAGTTGAGCCTTCGTGCCACGTTTCGTAAAGTAAAGACACGAATAGACTAAGTTACGTCTCAAATTGCTTAAAAACGTGAGAAGCTCCTTTATAGAGAGAGTTGAGCAATTTCAAAGCATCAATGTGGACCGTTGTACTCTATTTAGTGCTCTTAAAATTCTAACTTTCTAGTTGAGCCTTCGTGCCACGGTTCGTAAGGTAAAGACGCCAATAGACCAAGTTATGTTTGAAATTGCACAAAAAGCTGAAAAGCTCCTCTATGGAGAGAGTTGAGCAATTCCAAAGCATCAATGTGGACCGTTGTTCTCTATTTAGTGCTCTTAAAAGTCTAAATTGCTAGTTGAGCCTTCGTGCCACGTTTCGTATAGTAAAGACGCGAATAAACCAAGTTATTTCTCAAATTGCTCAAAAACGTGAAAAGCTCCTCTATAGAGAGAGTTGAGCAATTACAAAGCATCAATGTGGAGTGTTGTAATCTATTTAGTGCTCTTGAAAGTCTAACTTTCTAGTTGAGCCTTCGTGCCACGTTTCGTTAGGTAGAGACGCGAATAGACCAAGTTATGTCTCAAATTGCTCAAAAACGTGAAAAGCTCCTCTATGGAGAGAGTTGAGCAATTCCGAAGCATCAACGTGGACCGTTGTACTCTTTTTAGTGTTATTAGAAGTCTAACTTGCTAGTTTGGCCTTCGTGCAACGTTTCGTAAGTTAAAGATGCGCATACACCAAGTTATGTTTGAAATTGTACAATACGTAAAAAGCTCCTCTATGGAGAGAGTTGAGCAATTCCAAAGCATCAATATGGACGCTGTACTCTATTTAACGCTCTTAGAATTCTAACTTGCCAGTTGAGCCTTCGTGCCACGTTTCGTAAGGTAAAGACGCGAATAGACCAAGTTATGTCTCAAATTGCACAAAAACGTGAAAAGCTCCTCTATGGAGAGAGTTGATCAATTCCGAAGCATCAATGTGGACCGTTGTACTCCATTTAGCGCTCTTAAAAGTATAACTTGCTAGTTGAGCCTTCGTACAACGTTTCGTAAGGTAAAGACGCAAATAGACCAAGTTATGTCTCAAATTGCACAAAAACGTGAATTGCTCCTCTATGAAGAGGGTTGAGCAATTCCAAAGCACCAATGTGGACCTTTGTACTCTATTTACTGCTTTTAAAAGTCTAACTTGCTAGTTGAGCCTTCGTGCCACGTTTCGTAAGGCAAAGACTCGAATAGACCAAGTTATGTCTCGAATTGCTCAAGAACGTGAAAAGCTCCTCTATGGAGAGAGTTGAGCAATTTCAAAGCATCAATGTGGACCGTTCTACTATATTTAGTGCTCTTAAAATTCTAACTTTCTAGTTGAGCCTTCGTGCCACGTTTCATAAAGTAAAAACGCGAATAGACCAAGTTATGTGTCAAATTGCACAAAAACGTGTAAAGCTCCTCTCTGGAGAGAGTTGAGGAATTCCAAAGCATCAATGTGGACTGTTGTACTCTATTTAGTGCTCTTAAAAGTCTAACTTGCTAGTTGGGCCTTCGTGCCACGTTTCGTAGGGTAAAGATGCGAATAGACCAAGTTATGTTTGAAATTGCACAAAAACGTGAAAAGCTCCTCTATGGAGAGAGTTGAGCAGTTCCACAGCATCAAAGTGGACCGTTGTACTCTATTTAGTGTTATTAGAAGTCTAACTTGCTAGTTTAGCCTTCGTGCAACGTTTCGTAAGTTAAAGATGCGAATACACCAAGTTATGTTTGAAATTGTACAAAAACGTAAAAAGCTCCTCTATGGAGAGAGTTGAGCAATTCCAAAGCATCAATATGGACGCTATACTCTATTTAGCGCTCTTAGAAGTCTAACTTGCTAGTTGAGCCTTCGTGACACGTTTCGTAAGGTAAAGACGCGAGTACACCAAGTTATGTCTCAAATTGCACAAAAACATGAAAAGCTCCTCTATGAAGAGAGTTGAGCAATTCCAAAGCAACAATGTGGACCGTTGTACTCTATTTACTGCTCTTAAAAGTCTAACTTGCTAGTTGAGCCTTCGTGCCATGTTTCGTAAAGTAAAGACGCGAATAGACCAAGTTATGTCTCAAATTGCTCAAAAACGTGAAAAGCTCCTCTATGGAGAGAGTTGTGGAGCAATTCAAAGCATCAATGTGGAAGGACCTTTACCTCTATTGTTATTACTCTATTTACGCTCTTAAAAGTCTAACTTGCTAGTTGAGCCTTCCTGCCACGTTTCGTAAGGCAAAAACTCGAATAGACCAAGTTATGTCTCGAATTACACAAAAACGTGAAATGCTCCTCTATGGAGAGGGTTGAGCAATTCCAAAGCATCAATGTGGACCGTTGTACTCTATTTAGTGCTCTTAAAAGTCTAACTTGCTAGTTGAGCCTTCGTGCCACGTTTCGTAAGGCAAAGACTCGAATAGGCCAAGTTATGTCTCGAATTGCACAAAAACGTGAAATGCTTTTCTATGGAGAGGGTTGAGCAATTCCAAAGCATCAAGTTGGACCGTTGTACTCTATTTAGTGCTCTTAAAAGTCTAACTTGCTAGTTGAGCCTTCGTGCCACGTTTCGTAAGTTAAAGAGACGAATAGACCAAGTTATGTTTGAAATTGCACAAAAATGTGAAAAGCTCCTCAATGGAGAGAGTTGAGCAGTTCCACAGCATCAACGTGCACCGTTGTACTCTATTTAGTGTTATTAGAAGTCTAACTTGCTAGTTTAGCCTTCGTGCAACGTTTCGTAAGTTAAAGATGCGAATACACCAAGTTATGTTTGAAATTGTACAAAAACGTAAAAAGCTCCTCTATGGAGAGAGTTGAGCAATTCCAAAGCATTAATATGGACGCTGCACTCTATTTAGCGCTCTTAGAAGTCTAACTTGCTAGTTGAGCCTTCGTGCCACGTTTCGTAAGGTAAAGGCGCGAATAGACCAAGTTATGTCTCAAATTGCACAAAAACATGAAAAGCTCCTCTATGGAGAGAGTTGAACAATTCCAAAGCATCAATGTGGACCGTTGTACTCTATTTAGGGCTCTTAAAAGTATAACTTGCTAGTTGAGCCTTCGTGCCACGTTTCGTAAGGTAAAGACGCGAATAGACCAAGTTATGTCTCAAATTCAAAAAACGTGAAAAGCTCCTCTAGAGAGAGTTGAGCAATTCCAAAGCATCAAGTGGACGTTGTACTCTATTTAGTGTTATTAAAGTCTAACTTGCTAGTTTAGCCTTGTGCACGTTTCGTAAGGTAAAGATGCGAATAGACCAAGTTATGTTGAAATTGTATAAAAACGTAAAAAGCTCCTCTATGGAAAGAGTTGAGCAATTCCAAAGCATCAATGTGGACGCTGTACTCTATTTAGGGCTCTTAAAAGTCTAACTTGCTAGTTGAGCCTTCGTGCCACGTTTCGTAAGGTAAAGCTGCGAATAGACGAAGTTATGTTTAAAATTGCACAAAAATGCGAAAAGCTCCTCTATGGAGAGAGTTGAGCAATTCCAAAGCATCAATGTGGACCGTTGTACTCTATTTACTGCTCTTCAAAGTATAACTTGCTAGTTGAGCCTTCGTGCCACGTTTCGTAAGGTAAAGACGCGAATAGACCAAGTTATGTCTCAAATTACACAAAAACGTGAAAAGCTCCTCTACAGAGAGAGTTGAGCAATTCCAAAGCATCAATGTGGACCGTTGTACTCTATTTAGTGTTAAAAGTCTAACTTGCTAGTTGAGCCTTCGTGCCACGTTTCGTAAGGTAAAGATGCGAATAGACCAAGTTATGTTTGAAATTGTATAAAAACGTGAAAAGCTCCTCTATGGAAAGAGTTGAGCAATTCCAAAGCATCAATGGACGTTGTACTCTATTTAGGGCTCTTAAAAGTCTAACTTGCTAGTTGAGCCTTCGTGCCACGTTTCGTAAGGTAAAGCGCGAATAGACGAAGTTATGTTTAAAATTGCACAAAAATGCGAAAAGCTCCTCTATGGAGAGGGTTGAGCAATTCCAAAGCATCAATGGGACCGTTGTACTCTATTTAGTTCTTAAAAGTCTAACTTGCTAGTTTGAGCCTTCGTGCCACGTTTCGTAAGGTAAAGACGAATAGACCAAGTTATGTCTTGAATTGCACAAAAAGTGAAAGCTCCTCTATGGAGAGGTTGAGCAATTCAAAGCATCAATGTGGACCGTTGTACTCTATTTAGTGCTTTAAAAGTCTAACTTGCTAGTTGAGCCTTCGTGCCACGTTTCGTAAGTAAAGAGACGAATAGACCAAGTTATGTTCAAATTGCATAAAAATGTGAAAAGCTCCTCTATGGAGAGAGTTGAGCAATTCCAAAGCATCAATGTGGACCGTTGTACTCTATTAGTGCTATAAAGTATAACTTGCTAGTTGAGCCTTCGTGCCACGTTTCGTAAGGTAAAGACGCGAATAGACCAAGTTATGTCTCAAATTGTGCAAAAACGTGAAAAGTTCCACTATGGAGAGAGTTGAGCAATTCCAAAGCATCAATTGGACCGTTGTACTCTATTTAGTGCTCTTAAAAGTCTAACTTGCTAGCTGAGCCTTCGTGCCACGTTTCGTAAGTTAAAGACGCGAATAGACCAAGTTATGTCTCAAATTGCACAAAAACGTGAAAGCCCTCTATGGAGAGAGTTGAGCAATTCCAAAGCATCAATGTGGACGTTGTACTCTATTGAGTGCTTAAAAGTCTAACTTGCTAGTTGAGCCTTCGTGCCACGTTTCGTAACGTAAAGACTCGAATAGACCAAGTTATGTCTCAAATTGCACAAAACGTGAAAAGCTCCTCTATGGAGAGGTTGAGCAATTCCAAAGCATCAATGTGGACCGTTGTACTCTATTTAGCGCACTTAAAAGTATAACTTGCTAGTTGAGCCTTCGCGCCATGTTTCGTAAGTTAAAGACACGAATAGACCAAGTTATGTTTTAAATTGCACAAAAACATGAAATGCTCCTCTATGAGAGGGTTGAGCAATTCCAAAGCATATGGCGTTGTACTCTATTTACTGCTCTTAAAAGTCTAACTTGCTAGTTGAGCCTTCGTGCCACGTTCGTAAGGCAAAGACCGAATAGACCAAGTTGTGTCTCGAATTGCACAAAAACGTGAAATAGCCCTTCTATGGAGAGGGTTGAGCAATTCCAAAGCATCAATGTGACGTTGTACTCTATTTAGTGCTCTTAAAAGTCTAACTTGCTAGTTGAGCCTTCGTGCGACGTTTCGTAAGGCAAAGACTCGAATAGACCAAGTTATGTCTCGAATTGCACAAAAACGTGAAATGCTCCTCTTTGGAGAGGGTTGAGCAATTCCAAAGCATCAATGTGGACCGTTGTACTCTATTTAGTGCTCTTGAAAGTCTAACTTGCTAGTTGAGCCTTCGTGCCACGTTTCGTAAGTTAAAGAGACGAATAGACCAAGTTATGTTTGAAATTGCACAAAAATGTGAAAAGCTCCTCTATGGAGAGAGTTGAGCAATTCCAAAGCATCAATGTGGACCGTTGTACTCTATTGAGTGCTATTGAAAGTATAGCTTGCTAGTTGAGCCTTCGTGCCACGTTTCGTAGGGTAAAGGCGCGAATACACCAAGTTATGTCTCAAATTGCGCAAAAACGTGAATTGTTCCACTATGGAGAGAGTTGAGCAATTCCAAAGCATCAATGTGGACGCTGTACTCTATTTAGCGCTCTTAAAAGTCAAAGTTCTAGCTGAGCCTTCGCGCCACGTTTTGTAAGTTAAAGACGCGAATAGACCAAGTTATGTCTCAAATTGCACAAAAAGGTGAAATGCACCTCTATGGAGAGAGTTGAGCAATTCCAAAGCATCAATGTGGACCGTTGTACTCTATTGAGTGCCATTAAAAGTATAACTTGCTAGTTGAGCCATCGTGCCACGTTTCGTAGGATAAAGACACGAATAGACCAAGTTATGTCTCAAATTGCACAAAAACGTGAATTGTTCCAGTATGGAGAGATTTGAGCAACTCCAAAGCATCAATGTGGACGCTGTACTCTATTTAGCTCCCTTAAAAGTCTAACTTGCTAGTTGAGCCTTCGTGCCACGTTTCGTAAGGTAAAGCTGCGAATAGACGAATTTATATTTGAAATTGCACAAAAATGCGAAAAGCTCCTCTATGGAGAGAGTTGAGAAATTCCAAAGCAACAATGTGGACCGTTGTACTCTATTTACTGCTCTTCAAAGTATAACTTGCTAGTTGAGCCTTCGTGCCACGTTTCGTAAGGTAAAGACGCGAATAGACCAAGATATGTCTCAAATTATAGAAAAACGTGAAATGCTCCTCTATGGAGAGGGTTGAGCAATTCCAAAGCATCAATGTGGACCGTTGTACTCTATTTACTGCTCTTCAAAGTCTAACTTGCTAGTTGAGCCTTCGTGCCACGTTTCGTAAGCCAAAGACTCGAATAGACCAAGTTATGTCTCGAATTGCACAAAAACGTGAAATGCGCCTCTATGGACAGGGTTGAGCAATTTGAAAGCATCAATGTGGACCGTTGTACTCTATTTAGTGCTCTTAAAAGTCTAACTTGCTAGTTAAGCCTTCGTGCCACGTTTCGCAGGGTAAAGACGCGAATACACCAAGTTATGTCTCAAATTGTGCAAAAACGTGAATTGTTCCACTATGGAGAGAGTTGAGCAATTCCAAAGAATCAATGTGGACGCTGTACTCTATTTACCGCTCTTAAAAGTCTAACTTGCTAGCTGAGCCTTCGCGCCACGTTTCGTAAGTTAAAGACGCGGATAGACCAAGTTATGTCTCAAATTGCACAAAAAGGTGAAATGCCCCTCTATGGAGAGAGTTGAGCAATTCCAAAGCATCAATGTGGACCGTTGTACTCTATTGAGTGCTATTAAAAGTATAACTTGCTAGTTGAGCCATCGTGCCACGTTTCGTAAGCGAAAGACGAATAGACCAAGTTATGTCTCGAATTGCACAAAAACGTGAAATGCTCCTCTATGGAGAGGTTGAGCAATTCCAAAGCATCAATGTGGACGTTGTACTCTATTTAGTGCTTAAAAGTAACTTGCTAGTTGAGCCTTCGCGCATGTTTATAAGTTAAAGACACGAATAGACCAAGTTATGTTTTCAAATTGCACAAAAACATGAAATGCTCCTCTATGAGAGGTTGAGCAATTCCAAAGCAAATGGGACCGTTGTACTCTATTTATGCTCTTAAAGTCTAACTTGCTAGTTGGAGTCGTGCCACGTTTCGTAAATAAAGACTCGAATAGACCAAGTTGTGTCTCGAATTGCACAAAAACGTGAAATGCTCCTCTATGGAGAGGGTTGAGCAATTCCAAAGCATCAATGTGGACCGTTGTACTCTATTTAGCGCACTTAAAAGTATAACTTGCTAGTTGAGCCTTCGCGCCATGTTTCGTAAGTTAAAGACACGAATAGACCAAGTTATGTTTTAAATTGCACAAAAACATGAAATGCTCCTCTATGAAGAGAGTTGAGCAATTCCAAAGCAAAAATGTGGACCGTTGTACTCTATTTACTGCTCTTAAAAGTCTAACTTGCTAGTTGAGCCGTCGTGCCACGTTTCGTAAGGCAAAGACTCGAATAGACCAAGTTGTGTCTCGAATTGCACAAAAACGTGAAATGCTCCTCTATGGAGAGGGTTGAGCAATTCCAAAGCATCAATGTTGACCGTTGTACTCTATTTAGTGCTCTTAAAAGTCTAACTTGCTAGTTGAGCCTTCGTGCCACGTTTCGTAAGGCAAAGACTCGAATAGACCAAGTTATGTCTCGAATTGCACAAAAACGTGAAATGCTCCTCTATGGAGAGGGTTGAGCAATTCCAAAGCATCAATGTGGACCGTTGTACTCTATTTAGTGCTCTTGAAAGTCTAACTTGCTAGTTGAGCCTTCGTGCCACGTTTCATAAGTAAAGAGCGAATAGACCAAGTTATGTTTGAAATTGCACAAAAATGTGAAAAAGCTCTCTATGGAGAGAGTTGAGCAATTCCAAAGCATCAATGTGGACAGTTGTACTCTATTGAGTGCTATGAAAGTATCACTTGCTAGTTGAGCCTTCGTGCCACGTTTCGTAGGGTAAAGCGCGAATACACCAAGTTATGTCTCAAATTGCAAAAAACGTGAATTGTCCCTATGGAGAGAGTTGAGCAATTCCAAAGCATCGATATGGACGCTGTACTCTATTTAGCGCTCTTAAAAGTCAAAGTTCTAGCTGAGCCTTCGCGCCACGTTTCGTAAGTTAAAGACGCGAATAGACCAAGTTATGTCTCAAATTGCACAAAAAGGTGAAATGCCTCTATGGAGAGAGTTGAGCAATTCGAAAGCATCAATGTGGACCGTTGTACTCTATTGAGTGCCATTAAAAGTATAACTTGCTAGTTGAGCCATCGTGCCACGTTTCGTAAGGTAAAGACACGAATAGACCAAGTCATGTCTCAAATTGCACAAAAACGTGAAAAGTTCCTATGGAGAGATTTGAGCAATTCCAAGCATCAATGTGGACCGTTGTACTCTATTTAGCGCTCTTAAAAGTCTAACTTGCTAGTGAGCCTTCGTGCCACGTTTCGTAAGGTAAAGCTGCGAATAGACCAATATATTTGCAAATTGCACAAAAATGCGAAAAGCTCCTCTATGGAGAGAGTTGAGCAATTCCAAAGCATCAATGTGGACGTTGTACTCTATTTATGCTCTTAAAAGTAACTTGCTAGTTGAGCCTTCGTGCCACGTTTCGTAAGTAAAGACTCGAATAGACCAAGTTATGTCTCGAATTGCACAAAACGTGAATGCTCCTCTATGGACAGGGTTGAGCAATTCGAAAGCATCAATGTGGACCGTTGTACTCTAGTTAGTGCTCTTAAAAGTCTAACTTGCTAGTTAAGCCTTCGTGGCCACGTTTCGCAGGGTAAAGACGCGAATACACTAAGTTATGTCTCAAAGTGCTGCAAAAACGTGAATGAATTGTCCACTATGGAGAGAGTTGAGCAATTCCAAAGCATCAATGTGGACGCTGTACTCTATTTACCGCTCTTAAAAGTCTAACTTGCTAGCTGAGCCTTCGCGCCACGTTTCGTAAGTTAAAGACGCGGATAGACCAAGTTATGTCTCAAATTGCACAAAAAGGTGAAATGCCCCTCTATGGAGAGAGTTGAGCAATTCCAAAGCATCAATGTGGACCGTTGTACTATATTGAGTGCTATTAAAAGTATAACTTGCTAGTTGAGCCATCGTGCCACGTTTCGTAACGCAAAGACTCGAATAGACCAAGTTATGTCTCGAATTGCACAAAAACGTGAAATGCTCCTCTATGGAGAGGGTTGAGCAACTCCAAAGCATCAATGTGGACCGTTGTACTCTATTTAGCACACTTAAAAGTATAACTTGCTAGTTGAGCCTTCGCGCCATGTTGTAAGTTAAAGACACGAATAGACCAAGTTATGTTTTAAATTGCACAAAAAACATGAAATGCTCCTCTATGAAGAGGGTTGAAATTTCCAAAAATGATGGGACCGTTGTACTCTATTATGCTCTTAAAAGTCTAACTTGCTAGTGAGCCGTCGTGGCACGTTTGTAAGGCAAAGACTCGAATAGACCAAGTTGTGTCTCGAATTGCACAAAAAACGTGAAATGCTCCTCTATGGAGAGGGTTGAGCAATTCCAAAGCATCAATGTTGACCGTTGTACTCTATTTAGTGCTCTTAAAAGTCTAACTTGCTAGTTGAGCCTTCGTGCCACGTTTCGTAAGGCAAAGACTCGAATAGACCAAGTTATGTCTCGAATTGCACACAAAATTGTGATGAAATGTCCTCTATGGAGAGGGATGAGCAATTCCAAATCATCAATGTGGACCGTTGTACTCTATTTAGTGCTCTTGAAAGTCTAACTTGCTAGTTGAGCCTTCGTGCCACGTTTCATAAGTTAAAGAGACGAATAGACCAAGTTATGTTTGAAATTGCACAAAAATGTGAAAAGCTCCTCTATGGAGAGAGTTGAGCAATTCCAAAGCATCAATGTGGACCGTTGTACTCTATTGAGTGCTATTGAAAGTATAGCTTGCTAGTTGAGCCTTCGTGCCACGTTTCGTAAGGCAAAGACTCGAATAGACCAAGTTATGTCTCGAATTGCACAAAAACGTGAAATGCTCCTCTATGGAGAGGGTTGAGCAATTCCAAAGCATCAATGTGGACCGTTGTACTCTATTTAGTGCTCTTGAAAGTCTAACTTGCTAGTTGAGCCTTCGTGCCACGTTTCGTAAGTTAAAGAGACGAATAGACCAAGTTATGTTTGAAATTGCACAAAAAGCTGAAATGCCCCTCTATGGAGAGAGTTGAGCAATTCCAAAGCATCAATGTGGACCGTTGTACTCTATTGAGTGCCATTAAAAGTATAACTTGCTAGTTGAGCCATCGTGCCACGTTTCGTAAGGCAAAGACTCGAATAGACCAAGTTATGTCTCGAATTGTACAAAAACGTGAAATGCTCCTCTATGGAGAGGGTTGAGCAATTCCAAAGCATCAATGTGGACCGGTGTACCCTATTTAGCGCTCTTAAAAGTATAACATGCTAGTTGAGGCTTCGCGCCATGTTTCATAAGTTAAAGACACGAATAGACCAAGTTATGTTTTACATTGCACAAAAACGTCAAATGCTCCTCTATGAAGAGGGTTGAGCAATTCCAATGCAACAATGTGGACCGTTGTACTCTATTTACTGCTCTTAAAAGTCTAACTTGCTAGTTGAGCCTTCGTGCCACGTTTCGTAAGGCAAAGACTCGAATAGACCAAGTTATGTCTCGAATTACACAAAAACGTGAAATGCTCCTCTATGGAGAGGGTTGAGCAATTCCAAATCATCAATGTGGACCGTTGTACTCTATTTAGTGCTCTTAAATGTCTAACTTGCTAGTTGAGCCTTCGTGCCACGTTTCGTAAGTTAAAGAGACGAATAGACCAAGTTATGTTTGAAATTGCACAAAAATGTGAAAAGCTCCTGTATGGAGAGAGTTGAGCAATTCCAAAGCATCAATGTGGACCGTTGTAATCTATTGAGTCCTATCGAAAGTATAACTTGGTAGTTGAGCTTTCGTGCCACGTTTCGTAGGGTAAAGACGCGAATACACCAAGTTATGTCTCAAATTGCGCAAAAATGTGAATTGTTTCACTATGGAGAGAGTTGAGCAATTCCAAAGCATCAATGTGGACGCTTTACTCTATTTAGCGCTCTTAAAAGTCTAACTTGCTAGCTGAGCCTTCACGCCACGTTTCGTAAGCTAAAGACGCGAATAGACCATGTTATGTCTCAAATTGCACAAAAAGGTGAAATTCCCCTCTATGGAGAGAGTTGAGCAATTCAAAAGCATCAGTGTGGACCGTTGTACTCTATTGAGTGCCATTAAAAGTATAACTTGCTAGTTGAGCCATCGTGCCACGTTTCGTAGGGTAAAGACACGAATACACCAAGTTATGTCTCAAATTGCACAGAAACGTGAATAGTTCCACTATGGAGTAGAGTTAGCAATCCAAAGCATCAATGTGGATGCTGTACTCTATTTAGCGCTCTTAAAAGTCTAACTTGCTAGTTGAGCCTTCGTGCCACGTTTCGTAAGGTAAAGATGCGAATTGACCATTATGTTTGAAATTGCACAAAAATGAAATGCACCTCTATGGAGAGAGTTGAGCAATTCCAAAGATCAATGTGGACTTTTGTACTCTATTTAGTGCTCTTAAAAGTCTAACTTGCTAGCTGAGCCTTCGTGCCACGTTTCGTAAGGTAAAGATGCGAATACACCAAGTTATGTTTGAAATTGCACAAAAACGTGAAAAGCTCCTCTATGGAGAGAGTTGAGCTGTTCCACAGCATCAATGTGGACCGTTGTACTCTATTTAGTGTTATTAGAAGTCTAACTTGCTAGTTTAGCCTTCGTGCAACGTTTCGTAAGTTAAAGATGTGAATACACCAAGTTACGTTTGAAATTGTAGAAAAACGTAAAAAGCTCTTCTATGGAGAGAGTTGAGCAATTCCAAAGCATCAATATGGACTCTGTACTCTATTTAGCGCTCTTAGAAGTCTAACTTGCTAGTTGAACCTTCGTGCCACGTTTCGTAAGGTGAAGACGCGAATAGACCAAGTTATGTCTCAAATTGCACAAAAACATGAAAAGCTCCTCTATGGAGAGAGTTCAACAATTCCAAAGCATCAATGTGGACCGTTGTACTCTATTTAGGGCTCTTAAAAGTATAACTTTCTAGTTGAGCCTTCGTGCCACGTTTCGTAAGGTAAAGACGCGAATAGACCAAGTTATGTCTCAAATTACACAAAAACGTGAAAAGCTCCTCTACAGAGAGAGTTGAGCAATTCCAAAGCATCAATGTGGACCGTTGTACTCTATTTAGTGTTATTAGAAGTCTAACTTGCTAGTTTAGCCTTTGTGCAACATTTCGTAAGTTAAAGATGCGAATACACCAAGTTATGTTTGAAATTGTATAAAAACGTAAAAAGCTCCTTTATGGAGAGAGTTGAGCAATTCCGAAGCATCAATATGGTCGCTGTACTCTATTTAGCGCTCTTAAAAGTCTAACTTGCTAGTTGAGCCTTAGTGCCACGTTTCGTAAGGTAAAGCTGCGAATTGACCAAGTTATGTTTGAAAGTGCACAAAAATTTGAAATGCACCTCTATGGAGAGAGTTGAGCAATTCCAGAGCATCAATGTGGACTTTTCTACTCTATTTCGTGCTCTTAAAAGTCTAACTTGCTAGTTGAGCCTTCGTGCCACGTTTCGTAAGGTAAAGATGCGAATAGACCAAGTTATGTTTGAAATTGCAAAAAAACGTGAAAAGCTCCTCTATGGAGAGAGTTGAGCAGTTCCACAGCATCAATGTGGACCGTTGTACTCTATTTAGTGTTATTAGAAGTCCAACTTGCTAGTTTAGCCTTCGTGCAACGTTTCGTAAGTTAAAGATGCGAATACACCAAGTTACGTTTGAAATTTTAGAAAAACGTAAAAAGCTCCGCTATGGAGAGAGGTGAGCAATTCCAAAGCATCAATATGGACGCTGTACTCTATTTAGCGCTCTTAGAAGTCTAACTTGCTAGTTGAACCTTCGTGCCATGTTTCGTAAGGTGAAGACGCGAATAGACCAAGTTATGTCTTAAATTGCACAAAAACATGAAAAGCTCCTCTATGGAGAGAGTTGAACAATTCCAAAGCATCAATGTGGACCGTTGTACTCTATTTAGGGCTCTTAAAAGTATAACTTTCTAGTTGAGCCTTCGTGCCACGTTTCGTAAGGTAAAGACGCGAATAGACCAAGTTATGTCTCAAATTACACAAAAACGTGAAAAGCTCCTCTACAGAGAGAGTTGAGCAATTCCAAAGCATCGAGGTGGACCGTTGTACTCTATTTAGTGTTATTAGAAGTCTAACTTGCTAGTTTAGCCTTTGTGCAACGTTTCGTAAGTTAAAGATGCGAATACACCAAGTTATGTTTGACATTGTATGAAAAAATAAAAAGCTCCTCTATGGAGAGAGTTGAGCAATTCCAAAGCATCAATGTGGACGCTGTACTCTATTTAGCGCTCTTAAAAGTCTAACTTGCTAGTTGAGCCTTCGTGCCACGATTCGTAAGGTAAAGCTGCGAATAGATGAAGTTATGTTTGAAATTGCACAAAAATGCGAAATGCTCCTCCATGGAGAGAGTTGAGAAATTCCAAAGCAACAATGTGGACCGTTGTATTCTATTTACTGCTCTTCAAAGTATAACTTGCTAGTTGAGCCTTCGTGCCACGTTTCGTAAGGTAAAGACGCGAATAGACCAAGGTATGTCTCAAATTGTACAAAAACGTGAAATGCTCCTCTATGGAGAGGGTTGAGCAATTCCAAAGCATCAATGTGGACCGTTGTACTCTATTTACTGCTCTTAAAAGTCTAACTTGCTAGTTGAGCCTTCGTGCCACGTTTCATAAGGCAAAGACTCGAATAGACCAAGTTATGTCTCGAATTGCACAAAAACGTGAAATATTCCTCTATGGAGAGGGTTGAGTAATTCCAAAGCATCAATGTGGACCGTTGTACTCTATTTAGTGCTCTTAAAAGTCTAACTTGCTAGTTGAGCCTTCGTGCCACGTTTCGTAAGTTAAAGAGACGAATACAACAAGTTATGTTTGAAATTGCACAAGAATGTGAAAAGCTCCTCTATGAAGAGAGTTGAGCAATTCCAAAGCATCAATGTGGACCGTTGTACTCTATTGAGTGCTATTGAAAGTATAACTTGCTAGTTGAGCCTTCGTGCCACATTTCGTAGGGTAAAGACGCAAATATACCAAGTTATGTCTAAAATTGCGCAAAAACGTGAATTGTTCCACTATGGAGAGAGTTGAGCAATTCCAAAGCATCAATGTGGACGCTGTACTCTATTTAGCGCGCTTAAAAGTCTAACTTGCTAGCTGAGCCTTCGCGCCACGTCTCGTAAGTTAAAGACGCGAATAGACCAAGTTATGTCCTAAATTGCACAAAAAGGTGAAATGCCCCTCTATGGAGAGAGTTGAGCAATTCCAAAGCATCAATGTGGACCGTTGTACTCTATTTAGTGCTCTTAAAAGTCTAACTTGCTAGTTGAGCCTTCGTGCCACGTTTCGTAAGTTAAAGAGACGAATACAACAAGTTATGTTTGAAATTGCACAAGAATGTGAAAAGCTCCTCTATGAAGAGAGTTGAGCAATTCCAAAGCATCAATGTGGACCGTTGTACTCTATTGAGTGCTATTGAAAGTATAACTTGCTAGTTGAGCCATCGTGCCACATTTCGTAGGGTAAAGACGCGAATACACCAAGTTATGTCTCAAATTGCACAAAACCGTGAATTGTTCCACTATGGAGAGAGTTGAGCAACTCCAAAGCATCAATGTGGACGCTGTACTCTATTTAGCGCTCTTAAAAGTCTAACTTGCTAGTTGAGCCTTCGTGCCACGTTTCATAAGGTAAAGCTGCGAATTGACCAAGTTATGTTTGAAAGTGCACAAAAATTTGAAATGCACCTCTATGGAGAGAGTTGAGCAATTCCAAAGCATCAATGTGGACTTTTGTACTCTATTTAGTGCTCTTAAAAGTCTAACTTGCTAGTTGAGCCTTCGTGCCACGTTTCGTAAGGTAAAGATGCGAATAGACCAAGTTATGTTTGAAATTGCACAAAAACGTGAAAAGCTCCTCTATGCAGAGAGTTGAGCAATTCCACAGCATCAACGTGGACCGTTGTACTCTATTTAGTGTTATTAGAAGTCTAACTTGCTAGTTTAGCCTTCGTGCAACGTTTCGTAAGTTAAAGATGCGAATACACCAAGTTATGTTTGAAATTGTACAAAAACGTAAAAAGCTCCTCTATGGAGAGAGTTGAGCAATTCCAAAGAATCAATATGGACGCTGTACTCTATTTAGCGCTCTTAGAAGTCTAACTTGCTAGTTGAGCCTTCGTGCCACGTTTCGTAAGGTAAAGACGCGAATAGACCAAGTTATGTCTCAAATTGCACAAAAACTTGAAAAGCTCCTCTATGGAGAGAGTTGAACAATTCCAAAGCATCAATGTGGACCGTTGTACTCTAATTAGGGCTCTTAAAAGTATAACTTGCTAGTTGAGCCTTCGTGCCACGTTCCGTATGGTAAAGACGCGAATAGACCTAGTTCTGTCTCAAATTACACAAAAACGTGAAAAGCTCCTCTACAGAGAGAGTTGAGCAATTCCAAAGCATCAATATGGACGATGTACTCTATTTAGCGCTCTTAGAAGTCTAACTTGCTAGTTGAGCCTTCGTGCCACGTTTCGTAAGGTAAAGACGCGAATAGACCAAGTTATGTCTCAAATTGCACAAAAACATGAAAAGCTCCTCTATGGAGAGAGTTGAACAACTCCAAAGCATCAAGGTGGACCGTTGTACTCTATTTAGGGCTCTTAAAAGTATAACTTGCAAGTTGAGCCTTCGTGCCACGTTTCGTATGGTAAGGACGCGAATAGACCAAGTTATGTCTCAAATTACACAAAAACGTGAAAAGCTCCTCTACAGAGAGAGTTGAGCAATTCCAAAGCATCAATGTGGACCGTTGTACTCTATTTAGTGTTATTAGAAGTCTAACTTGCTAGTTTAGCCTTTGTGCAACGTTTCGTAAGTTAAAGATGCGAATACACCAAGTTATGTTTGAAATTGTATAAAAACGTAAAAAGCTCCTTTATGGAGAGAGTTGAGTAATTCCAAAGCATCAATGTGGTGCTGTACTCTATTTAGCGCTCTTGAAAGTCTAACTTGCTAGTTGAGCCTTCGTGCCACGTTTCGTAAGGTAAAGCTGCGAATAGACGAAGTTATGTTTGAAATTGCACAAAAATATGAAAAGCTCCTCTATGGAGAGAGTTGAGAAATTCCAAAGCAACAGTGTGGACCGTTGTACTCTATTTACCGCTCTTCAAAGTATAACTTGCTAGTTGAGCCTTCGTGCGAAGTTTCGTAAGGTAAAGACGCGAATAGACCAAGGTATGTCTCAAATTCTACAAAAACATGAAATGCTCCTCTATGGAGAGGGTTGAGCAATTCCAAAGCATCAATATGGACCGTTGTACTCTATTTAGGGCTCTTAAAAGTCTAACTTGCTAGTTGAGCCCTCGCGCCACGTTTCGTAAGGTAAATACACGAATAGACCAAGTTATGTTTGAAATTGCTCAAAAATGTGAAAAGCTCCTCTATGGAGAGAGTTGAGGAATTCCAAAGCATCAATATGGACCAATGTACTCTATTTAGCGCTCTTAAAAGTATAACTTGCTAGTTGAGCCTTCGCGCCACGTTTCGTAAGTTAAAGACACGAATAGACTATGTTATGTTTTAAATTGCACAAAAATGTGAAAAGCTCCTCTATGGAGAGAGTTAAGCAATTCCAAAGCATCAATGTGGTCGCTGTACTCTATTTAGCGCTCTTGAAAGTCTAACTTGCTAGTTGAGCCTTCATGCCACGTTTCGTAAGGTAAAGCTGCGAATAGACGAAGTTATGTTTGAAATTGCACAAAAATATGAAAAGCTCCTCTATGGAGAGAGTTGAGAAATTCCAAAGCAACAGTGTGGACCGTTGTACTCTATTTACCGCTCTTCAAAGTATAACTTGCTAGTTGAGCCTTCGTGCGAAGTTTCGTAAGGTAAAGACGCGAATAGACCAAGGTATGTCTCAAATTCTACAAAAACATGAAATGCTCCTCTATGGAGAGGGTTGAGCAATTCCAAAGCATCAATATGGACCGTTGTACTCTATTTAGGGCTCTTAAAAGTCTAACTTGCTAGTTGAGCCCTCGCGCCACGTTTCGTAAGGTAAATACACGAATAGACCAAGTTATGTTTGAAATTGCTCAAAAATGTGAAAAGCTCCTCTATGGAGAGAGTTGAGGAATTCCAAAGCATCAATATGGACCAATGTACTCTATTTAGCGCTCTTAAAAGTCTAACTTGCTAGTTGAGCCCTCGCGCCACGTTTCGTAAGGTAAATACACGAATAGACCAAGTTATGTTTGAAATTGCTCAAAAATGTGAAAAGCTCCTCTATGGAGAGAGTTGAGGAATTCCAAAGCATCAATATGGACCAATGTACTCTATTTAGCGCTCTTAAAAGTATAACTTGCTAGTTGAGCCTTCGCGCCACGTTCCGTAAGTTAAAGACGCGAATAGACCAAGTTATGTCTCAAATTGCACAAAAACGTGAAAAGCTCCTCTATGGAGAGAGTTGAGCAATTCCAAAGCATCGATGTGGACCGTTGTACTCTATTTAGCGCTCTTAAAAGTATAACTTGCTAGTTGAGCCTTCGTACCACGTTTCGGAAGGTAAAGACGCAAATAGACCAAGTTATGTCTCAAATTGCACAAAAACGTGAAAAGCTCCTCTATGGAGAGAGTTGAGCAATTCCAAACCATCAATGTGGACCGTTGTACTCTATTTAGCGCTCTTAAAAGTATAACTTGCTAGTTGAGCCTTCGTGCCACGTTTCGTAAGTTAAAGACGCGAATAGACCAAGATATGTTTGAAATTGTACAAAAACGTGAAAAGCTCCTCTATGGAGAGAGTTGAGCAATTCCAAAGCATCAATATGGACCGTTGTACTCTATTTAGTGCTCTTAAAAGTATAACTTGCTAGTTGAGCCTTCGCGCCACGTTTCATAAGTTAAAGACGCGAATAGAGCAAGTTATGTCTCAAATTGCACAAAAACGTGAAAAGCTCCTCTACGGAGAGAGTTGAGCAATTCCAAAGCATCAATGTGGACCGTTGTACTCTATTTAGCGCTCTTAAAAGTATAACTTGCTAGTTGAGCCTTCGTGCCACGTTTCGTAAGGTAAAGACGCAAATAGACCAAGTTATGTCTCAAATTGCACAAAAACGTGAAATGCTCCTCTATGGAGAGGGTTGAGCAATTCCCAAGCATCAATGTGGACCGTTGTACTCTATTTAGTGCTCTTAAAAGTCTAACTTGTTAGTTGAGCCCTCGTGCCACGTTTCGTAAGGTAAATACACGAATAGACCAAGTTATGTTTCAAATTGCACAAAAATGTGAAAAGCTCCTCTATGGAGAGAGTTGAGGAATTCCAAAGCATCAATATGGACCAATGTACTCTATTTAGCGCTCTTAAAAGTATAACTTGCTAGTTGAGCCTTCGCGCCACGTTCCGTAAGTTAAAGACGCGAATAGACCAAGTTATGTCTCAAATTGCACAAAAACGTGAAAAGCTCCTCTATGGAGAGAGTTGAGCAATTCCAAAGCATCGATGTGGACCGTTGTACTCTATTTAGCGCTCTTAAAAGTATAACTTGCTAGTTGAGCCTTCGTACCACGTTTCGGAAGGTAAAGACGCAAATAGACCAAGTTATGTCTCAAATTGCACAAAAACGTGAAAAGCTCCTCTATGGAGAGAGTTGAGCAATTCCAAACCATCAATGTGGACCGTTGTACTCTATTTAGCGCTCTTAAAAGTATAACTTGCTAGTTGAGCCTTCGTGCCACGTTTCGTAAGTTAAAGACGCGAATAGACCAAGATATGTTTGAAATTGTACAAAAACGTGAAAAGCTCCTCAATGGAGAGAGTTGAGCAATTCCAAAGCATCAATATGGACCGTTGTACTCTATTTAGTGCTCTTAAAAGTATAACTTGCTAGTTGAGCCTTCGCGCCACGTTTCATAAGTTAAAGACGCGAATAGAGCAAGTTATGTCTCAAATTGCACAAAAACGTGAAAAGCTCCTCTACGGAGAGAGTTGAGCAATTCCAAAGCATCAATGTGGACCGTTGTACTCTATTTAGCGCTCTTAAAAGTATAACTTGCTAGTTGAGCCTTCGTGCCACGTTTCGTAAGGTAAAGACGCAAATAGACCAAGTTATGTCTCAAATTGCACAAAAACGTGAAATGCTCCTCTATGGAGAGGGTTGAGCAATTCCCAAGCATCAATGTGGACCGTTGTACTCTATTTAGTGCTCTTAAAAGTCTAACTTGTTAGTTGAGCCCTCGTGCCACGTTTCGTAAGGTAAATACACGAATAGACCAAGTTATGTTTCAAATTGCACAAAAATGTGAAAAGCTACTCTATGGAAAGAGTTGAGGAATTCCAAAGCATCAATATGGACCGTTGTACTCTATTTAGCCTTTGTGCCACGTTTCGTAAGTTTAAGACGCGAATAGACCAAGTTATTTTTCAAATTGTACAAAAACGTGAAAAGCTCCTCTATGGAGAGAGTTGAGCAATTCCAAAGCATCAATGTGGACCGTTGTACTCTATTTAGCGCTCTTAAAAGTATAACTTGCTAGTTGAGCCTTCGTGCCACGTTTCGGAAGGTAAAGACGCAAATAGACCAAGTTATGTCTCAAATTGCACAAAAACGTGAAATGCTCCTCTATGGAGAGCGTTGAGCAATTCCAAAGCAACAATGTGGACTGTTGTACTCTATTTACTGCTCTTAAAAGTCTAACTTGCTAGTTGAGCCTTCGTGCCACGTTTCGTAAGGCAAAGACTCGAATAGACCAAGTTATGTCTCAAATTGCACAAAAACGTGAAATGCTCCTCTATGGAGAGGGTTGAGCAACTCTAAAGCATCAATGTGGACCGTTGTACTCTATTTAGTGCTCTTAAAAGTCTAACTTGCTAGTTGAGCCTTCGTGCGACGTTTCGTAAGTTAAAGACACGAATAGACCTTGTTATGTTTGACATTGCACAACAATGTGAAAAGCTCCTCTATGGAGAGAGTTGAGCAATTCCAAAGCATCAATGCGGACCGTTCTACTCTATTTAGCGCTCTTGAAACTATAACTTGCTAGTTGAGCCTTCGCGCCACGTTTCGTAAGTTAAAGACGCGAATAGACCAAGTTATGTCTCAAATTGCACAAAAACGTGAAAACCTCCTCTATGGAGAGAGTTGAGCAATTCCAAACCATCAATGTGGACCGTTGTACTCTATTTAGCGCTCTTAAAAGTATAACTTGCTAGTTGAGCCTTCGTGCCACGTTTCGTAAGTTAAAAATGCGAATAGACCAAGTTATGTTTGAAATTGTACAAAAACGTGAAAAGCTCCTCTATGGAGAGAGTTGAGCAATTCCAAAGCATCAATGTGGACCGTTGTACTCTATTTAGTGCTCTCAAAAGTATAACTTGCTAGTTGAGCCTTCGCGCCACGTTTCATAAGTTAAAGACGCGAATAGAGCAAGTTATGTCTCAAATTGCACAAAAACGTGAAAAGCTCCTCTATGGAGAGAGTTGAGCAATTCCAAAGCATCAATGTGGACCGTTGTACTCTATTTAGCGCTCTTAAAAGTATAACTTGCTAGTTGAGCCTTCGTGCCACGTTACGTAAGGTAAAGACGCAAATAGACCAAGTTATGTCTCAAATTGCACAAAAACGTGAAATGCTCCTCTATGGAGAGGGTTGAGCAATTCCAAAGCATCAATGTGGACCGTTGTACTCTATTTAGTGCTCTTAAAAGTCTAACTTGCTAGTTGAGCCCTCGTGCCACGTTTCGTAAGGTAAATACACGAATAGACCAAGTTATGTTTCAAATTGCACAAAAATGTGAAATGCTACTCTATGGAAAGAGTTGAGGAATTCCAAAGCATCAATATGGACCGTTCTACTCTATTTAGCGCTCTTAAAAGTATAACTTGCTAGTTGAGCCTTCGTGCCACGTTTCGTAAGGTAAAGACGCAAATAGACCAAGTTATGTCTCAAATTGCACAAAAACGTGAAATGCTCCTCTATGGAGAGGGTTGAGCAATTCCAAAGCATCAATGTGGACCGTTGTACTCTATTTAGTGCTCTTCAAAGTCTAACTTGCTAGTTGAGCCCTCGTGCCACGTTTCGTAAGGTAAATACACGAATAGACCAAGTTATGTTTCAAATTGAACAAAAATGTGAAAAGCTCCTCTATGGAGAGAGTTGAGGAATTCCAAAGCATCAATATGGACCGTTGTACTCTATTTAGCGCTCTTAAAAGTATAACTTGCTAGTTCAGCCTTCGCGCCACGTTTCGTAAGTTAAAGACACGAATAGACCAAGTTATGTTTTTAATTGCACAAAAATGTGAAAAGCTCCTCTATGGAGAGAGTTGAGCAATTCCAAAGCATCAATGTGGACCGTTGTACTCTATTGAGTGCAATTGAAAGTATAACTTGCTAGTTGAGCCTTCGCGCCACGTTTCGTTTGCTAAAGACGCGAATAGACCAACTTATGTCTCAAATTGCACAAAAACGTGAAAATCTCCTCTATGGAGAGATTTGAGCAATTCGAAACCATCAATGTGGACCGTTGTACTCTATTTAGCGCTCTTAAAAGTATAACTTGCTAGTTGAGCCTTCGTGCCACGTTTCGTAAGTTAAAGACGCGAATGGACCAAGTTATGTTTGCAATTGTACAAAAACGTGAAAAGCTCCTCTATGGAGAGAGTTGAGCAATTCCAAAGCATCAATGTGGACCGTTGTACTCTATTTAGTGCTCTTAAAATATAACTTGCTAGTTGAGCCTTCGCGCCACGTTTCATAAGTTAAAGACGCGAATAGAGCAAGTTATGTCTCAAATTGCACAAAAACGTGAAAAGCTCCTCTATGGAGAGAGTTGAGCAATTCCAAACCATCAATGTGGACCGTTGTACTCTATTTAGCGCTCTTAAAAGTATAACTTGCTAGTTGAGCCTTCGTGCCACCTTCGGAAAGTAAAGACGCAAATAGACCAAGTTATGTCTCAAATTGCACAAAAACGTGAAATGCTCCTCTATGGAGAGGGTTGAGCAATTCCAAAGCAACAATGTGGACTGTTGTACTCTATTTACTGCTCTTAAAAGTCTAACTTGCTAGTTGAGCCTTCGTGCCATGTTTCGTAAGGCAAAGACTCGAATAGACCAAGTTATGTCTCAAATTGCACAAAAACGTGAAATGCTCCTCTATGGAGAGGGTTGAGCAACTCCAAAGCATCAATGTGGACCGTTGTACTCTATTTAGTGCTCTTAAATGTCTAACTTGCTAGTTGAGCCTTCGTGCTACGTTTCGTAAGTTAAAGACACGAATAGACCAAGTTATGTTTGACATTGCACAACAATGTGAAAAGCTCCTCTATGGAGAGAGTTGAGCAATTCCAAAGCATCAATGCGGACCGTTCTACTCTCTTTAGCGCTCTTACAAGTATAACTTGCTAGTTGAGCCTTCGTGCCACGTTTCGTAAGGTAAAGACGCAAATAGACCAAGTTATGTCTCAAATTGCACAAAAACGTGAAATGCTCCTCTATGGAGAGGGTTGAGCAATTCCAAAGCATCAATGTGGACCGTTGTACTCTATTTAGTGCTCTTAAAAGTCTAACTTGCTAGTTGAGCCCTCGTGCCACGTTTCGTAAGGTAAATACACGAATAGACCAAGTTATGTTTGAAATTGCACAAAAAAGTGAAAAGCTCCTCTATGGAGAGAGTTGAGGAATTCCAAAGCATCAATATCGACCGTTGTACTCTATTTAGCGCTCTTAAAAGTATAACTTGCTAGTTGAGCCTTCGCGCAAAGTTTCGTAAGTTAAAGACACGAATAGACCAAGTTATGTTTTCAATTGCACAAAAATGTGAAAAGCTCCTCAATGGAGAGAGTTGAGCAATTCCAAAGCATCAATGTGGACCGTTGTACTCTATTGAGTGCTATTGAAAGTATAACTTGCTAGTTGAGCCCTCGCCCCACGTTTCGTAAGTTAAAGACGCGAATAGACCAAGTTATGTCTCAAATTGCACAAAAACGTGAAAAGCTCCTCTATGGAGAGAGTTGAGCAATTCCAAACAAACAATGTGGACCGTTGTACTCTATTTAGTGCTCTTAAAAGTCTAACTTGCTAGTTGAGCCCTCGTGCCGCGTTTCGTAAGGTAAATACACGAATAGACCAAGTTATGTTTCAAATTGCACAAAAATGTGAAAAGCTACTCTACGGAAAGAGTTGAGGAATTCCAAAGCATCAATGCGGACCGTTGTACTCTATTTAGCGCTCTTAAAAGTATAACTTGCTAGTTGAGCCTTCGTGCCACGTTTCGTAAGGTAAAGACGCAAATAGACCAAGTTATGTCTCAAATTGCACAAAAAAGTGAAATGCTCCTCCATGGAGAGGGTTGAGCAATTCCAAAGCATCAATGTGGACCGTTGTACTCTATTTAGTGCTCTTAAAAGTCTAACTTGCTAGTTGAGCCTTCGTGCCACGTTTCGTAAGGTAACACAAGAGACCAAGTTATGTTCAAATTGCACAAAAATGTGAAAAGCTCTCTATGGAAAGGTTGAGGAATTCCAAAGCATCAATATGGACCGTTGTACTCTATTTACGCTCTTAAAAGTATAACTTGCTAGTTGAGCCTTGCGCCACGTTTCGTAAGTTAAAGACCAATAGACCAAGTTATGTTTTAAATTGCAAAAAATGTGAAAAGCTCCTCTATGGAGAGAGTTGAGCAATTCCAAACATCAATGTGGACCGTTGTACTCTATTTGCGCTCTTAAGTATAACTTGCTAGTTGAGCCTTCGTGCCACGTTTCGTAAGTAAAGACACGAATAGACCAAGTTATGTTTTAAATTGACAAAAATGTGAAAAGCTCCTCTATGGAGAGAGTTGAGCAATTCCAAAGCATCAATATGACCGTTGTACTCTTAGCGCTCTTAAAGTATAACTTGCTAGTTCAGCCTTCGCGCCACGTTTCGTAAGTTAAAGACACGAATAGACCAAGTTATGTTTTAATTGCACAAAAATGTGAAAAGCTCCTCTATGGAGAGAGTTGAGCAATTCCAAAGCATCAATGTGGACCGTTGTACTCTTTTGAGTGCAATTGAAAGTATAACTTGCTAGTTAAGCCTTCGCGCCACGTTCGCTTGTAAAGACGCGAATATGACCAAGTTATGTCTCAATTGCACAAAAACGTGAAAAGCTCCTCTATGGAGAGAGTTGAGCAATTCCAAACCATCAATGTGGACCGTTGTACTCTATTTAGCGCTCTTAAAAGTATAACTTGCTAGTTGAGCCTTCGTGCCACGTTTCGTAAGTTAAAGACGCGAATAGACCAAGTTATGTTTCAAATTGTACAAAAACGTGAAAAGCTCCTCTATGGAGAGAGTTGAGCAATTCCAAAGCATCAATGTGGACCGTTGTACTCTATTTAGCGCTCTTAAAAGTATAACTTGCTAGTTGAGCCTTCGTGCCACGTTTCGGAAGGTAAAGACGCAAATAGACCAAGTTATGTCTCAAATTGCACAAAAACGTGAAATGCTCCTCTATGGAGAGGGTTGAGCAATTCCAAAGCAACAATGTGGACTGTTGTACTCTATTTACTGCTCTTAAAAGTCTAACTTGCTAGTTGAGCCTTCGTGCCACGTTTCGTAAGGCAAAGACTCGAATAGACCAAGTTATGTCTCAAATTGCACAAAAACGTGAAATGCTCCTCTATGGAGAGGGTTGAGCAACTCCAAAGCATCAATGTGGACCGTTGTACTCTATTTAGTGCTCTTAAAAGTCTAACTTGCTAGTTGAGCCTTCGTGCTACGTTTCGTAAGTTAAAGACACGAATAGACCTAGTTATGTTTGACATTGCACAACAATGTGAAAAGCTCCTCTATGGAGAGAGTTGAGCAATTCCAAAGCATCAATGCAGACCGTTCTACTTTTAGGTTCTACTCTATTTAGCGCTCTTAAAAGTATAACTTGCTAGTTGAGCCTTCGTGCCACGTTTCGTAAGGTAAAGACGCAAATAGACCAAGTTATGTCTCAAATTGTACAAAAACGTGAAATGCTCCTCTATGGAGAGGGTTGAGCAATTCCAAAGCATCAATGTGGACCGTTGTACTCTATTTAGTGCTCTTAAAAGTCTAACTTGCTAGTTGAGCCCTCGTGCCACGTTTCGTAAGGTAAATACACGAATAGACCAAGTTATGTTTGAAATTGCACAAAAATGTGAAAAGCTCCTCTATGGGGAGAGTTGATGAATTCCAAAGCATCAATATGGACCGTTGTACTCTATTTAGCGCTCTTAAAAGTATAACTTGCTAGTTGAGCCTTCGCGCCACGTTTCGAAAGTTAAAGACACGAATAGACCAAGTTATGTTTTCAATTGCACAAAAATGTGAAAAGCTCCTCTATGGAGAGAGTTGAGCAATTCCAAAGCATCAATGTGGACCGTTGTACTCTATTGAGTGCTATTGAAAGTATAACTTGCTAGTTTAGCCTTCGCGCCACGTTTCGTAAGTTAAAGACGCGAATAGACCAAGTTATGTCTCAAATTGAACAAAAATGTGAAAAGCTCCTCTATGGAGAGAGTTGAGGAATTCCAAAGCATCAATATCGACCGTTGTACTCCATTAAGCGCTCTTAAAAGTATAACTTGCTAGTTCAGCCTTCGCGCCACGTTTCGTAAGTTAAAGACACGAATAGACCAAGTTATGATTTTAATTGCACAAAAACGTGAAATGCTCGTCTATGGAGAGGGTTGAGCAATTCCAAAGCAACAATGTGGACTGTTGTACTCTATTTACTGCTCTTAAAAGTCTAACTTGCTAGTTGAGCCTTCGTGCCATGTTTCGTAAGGCAAAGACTCGAATAGGCCAAGTTATGTCTCAAATTGCACAAAAACGTGAAATGCTCCTCTATGGAGAGGGTTGAGCAACTCCAAAGCATCAATGTGGACCGTTGTACTCTATTTAGTGCTCTTAAAAGTCTAACTTGCTAGTTGAGCCTTCGTGCTATGTTTCGTAAGTTAAAGACACGAATAGACCTAGTTATGTTTGACATTGCACAACAATGTGAAAAGCTCCTCTATGGAGAGAGTTGAGCAATTCCAAAGCATCAATGCGGACCGTTCTACTCTATTTAGCGCTCTTAAAAGTATAACTTGCTAGTTGAGCCTTCGTCCCACGTTTCGTAAGGTAAAGACGCGAATAGACCAAGTTATGTCTCAAATTGCACAAAAACGTGAAAAGCTCCTCTATGGAGAGAGTTGAGCAATTCCAAACAAACAATGTGGACCGTTGTACTCTATTTAGTGCTCTTAAAAGTCTATCTTGCTAGTTGAGCCCTCGTGCCGCGTTTCGTAAGGTAAATACACGAATAGACCAAGTTATGTTTCAAATTGCACAAAAATGTGAAAAGCTACTCTATGGAAAGAGTTGAGGAATTCCAAAAATCAATGCGGACCGTTTTACTCTATTTAGCGCTCTTAAAAGTATAACTTGCTAGCTGAGCCTTCGTGCCACGTTTCGTAAGTTAAAGACACGAATAGACCAAGTTATGTTTTAAATTGCACAAAAATGTGAAAAGCTCCTCTATGGAGAGAGTTGAGCAATTCTAAACCATCAATGTGGACCGTTGTACTCTATTTTGCGCTCTTAAAAGTATAACTTGCTAGTTGAGCCTAGTTATGTTTGACATTGCACAACAATGTGAAAAGCTCCTCTATGGAGAGAGTTGAGCAATTCCAAAGCATCAATGCGGACCGTTGTACTCTATTTAGCGCTCTTAAAAGTATAACTTGCTAGTTGAGCCTTCGTGCCACGTTTCGTAAGGTAAAGACGCAAATAGACCAAGTTATGTCTCAAATTGCACAAAAACGTGAAATGCTCCTCTATGGAGAGGGTTGAGCAATTCCAAAGCATCAATGTGGGACCGTTGTACTCTATTTAGTGCTCTTAAAAGTCTAACTTGCTAGTTGAGCCCTCGTGCCACGTTTCGTAAGGTAAATACACGAATAGACCAAGTTATGTTTCAAATTGCACAAAAATGTGAAAAGCTACTCTATGGAAAGAGTTGAGGAATTCCAAAGCATCAATGCGGACCGTTTGTACTCTATTTAGCGCTCTTAAAAGTATAACTTGCTAGTTGAGCCTTCGTGCCACGTTTCGTAAGTTAAAGACACGAATAGACCAAGTTATGTTTTAAATTGCACAAAAATGTGAAAAGCTCCTCTATGGAGAGAGTTGAGCAATTCCAAACCATCAATGTGGACCGTTGTACACTATTTTGCGCTCTTTAAAGTATAACTTGCTAGTTGAGCCTAGTTATGTTTGACATTGCACAACAATGTGAAAAGCTCCTCTATGGAGAGAGTTGAGCAATTCCAAAGCATCAATGCGGACCGTTGTACTCTATTTAGCGCTCTTAAAAGTATAACTTGCTAGTTGAGCTTTCGTGCCACGTTTCGTAGGTAAAGAACGCAAATAGACCAAGTTATGTCTCAAATTGCACAAAAACGTGAAATGCTCCTCTATGGAGAGGGTTGAGCAATTCCAAAGCATCAATGTGGACCGTTGTACTCTATTTAGTGCTCTTAAAAGTCTAACTTGCTAGTTGAGCCCTCGTGCCACGTTTCGTAAGGTAAATACACGAATAGACCAAGTTATGTTTCAAATTGCACAAAAATGTGAAAAGCTACTCTATGGAAAGAGTTGAGGAATTCCAAAGCATCAATGCGGACCGTTGTACTCTATTTAGCGCTCTTAAAAGTATAACTTGCTAGTTGAGCCTTCGTGCCACGTTTCGTAAGTTAAAGACACGAATAGACCAAGTTATGTTTTAAATTGCACAAAAATGTGAAAAGCTCCTCTATGGAGAGAGTTGAGCAATACCAAACCATCAATGTGGACCGTTGTACACTATTTTGCGCTCTTAAAAATATAACTTGCTAGTTGAGCCTAGTTATGTTTGACATTGCACAACAATGTGAAAAGCTCCTCTATGGAGAGAGTTGAGCAATTCCAAAGCATCAATGCGGACCGTTGTACTCTATTTAGCGCTCTTAAAAGTATAACTTGCTAGTTGAGCATTCGTGCCACGTTTCGTAAGGTAAAGACGCAAATAGACCAAGTTATGTCTCAAATTGCACAAAAACGTGAAATGCTCCTCTATGGAGAGGGTTGAGCAACTCCAAAGCATCAATGTGGACCGTTGTACTCTATTTAGTGCTCTTAAAAGTCTAACTTGCTAGTTGAGCCTTCGTGCTATGTTTCGTAAGTTAAAGACACGAATAGACCTAGTTATGTTTGACATTGCACAACAATGTGAAAAGCTCCTCTATGGAGAGGGTTGAGCAATTCCAAAGCATCAATGCGGACCGTTCTACTCTATTTAGCGCTCTTAAAAGTATAACTTGCTAGTTGAGCCTTCGTCCCACGTTTCGTAAGGTAAAGACGCGAATAGACCAAGTTATGTCTCAAATTGCACAAAAACGTGAAAAGCTCCTCTATGGAGTGAGTTGAGCAATTCCAAACAAACAATGTGGACCGTTGTACTCTATTTAGTGCTCTTAAAAGTCTATCTTGCTAGTTGAGCCCTCGTGCCGCGTTTCGTAAGGTAAATACACGAATAGACCAAGTTATGTTTCAAATTGCACAAAAATGTGAAAAGCTACTCTATGGAAAGAGTTGAGGAATTCCAAAGCATCAATGCGGACCGTTGTACTCTATTTAGCGCTCTTAAAAGTATAACTTGCTAGCTGAGCCTTCGTGCCACGTTTCGTAAGTTAAAGACGCGAATAGACCAAGTTATGTCTCAAATTGCACAAAAACGTGAAAAGCTCCTCTATGGAGTGAGTTGAGCAATTCCAAACAAACAATGTGGACCGTTGTACTCTATTTAGTGCTCTTAAAAGTCTATCTTGCTAGTTGAGCCCTCGTGCCGCGTTTCGTAAGGTAAATACACGAATAGACCAAGTTATGTTTCAAATTGCACAAAAATGTGAAAAGCTACTCTATGGAAAGAGTTGAGGAATTCCAAAGCATCAATGCGGACCGTTGTACTCTATTTAGCGCTCTTAAAAGTATAACTTGCTAGCTGAGCCTTCGTGCCACGTTTCGTAAGTTAAAGACACGAATAGACCAAGTTATGTTTTTAATTGCACAAAAATGTGAAAAGCTCCTCTATGGAGAGAGTTGAGCAATTCCAAAGCATCAATGTGGACCGTTGTACTCTATTGAGTGCTATTGAAAGTATAACTTGCTAGTTGAGCCTTCGCGCCACGTTTCGTAAGTTAAAGACGCGAATAGACCAAGTTATGTCTCGAATTTCACAAAAACGTGAAAAGCTCCTCTATGGAGAGAGTTGAGCAATTCCAAACCATCAATGTGGACCGTTGTACTCTATTTAGCGCTCTTAAAAGTATAACTTGCTAGTTGAGCCTTCGTGCCACGTTTCGGAAAGTAAAGACGCAAATAGACCAAGTTATGTCTCAAATTGCACAAAAACGTGAAATGCTCATCTATGGAGAGGGTTGAGCAATTCCAAAGCAACAATGTGGACTGTTGTACTCTATTTACTGCTCTTAAAAGTCTAACTTGCTAGTTGAGCCTTCGTGCCATGTTTCGTAAGGCAAACACTCGAATAGACCAAGTTATGTCTCAAATTGCACAAAAACGTGAAATGTTCCTCTATGGAGAGGGTTGAGCAACTCCAAAGCATCAATGTGGACCGTTGTACTCTATTTAGTGCTCTTAAAAGTCTAACTTGCTAGTTGAGCCTTCATGCTACGTTTCGTAAGTTAAAGACACGAATAGACCTAGTTATGTTTGACATTGCACAACAATGTGAAAAGCTCCTCTATGGACAGAGTTGAGCAATTCCAAAGCATCAATGCGGACCGTTCTACTCTATTTAGCGCTCTTAAAAGTATAACTTGCTAGTTGAGCCTTCGTGCCACGTTTCGTAAGGTAAAGACGCGAATAGACCAAGTTATGTCTCAAATTGCACAAAAACGTGAAAAGCTTCTCTATGGAGAGAGTTGAGCAATTCCAAACAAACAATGTGGACCGTTGTACTCTATTTAGTGCTCTTAAAAGTCTAACACTCTAGTTGAGCCCTCGTGCCGCGTTTCGTAAGGTAAATACACGAATAGACCAAGTTATGTTTCAAATTGCACAAAAATGTGAAAAGCTACTCTATGGAAAGAGTTGAGGAATTCCAAAGCATCAATGCGGACCGTTGTACTCTATTTAGCGCTCTTAAAAGTATAACTTGCTAGTTGAGCCTTCGTGCCACGTTTCGTAAGTTAAAGACACGAATAGACCAAGTTATGTTTTAAATTGCACAAAAATGTGAAAAGCTCCTCTATGGAGAGAGTTGAGCAATTCCAAACCATCAATGTCGACCGTTGTACTCTATTTTGCGCTCTTAAAAGTATAACTTGCTAGTTGAGCCTAGTTATGTTTGACATTGCACAACAATGTGAAAAGCTCCTCTATGGAGAGAGTTGAGCAATTCCAAAGCATCAATGCGGACCGTTGTACTCTATTTAGCGCTCTTAAAAGTATAACTTGCTAGTTGAGCCTTCGTGCCACGTTTCGTAAGGTAAAGACGCAAATAGACCAAGTTATGTCTCAAATTGCACAAAAACGTGAAATGCTCCTCTATGGAGAGGGTTGAGCAATTCCAAAGCATCAATGTGGACCGTTGTACTCTATTTAGTGCTCTTAAAAGTCTAACTTGCTAGTTGAGCCCTCGTGCCACGTTTCGTAAGGTAAATACACGAATAGACCAAGTTATGTTTCAAATTGCACAAAAATGTGAAAAGCTACTCTATGGAAAGAGTTGAGGAATTCCAAAGCATCAATGCGGACCGTTGTACTCTATTTAGCGCTCTTAAAAGTATAACTTGCTAGTTGAGCCTTCGTGCCACGTTTCGTAAGTTAAAGACACGAATAGACCAAGTTATGTTTTAAATTGCACAAAAATGTGAAAAGCTCCTCTATGGAGAGAGTTGAGCAATTCCAAACCATCAATGTGGACCGTTGTACACTATTTTGCGCTCTTAAAAGTATAACTTGCTAGTTGAGCCTAGTTATGTTTGACATTGCACAACAATGTGAAAAGCTCCTCTATGGAGAGAGTTGAGCAATTCCAAAGCATCAATGCGGACCGTTGTACTCTATTTAGCGCTCTTAAAAGTATAACTTGCTAGTTGAGCCTTCGTGCCACGTTTCGTAAGGTAAAGACGCAAATAGACCAAGTTATGTCTCAAATTGCACAAAAACGTGAAAAGCTCCTCTATGGAGAGGGTTGAGCAATTCCAAAGCATCAATGTGGACCGTTGTACTCTATTTAGTGCTCTTAAAAGTCTAACTTGCTAGTTGAGCCCTCGTGCCACGTTTCGTAAGGTAAATACACGAATAGACCAAGTTATCTTTCAAATTGCACAAAAATGTGAAAAGCTACTCTATGGAAAGAGTTGAGGAATTCCAAAGCATCAATATGGACCGTTGTACTGTATTTAGCGCTCTTAAAAGTATAACTTGCTAGTTGAGCCTTCGCACCACGTTTCGTAAGTTAAAGACACGAATAGACCAAGTTATGTTTTAAATTGCAGAAAAATGTGAAAAGCTCCTCTATGGAGAGAGTTGAGCAATTCCAAACCATCAATGTTGACCGTTGTACTCTATTTTGCGCTCTTATAAGTATAACTTGCTAGTTGAGCCCTCGTGCCACGTTTCGTAAGGTAAATACACGAATAGACCAAGTTATGTTTGAAATTGAACAAAAATGTGAAAAGCTCCTCTATGGAGAGAGTTGAGGAATTCCAAAGCATCAATATGGACCGTTGTACTCTATTTAGCGCTCTTAAAAGTATAACTTGCTAGTTCAGCCTTCGCGCCACGTTTCGTAAGTTAAAGACACGAATAGACAAAGTTATGTTTTTAATTGCACAAAAATGTGAAAAGCTCCTCTATGGACAGAGTTGAGCAATTCCAAAGCATCAATGTGGACCGTTGTACTCTATTGAGTGCAATTGAAAGTATAACTTGCTAGTTGAGCCTTCGCGCCACGTTTCGTTTGTTAAAGACGCGAATAGACCAAGTTATGTCTCAAATTGCACAAAAACATGAAAAGCTCCTCTATGGAGAGAGTTGAGCAATTCCAAACCATCAATGTGGACCGTTGTACTCTATTTAGCGCTCTTAAAAGTATAACTTGCTAGATGAGCCTTCGTGCCACGTTTCGTAAGTTAAAGACGCGAATAGACCAAGTTATGTTTCAAATTGTACAAAAACGTGAAAAGCTCCTCTATGGAGAGAGTTGAGCAATTCCAAAGCATCAATGTGGACCGTTGTACTCTATTTAGCGCTCTTAAAAGTATAACTTGCTAGTTGAGCCTTCGTGCCACGTTTCAGAAGGTAAAGACGCAAATAGACCAAGTTATGTCTCAAAAGTATAACTTGCTAGTTGAGCCTTCGTGCCACGTTTCGTAAGTTAAAGACACGAATAGACCAATTATGTTTTCAATTGCACAAAAATGTGAAAAGCTCCTCTATGGAGAGAGTTGAGCAATTCCAAAGCATCAATGTGGACCGTTGTACTCTATTGAGTGCTATTGAAAGTATAACTTGCTAGTTGAGCCCTCGCGCCACGTTTCGTAAGTTAAAGATGCGAATAGACCAAGTTATGTCTCAAATTGCACAAAAACGTGAAAGGCTCCTCTATGGAGAGAGTTGAGCAATTCCAAACAAACAATATGGACCGTTGTACTCTATTTAGCGCTCTTAAAAGTATAACTTACTAGTTGAGCCTTCGTGCCACGTTTCGTAAGTTAAAGACGCGAATAGACCAAGTTATGTTTGAAATTGTACAAAAACGTGAAAAGCTCCTCTATCAAGAGAGTTGAGCAATTCCAAAGCATCAATGTGGACCGTTGTACTCTATTTAGCGCTCTTAAAAGTATAACTTTCTAGTTGAGCCTTCGTGCCACGTTTCGTAAGTTAAAGACGCGAATAGACCAAGTTATGTTTGAAATTGTACAAAAACGTGAAAAGCTCTTCTATGGAAAGAGTTGAGCAATTCCAAAGCATCAATGTGGACCGTTGTACTCTATTTAGTGCTCTTAAATGTATAACTTGCTAGTTGAGCCTTCGCGCCACGTTTCATAAGTTAAAGACGCGAATAGAGCAAGTTATGTCTCAAATTGCACAAAAACGTGAAAAGCTCCTCTATGGAGAGAGTTGAGCAATTCCAAAGCATCGATATGGACCGTTGTACTCTATTTAGCGCTCTTAAAAGTATAACTTGCTAGTTGAGCCTTCGTGCCACGTTTCGGAAGGTAAAGATGCAAATAGACTAAGTTATGTCTCAAATAGCACAAAAACGTGAAATGCTCCTCTATGGAGAGGGTTGAGCAATTCCAAAGCAACAATGTGGACTGTTGTACTCTATTTACTGCTCTTAAAAGTCTAACTTGCTAGTTGAGCCTTCGTGCCATGTTTCGTAAGGCAAAGACTCGAATAGACCAAGTGATGTCTCAAATTGCACAAAAACGTGAAATGCTCCTCTATGGAGAGGGTTGAGAAACTCCAAAGCATCAATGTGGACCGTTGTACTCTATTTAGTGCTTTTAAAAGTCTAACTTGCTAGTTGAGCCCTCTATGGAGAGAGTTGAGCCCTCTATGAATAGACCAAGTTAAAGACGCGAATAGACCAAGTTATGTCTCAAATTGCACAAAAACGTGAAAAGCTCCTCTATGGAGAGAGTTGAGCAATTCCAAACCATCAATGTGGACCGTTGTACTCTATTTAGCGCTCTTAAAAGTATAACTTGCTACTTGAGCCTTCGTGCCACGTTTCGTAAGTTAAAGACGCGAATAGACCAAGTTATGTTTGAAATTGTACAAAAACGTGAAAAGCTCCTCTATGGAGAGAGTTGAGCAATTCCAAAGCATCAATGTGGACCATTGTACTCTATTTAGGGCTCTTAAAAGTATAACTTGCTAGTTGAGCCTTCGCGCCACGTTTCATAAGTTAAAGACGCGAATAGACCAAGTTATGTCTCAAATTGCACAAAAAAGTGAAAAGCTCCTCTATGGAGAGAGTTGAGCAATTCCAAAGCATCAATGTGGACCGTTGTACTCTATTTAGCGCTCTTAAAAGTATAACTTGCTAGTTGAGCCTTCGTGCCACGTTTCGTAAGGTAAAGACGCAAATAGACCAAGTTATGTCTCAAATTGCACAAAAACGTGAAATGCTCCTCTATGCAGAGGGTTGAGCAATTCCAAAGCAACAATCTGGACCGTTGTACTCTATTTACTGCTCTTAAAAGTCTAACTTGCTAGTTGAGCCTTCGTGCCACGTTTCGTAAGGCAAAGACTCGAATAGACCAAGTTATGTCTCAAATTTCACAAAAACGTGAAATGCTCCTCCATGGAGAGGGTTGAGCAACTCCAAAGCATCAATGTGGAACGTTGTAGTCTATTTAGTGCTCTTAAAAGTCTAACTTGCTAGTTGAGCCTTCGTGCCACGTTTCGTAAGTTAAAGACACGAATAGACCTAGTTATGTTTGAAATTGCACAAAAATGTGAAAAGCTCCTCTATGGAGAGAGTTGAGCAATTCCAAAGCATTAATGTGGACCGTTGTACTCGATTTAGCGCGCTTAAAAGTATAACTTGCTAGTTGAGCCTTCGTGCCACGTTTCGTAAGGTAAAGACGCAAATAGACCAAGTTATGTCTCAAATTGCACAAAAACGTGAAATGCTCCTCTATGGAGAGGGTTGAGCAATTCCAAAGCAACAATGTGGACCGTTGTACTCTATTTACTGCTCTTAAAAGTCTAACTTGCTAGTTGAGCCTTCGTGCCACCTTTCGTAAGGCAAAGACTCGAATAGACCAAGTTATGTCTCAAATTGCACAAAAACGTGAAATGCTCCTCTATGGAGAGGGTTGAGCAACTCCAAAGCATCAATGTGGACCGTTGTACTCTATTTAGTGCTCTTAAAACTCTAACTTGCTAGTTGAGCCTTCGTGCCACGTTTCGTAAGTTAAAGACACAAATAGACCTAGTTATGTTTGAAATTGCACAAAAATGTGAAAAGCTCCTCTATGGAGAGAGTTGAGCAATTCCAAAGCATCAATGCGGACCGTTCTACTCTATTTAGCGCTGTTAAAAGTATAACTTGCTAGTTGAGCCTTCGTGCCACGTTTCGTAAGGTAAAGACGCAAATAGACCAAGTTATGTCTCAAATTGCACAAAAACGTGAAATGCTCCTCTATGGAGAGGGTTGAGCAATTCCAAAGCATCAATGTGGACCGTTGTACTGTATTTAGTGCTCATAAAAGTCTAACTTGCTAGTTGAGAACTCGTGCCACGTTTCGTAAGGTAAATCCACGAATAGACCAAGTTATGTTTGAATTTTCACAAAAATGTGAAAAGCTCCTCTATGGAGAGAGTTGAGCAATTCCAAAGCATCAATATGGACCGTTGTACTCTATTTAGTGCTCTTAAAAGTATAACTTGCTAGTTGAGCCTTCGCGCCACGTTTCGTAAGTTAAAGACACGAATAGACCAAGTTATGTTTTAAATTGCACAAAAATGTGAAAAGCTCTTCTATGGAGAGAGTTGAGCAATTCCAAAGCATCAATGTAGACCGTTGTACTCTATTGAGTGCTCTTGAAAGTATAACTTGCTAGTTGAGCCTTCGCACCACGTTTCGTAAGTTAAAGACGCGAATAGACCGAGTTATGTCTCAAATTGCACAAAAACGTGAAAAGCTCCTCTATGGAGATAGTTGAGCAATTCCAAAGCATCAATGTGGACCTGTGTACTCTATTTAGCGCTCTTAAAAGTATAACTTGCTAGTTGAGCCTTCGCGCCACGTTTCGTAAATTAAAGACGCGAATAGACAAAGTTATGTCTCAAATTGCACAAAAACGTGAAATGCTCCTCTATGGAGAGAGTTGAGCAATTCCAAAGCATCAATGTGGACCTGTGTACTCTATTTAGCGCTCTTAAAAGTATAACTTGCTAGTTGAGCCTTCGCGCCACGTTTCGTAAGGTAAAGACGCGAATAGACCAAGTTATGTCTCAAATTGCACAAAAACGTGAAATGCTCCTCTATGGAGAGGGTTGAGCAATTCCAAAGCAACAATGTGGACCGTTGTACTCTATTTACTGCTCTTAAAAGTATAACTTGCTAGTTGAGCCTTCGTGCCACGTTTCGTAAGGCAAAGACTCGAATAGACCAAGTTATGTCTCAAATTGCACAAAAACGTGAAATGCTCCTCTATGGAGAGGGTTGAGCAACTCCAAAGCATCAATGTGGACCGTTGTACTCTATTTAGTGCTCTTAAAAGTCTAAATTGCTAGTTGAGCCTTCGTGCCACGTTTCGTAAGTTAAAGACGGGAGTAGACCATGTTATGTTTGAAATTGTACAAAAACGTGAAAAGCTCCTCTATGGAGAAAATTGAGCAATTCCAAAGAATCAATGTGGACTGTTGTAGTCTATTTAGTGCTCTTGAAAGTCTAACTTGCTACTTGAGCCTTCGTGCCACATTTCGTAAGGTAAAGATGCGAATAGACCAAGTTATGTTTGAAATTGCACAAAAACGTGAAAAGCTCCTATATGGAGAGAGTCGAGGAATTCCAAAGCATCAATCTGGACCGTTGAACTCTATTTCGTGTTCTTAGAAGTCTAACTTGCTAGTTTAGCCTTCGTGCAACGTTTCGTAAGTTAAGGATGCAAATGTTATGTATGAAATTGTACAAAAACGTGAAAAGCTCCTCTATGGAGAGAGTTTAGCAATTCCAGAGCATCAATGTGGACCGTTGTGCTCTATTTAGTTCTCTTAAAAGTCTAGCTTGCTAGTTGAGCCTTCGTGCCACGTTTCGTAAGGTAAAGACGCGAATAGACCAGGTAATGTTTGAAATTGCACAGAAATGTGAAAAGCTCCTCTATGGAGAGAGTTGAGCAATTCCAAAGCATTAATGTGGTCCGTTGTACTCTATTTAGTGTTCTTAGAAGTCTAACTTGCTAGTTTAGACTTCGTGCAACGTTTCGCAAGTCAAATATGCGAATAGACCAAGTTATGTTTGAAATTCTACAAAAACGTGAAAAGCTCCTCTATGGAGAGAGTTGAGCAATTCCAAAGCGTCAATGTGTACCATTGTACTCCATTTAGTGCTCTTAAAAGTCTAACTTGCTAGTTGAGCCTTCGTGCCACGTTTCGTTGTTGGGATTATGTCCTAAAAACATACCATGTATGACAGTTCTGAGGTTTATTGATGAATATTTAATATTGCATTATGTGCATTAGATGTCTTTTCATTTATGTATGAATGTTCCATCAATGTCTAGAGATGTTATTTATAGTAATCTTGGATACTCAGATACACTTTATGTGTGAGTATAGACAGACACAAGATTCACTATTACATCCGAAATAAATTAGTCACAACCAGATTAACAAAGTTAGGCACTTTGTTGATATAGGTTGTAGTGCATGGACATCTCCAAATAGGGGACTGGTTTGTCTTGATCACTCGAGAGGAGTCTCGGATTGGTGCACTGGTGTATGTAAGGAAACATACATTAACGGACTTACATAGGAAAGAACAACCAGAAAAGTACTATCAATGAGTTGTTCATCCTATAGCTGTGAGAGTACGATATCTCTTAAGCTTGAGTAAGTCAATACTTTCATACTTATGGCGTGTGCGTTTTGATTCATCAATGAGTGAGACACACACTATTGTCAATATACTCGATGGATTGGATGTATGCCACTGGGGTGTGGGAGCATACCTACAAAATAGTCATTCATGTACTTTCGGGATACGGAAGTGTAAGCACCCACCTGAGAGGTTCAAATTAATCTACCCAGAAACTCTGCAGAGTGATCCTTATGGATCAAGCGTTAGCATTTAGATTGATCGACGGGTCAATCTAATACGCTTAGCGGATAGATATAAGGGAACTGAGTACTCAGGGGAAATATGGACTTTGGAGTGTTTGATAGTACACAAACTCTCACTTCAACTTACCGGGTGTTGCATGGAGGATATATTCGTACACATCTCACAGGTCAGGGACATGTTTCTAATAAGGAAAAGCCTCGATGTAAGTATCGTACATCTCTTGGAGTTCATCCATAGTTCAGGTAGTGTCAGACGAACATTGGATTGAAATATTATTCCTAGTCATAGGGCTTGGCGGTAAAGAATAATATTTTGGGAGCCTAGATTTGTATGTCCTGCGGAGTCCCCTTGGTAGTCTCATTTTAGTCTCTCGTCCTATTAAAGGAAGATCGGCAAATTTCAACATATCACAACGGTCATTGGGATATTTACAAGAATAGAATTTGTATGACAAATAGATATAATTTTATTGGGTTTTGGATTTCCAAAGATAACCCTAAGATGAAATTATTTTTGTTAAGATATACAAAATTCTTGTAAGTGTATTTATGATAAAATAATAAGTCTCGAAATTTTGATTTGGATTGTAAAATAAATATTTTACATAATCAAAATTAAAGTCAAGAATGGACTAAGGATCAAAATAATATTTGAGCCTTGAATTCTTGAAGTATTGGGCCAAGCATGCTTTGCATTGCAAAAACATGGACAGCCCAATGAGAAATAAAAGAGGCGTCAATTATAAGTAGTTGACAAGGTCTCCTTTATTGGTTTTCCTAATTCCCATTGGATTAGTAAAACTAAACCTAATAGGGACTCTATTATTTTTATATAAATACAACATGTGCTCTACGATTTACTCAATTCTTAGGTAGCACAATTGCGGCACAACCGTGTCCTATTAAATACAAAGAAAAACAAAGTATTGAGTTTAAAAAAAAGTGATGGCCGTATAGTTGATTTTTGGTTCACCACCAATCGGTGATTCTTTGCTTTGCACGTTCGCAAGGAGATTAAAGGGAATACCAAGGAAACGACATAGGCATTCCAAGTTGGTAGCGATCAAGCCGGTGGTTCGTGCGTTCAAGAAAAGAAGAAAGCTTAGGACCCCGATTTTGAAGAGGTTGGTTAATCCCTAACTTTCTTGATGCCATGTTGTGTGTGCTTGATCTTGTTTTAATAATTGTTAGGATATAAAACTAGAAGTATGCTAGGATTATTTACAAATATTAAAACTTGATCTTACGTGTTCGATTAACATGTTAAAATAATATTTGAGATCAAATAAATTTTTAGAAGCATGTTAGGCAAAAAAACGCTATGGCCGTAGGGCATCGTTCGTTAAATTTTGATTTATACCTATGCTAAGACGATCCTAGTTAGCTTCCGCTGTGTGTCAAAATTAGTTTTAGCAACCAACATTCATAAGGTAACGAATCGAATAGACCAAGTTATGTTTGAAATTGCACAAAAACATGAAAAGCTCCTCTATGGAGAGAGTCGAGGAATTCCAAAGCATCAATCTGGACCGTTGAACTCTATTTAGTGTTCTTGGAAGTCTAACTTGATAGTTGGGCCTTCGTGCCACGTTTCGCTAAGTAAAGACGCGAATAGACCAAGTTATGTCTCAAATTGCTCACAAACGTGAAAAGCTCCTCTATGGAGAGTTGAGCCATTCCAAAGCATCAA
Source organism: Tripterygium wilfordii (assembly GCF_013401445.1). Lineage (NCBI taxonomy): Eukaryota > Viridiplantae > Streptophyta > Magnoliopsida > Celastrales > Celastraceae > Tripterygium > Tripterygium wilfordii. The sequence goes on along the minus strand of NC_052239.1, from coordinate 7,292,825 downwards.
TGTGGACCATTGTGCTCTATTTAGTTCTCTTAAACGTCTCACTTGCTAGTTGAGCCTTCGTGCCACGTTTCGTAAGGTAAAGATGTGAATAGACGAAGTTATGTTTGAAATTGTAGAAAAACGTGAAAAGCTCCTCTATGGAGAGAGTTGAGCAATTCCAAATCATCAATGTGGGCCGTTGTACTCTATTTAGTGCTCTTAAAAGTCTAACTTTCTAGTTGAGCCTTCGTGCCACCTTGCGTAAATTAAAGACGCGAATAGACCAAGTTATGTTTGAAATTGCACAAAAACGTGAAAAGCTCCTCTATGGAGAGAGTTGAGCAATACCAAAGCATTAATACGGTCCGTTGTACTCTCTTTAGTGTTCTTAGAAGTCTAACTTTATGTTTAGCCTTCGTGCAACGTTTCGTAAGTTAAATATGCGAATAGACCAAGTTATGTTTGAAGTTCTACAAAAACGTGAAAAGCTCCTCTATGGAGAGAGTTGAGCAATTCCAAAGAATCAATGTGGACCGTTGTAGTCTATTTAGTGCTCTTAAAAGTCTAACTTGCTAGTTGAGCCTTCGTGCCACGTTTCGTAAGGTAAAGACGCGAATAGACCAAGTTATGTTTGAAATTCCATGAAAACGTGAAAAGCTCCTCTATGGAGAGAGTTGAGCAATTCCAAAGCATCAATATGGACCGTTGAACTCTGTTTAGCATTCTTAGAAATCCGACTTGCAAGTTTAGCCTTCATGCAACGTTTCGTAAGTTAAAGATGCGAATAGACCAAGTTATGTTTGAAATAGTACAAAAACGTGAAAAGATCTTCTATGGAAAGAGTTGAGCTATTGCAAAACATCCATGTCGACCGGTGTACTCTATTTAGTTCTCTTAAAAGTATAACTTGCTAGTTGAGCCTTCGTGCCGCGTTTCATAAGGTAAAGACGCGAATAGACCAAGTTATATGTCAAATTGCACAAAAATGTCAAAAGCTCCTCTATGGAGAGAGTTGAGCAATTCCAAAGCATCAATGTGGACCGTTGTACTCTATTTAGTGTTCTTAGAAGTCTATCTTGCTGGTTTAGCCTTCGTGCAACGTTTCGTAAGTTAAAGATGCGAATAGACCAAGTAATGTTGGAAATTGTACAAAAATGTGAAAATCTCCTCTATGGAGAGAGTTGAGCAATTCCGAAGCATGAATGTGGAACATTGCACTCTATTTAGTGCTCTTAAAAGCCTAACTTGCTGGTTGAGCCTTCATGCCACGTTTCGTAAGGTAAAGATGTGAATAGACCAAGTTATGTTTGAAATTGCATAAAAACTTGAAAAGCTCCTCTATGGAGAGAGTTGAGCAATTCCAAAGCATCAATCTGGACCGTTGAACTCTATTTAGTGTTCTTAGAATTCTAACTTGCTAGTTTAGCCTTCGTGCAACGTTTCATAAGTTAAGGATGCGAATAGACCAAGTTATGTGCGAAATTGTACAAAAAAGTGAAAAGCTCCTCTATGGAGAGAGTTTAGCAATTCCAAAGAATTAATGTGGACCGTTGTGCTCTATTTAGTTCTCTTAAAAGTCTAACTTGCTAGTTGAGCCTTCGTGCCACGTTTCGTAAGGTAAAGACGCGAATAGACCAAGTTATGTTTGAAATTCCACAAAAACCTGAAAAGCTCCTCCATAGAGAGAGTTGAGCAATACCAAGGCATTAATACGGTCCGTTGTACTCTATTTAGTGTTCTTGGAAGTCTAACTTGCTAGTTTAGCCTTCGTACAACGTTTCGTAAGTTAAATATGCGAATAGACCAAGTTATCTTTGAAATTCTACAAAAACGTGAAAAGCTGCTCTATGGAGAGAGTTGAGCAATTTCAAAGAATCAATGTGGACCGTTGTACTCTATTTAGTGCTCTTAAAAGTCTAACTTGCTAGTTGAGCCTTCGTGCGACGTTTCGTAAGATAAAGACGCGAATAGACCAAGTTATGTTTGAAATTCCATGAAAACGTGAAAAGCTCCTCTATGGAGAGAGTTGAGGAATTCCAAAGCATCAATATGGACCGTTGAACTCTGTTTAGCGTTCTTAGAAGTCTATCTTGCTAGTTTAGCCTTCGTGCAACGTTTCGTAAGTTAAAGATGCGAATAGACCAAGTAATGTTTGAAATTGTACAAAAATGTGAAAAGCTCCTCTATGGAGAGAGTTGAGCAATTCCGAAGCATCAATGTGGAACATTGCACTCTATTTAGTGCTCTTAAAAGCCTAACTTGCTGGTTGAGCCTTCATGCCACGTTTCGTAAGGTAAAGATGCGAATAGACCAAGTTATGTTTGAAATTGCACAAAAACGTGAAAAGCTCCTCTATGGAGAGAGTTGAGCAATTCCAAAGCATCAATGTGGACAGTTGCACTCTATTTAGTGCTCTCAAAATTCTAACTTGCTAGTTGAGCCTTCGTGCCACGTTTCGTAAGGTAAAGACGCGAATAGACCATGTTATGTTTGAAATTGTACAAAAACGTGAAAAGCTCCTCTATGGAGAGAGTTGAGCAATTCCAAAGAATCAATCTGGACAGTTGCACTCTATTTAGTGCTCTTAAAATTCTAACTTGCTAGTTGAGCCTTCGTGCCACGTTTCGTAAGGTAAAGACGCGAATAGACCATGTTATGTTTGAAATTGCACAAAAACGTGAAAAGCTCCTCTATGGAGAGAGTTGAGCAATTCCAAAGCATCAATGTGGACAGTTGTATTCTATTTAGTGCTCTTAAAAGTCTAACTTTCTAGTTGAGCCTTCGTGCCACGTTTCGTAACGTAAAGATGCGAATAGACCAAGTTATGTTTGAAATTGCACAAAAACGTGAAAAGCTCCTCTAGGGAGAGAGTCCAGGACTTCCAAAGCATCAATCTGGACCACTGAACTCTATTTAGTGTTCTTAGAAGTCTAACTTGCTAGTTTAGCCTTCGTGCAACGTTTCGCAAGTTAAGGATGCGAATAGACCAAGTTACGTGTGAAATTGTACAAAAACGGGAAAAGCTCCTCTATGGAGAGAGTTTAGGAATTCCAGAGCATCAATGTGGACCGTTGTGCTCTATTTAGTTCTCTTAAAAGTTTAACTTGCTAGTTGAGCCTTCGGGTCACATTTCGTAAGGTAAAGATGTGAATAGACCAAGTTATGTTTGAAATTGCACAAAAACGTGAAAACCTCCTCTATGGAGAGAGTTGAGCAATTCCAAAGCATTAATGTGGTCCATTGTACTCTATTTAGTATTCTTAGAAGTCTAACTTGGTAGTTTAGCCTTCGTGCAATGTTTCGTAAGTTAAATATGCGAATAGACCAAGTTATGTTTGATATTCTACAAAAACGTGAAAAGCTCCTCTATGGAGAGAGTTGAGCAATTCCAAAGAATCAATGTGGACCGTTGTACTCTACTTAGTGCTCTTAAAAGTCTAACTTGCTAGTTGAGCCTTCGTGCCACGTTTCGTAAGGTAAAGACGCGAATAGACCAAGTCATGTTTGAAATTCCATGAAAACGTGAAAAGCTCCTCTATGGAGAGAGTTGAGGAATTCCAGAGCATCAATATGGACCGTTGAACTCTTTTTAGCGTTCTTAAAAGTCCAACTTGCAAGTTTAGCCTTCATGCAACGTTTCGTAAGTTAAATATGCGAATAGACCAAGTTATGTTTGAAATTGTACAAAAACGTGAAAAGATCTTCTATGGAAAGAGTTGAGCTATTGCAAAGCATCAATGTGGACCGTTGTACTGTATTTAGTTCTCTTAAAAGTATAACTTGCTAGTTGAGCCTTCGTGCCACTTTTCGTAAGGTAAAGACGCGAATAGACCAAGTTATATCTCGAATTGCACAAAAATGTCAAAAGCTCCTATATGGAGAGAGTTGAGCAATTCCAAAGCATCAATGTGGACCGTTGTACTCTATTTAGTGTTCCTAGAAGTCTATCTTGCTAGTTTAGCCTTCGTGCAACGTTTCGTAAGTTAAAGATGCGAATAGACCAAGTAATGTTTGAAATTGTAGAAAAATGTGAAAAGCTCCTCTATGGAGAGAGTTGAGCAATTCCGAAGCATCAATGTGGAACATTGCACTCTATTTGGTGCTCTTAAAAGCCTAACTTGCTGGTTGAGCCTTCATGCCACGTTTCGTAAGGTAAAGATGCGAATAGACCAAGTTATGTTTGAAATTGCACAAAAACGTAAAAAGCTCCTCTATGGAGAGAGTTGAGCAATTCCAAGCATCAATGTGGACCGTTGCACTCTATTTAGTGCTCTTAAAAGTCTAACTTGCTAGTTGAGCCTTCGTGCCACGTTTCGTAAGGTAAAGACGCGAATAGACCATGTTATGTTTGAAATTGTACAAAAACGTGAAAAGCTCCTCTATGGAGAGAGTTGAGCAATTCCAAGGAATCAATTTGGACTGTTGTATTCTATTTAGTGCTCTTAAAATTTGAACTTTCTACTTGGGCCTTCGTGCCACGTTTCGTAAGGTAAAGATGCAAATAGACCAAGTTATGTTTGAAATTGCACAAAAACGTGAAAAGCTCCTCTACGGATAGAGTCGAGGAATTCCAAAGCATCAATCTGGACCGTTGAACTCTATTTAGTGTTCTTAGAAGTCTAACTTGCTAGTTTAGCCTTCGTGCAACGTTTCGTAAGTTAAGGATGCGACTAGACCAAGTTATGTGTGAAATTATACAAAAACGGGAAAAGCTCCTCTATGCAGAGAGTTTAGCAATTCCAGAGCATCAATGTGGACCGTTGTGCTCTATTTAGTTCTCTTAAAAGTCTAACTTTCTAGTTGAGCCTTCGGGCCACATTTCGTAAGGTAAACACGCGAATAGACCAAGTTATGTTTGAAATTGCACAAAAACGTGAAAAGCTCCTCTATGGAGAGAGTTGAGCAATTCCAAAGCATTAATGTGGTCCGTTGTACTCTATTTAGTGTTCTTAGAAGTCTAACTTGTTAGTTTAGCTTTTGTGCAACGTTTCATAAGTTAAATATGCGAATAGACCAAGTTATGTTTGAAATTCTACAAAAACGTGAAAAGCTCCTCTATAGGGAGAGTTGAGCAATTCCAAAGAATCAATGTGGACCGTTGTACTCTATTTAGTGCTCTTAAAAGTCTAACTTGCTAGTTGAGCCTTCGTGCCACGTTTCGTAAGGTAAAGACGCGAATAGACCAAGTTATGTGTGAAATTGTACAAAAACGGGAAAAGCTCCTCTATGGAGAGAGTTCAGGAATTCCAGAGCATCAATGTGAACCGTTGCGCTCTATTTAGTTCTCTGAAAAGTCTAACTTGCTAGTTGAGCCTTCGGGCCACGTTTCGTAAGGTAAAGACGCGAATAGACCAAGTTATGTTTGAAATTGAACAAAAACGTGAAAACCTCCTCTATGGACAGAGTTGAGCAGTTCCAAAGCATTAATATGGTCCGTTGTACTCTATTTAGTGTTCTTAGAAGTCTAACTTGTTAGTTTAGCCTTCGTGCAACGTTTCGTAAGTTAAATATGCGAATAGACCAAGTTATGTTTGATATTCTACAAAAACGTGGAAAGCTCCTCTATGGAGAGAGTTGAGCAATTCCAAAGAATCAATGTGGACCGTTGTACTCTACTTAGTGCTCTTAAAAGTCTAACTTGCTAGTTGAGCCTTCGGGCCACGTTTCGTAAGGTAAAGACGAGAATAGACCAAGTCATGTTTGAAATTCCATGAAAACGTGAAAAGCTCTTCTATGGAGAGAGTTGAGGAATTCTAGAGCATCAATATGGACCGTTGAACTCTTTTTAGCATTCTTAGAAGTCCAACTTGCAAGTTTCGCCTTCATGCAACGTTTCGTAAGTTAAAGATGCGAATAGACCAAGTTATGTTTGAAATTGTACAAAAACGTGAAAAGATCTTCTATGGAAAGAGTTGAGCTATTGCAAAGCATCAATGTGGACCGTTGTACTCTATTTAGTTCTCTTAAAAGTATAACTTGCTAGTTGAGCCTTCGTGCCACGTCTCGTATGGTAAAGACGCGAATAGACCAAATTATATCTCAAATTGCACAAAAATGTCAAAAGCTCCTATATGGAGAGAGTTGAGCAATTCCAAAGCATCAATGTGGACCGTTGTACTCTATTTAGTGTTCCTAGAAGTCTATCTTGCTAGTTTAGCCTTCGTGCAACGTTTCGTAAGTTAAAGATGCGAATAGACCAAGTATTGTTTGAAATTGTAGAAAAATGTGAAAAGCTCCTCTAAGGAGAGAGCTGAGCAATTCCGAAGCATCAATGTGGAATATTGCACTCTATTTAGTGCTCTTAAAAGCCTAACTTGCTGGTTGAGCCTTCATGCCACGTTTCGTTAGGTAAAGATGCGAATAGACCAAGTTATGTTTGAAATTGCACAAAAACGTAAAAAGCTCCTCTATGGAGAGAGTTGAGCAATTCCAAAGCATCAATGTGGACCGTTGCACTCTATTTAGTGCTCTTAGAAATCTAACTTGCTAGTTTAGCCTCCGTGCAGTGTTTCGTAAGTTAAGGATGCGAATAGACCAAGTTATGTATGAAATTGTACAAAAACAGGAAAAGCTCCTCTATGGAGAGAGTTTAGCAATTCCAGAGCATCAATGTGGACCGTTGCACTCTATTTAGTGCTCTTAAAAGCCTAACTTGCTAGTTGAGCCTTCGTGCCACGTTTCGTAAGGTAAAGACGCGAATAGACCATGTTATGTTTGAAATTGTACAAAAACGTGAAAAGCTCCTCTATGGAGAGAGTTGAGCAATTCCAAGGAATCAATTTGGACTGTTGTATTCTATTTAGTGCTCTTAAAAGTCAAACTTTCTAGTTGAGCCTTCGTGCCACGTTTCGTAAGGTAAAGATGCGAATAGACCAAGTTGTGTTTGAAATTGCACAAAAACGTGAAAAGCTCCTCTACGCAGAGAGTCGACGAATTCCAAAGCATCAATCTGGACCGTTGAACTCTATTTAGTGTTCTTAGAAATCTAACTTGCTAGTTTAGCCTCCGTGCAGTGTTTCGTAAGTTAAGGATGCGAATAGACCAAGTTATGTATGAAATTGTACAAAAACAGGAAAAGCTCCTCTATGGAGAGAGTTTAGCAATTCCAGAGCATCAATGTGGACCGTTGTGCTCTATTTAGTTCTCCTAAAAGTCTAACTTTCTAGTTGAGCCTTCGGGCCACATTTCGTAAGCTAAACACGCGAATAGACCAAGTTATGTTTGAAATTACACAAAAACGTGAAAAGCTCTTCTATGGAGAGAGTTGAGCAATTCCAAAGCATTAATGTGGTCCGTTGTACTCTATTTAGTGTTCTTAGAAGTCTAACTTGTTAGTTTAGCTTTTATGCAACGTTTCGTAAGTTAAATATGCGAATAGACCAAGTTATGTTTGAAATTCTACAAAAACGTGAAAAGCTCCTCCATGGAGAGAGTTGAGCAATTCCAAAGAATCAATGTGGACCGTTGTACTCTATTTAGTGCTCTTAAAAGTCTAACTTGCTAGTTGAGCCTTCGTGCCACGTTTCGTAAGGTAAAGACGCGAAAAGACCAAGTTATGTTTGAAATTGTACAAAAACGTGAAAAGCTCTTCTATGGAAAGAATTGAGCTATTGCAAAGCATCAATGTGGACCGTTGTACTCTATTTAGTTCTCTTAAAAGTATAACTTTCTAGTTGAGCCTTCGTGCCACGTTTCGTATGGTAAAGACGCGAATAGACCAAGTTATATCTCAAATTGCACAAAAATGTCAAAGCTCCTCTATGGAGAGAGTTGAGCAATTCCAAAGCATCAATGTGGACCGTTGTACTCTATTTAGTGTTCTTAGAAGTCTATCCTGCTAGTTTAGCCTTCGTGCAACGTTTCGTAAGTTAAAGATGCGAATAGTCCAAGTAATGTTTCAAATTGTACAAAAATGTGAAAAGCTCCTCTATGGAGAGAGTTGAACAATTCCGAATCATCAATATGGAACATTGCACACTATTTAGTGCTCTTAAAAGCCTAACTTGCTGGTTGAGCCTTCATGCCACGTTTCGTAAGGCAAAGATGCGAATAGACCAAGTTATGTTTGAAATTGCACAAAAAGTGAAAAGCTCCTCTATGGAGAGAGTTGAGCAATTCCAAAGAATCAATGTGGACCGTTGTACTCTATTTAGTGCTCTTAAAAGTCTAACTTGCTAGTTGAGCCTTCGTGCCACGTTTCGTAAGGTAAAGACGCGAATAGACCAAGTTACGTTTGAAATTCCATGAAAACGTGAAAAGCTCCTCTATGGAGAGAGTTGAGGAATTCCAAAGCATCAATATAGACCGTTGAACTCTGTTTAGCGTTCTTAGAAGTCCGACTTGCTAGTTTAGCCTTCATGCAACGTTTCGTAAGTTAAGGATGCGAATAGACCAAGTTATGTGTGAAATTGTACACAAACGGGAAAAGATCCTCTATGGAGAGAGTTTAGCAATTCCAGAGCATCAATGTGGACCGTTGTGCTCTATTTAGTTCTCTTAAAAGTCTAACTTGCCAGTTGAGCCTTCGTGCCACGTTTCGTAAGTTAAAGATGCGAATAGACCAAGTTATGTTTGAAATTGTACAAAAACGCGAAAAGATCTTCCATGGAAAAAGTTGAGCTATTGCAAAGCATCAATGTGGACCGTTGTACTCTATTTAGTTCTCTTAAAAGTATAACTTGCTAGTTGAGCCTTCGTGCCACGTTTCGTAAGGTAAAGACGCGAATACACCAAGTTATGTTTGAAATTGTACAAAAACGTGAAAAGCTCCTCTATGGAGAGAGTTGAGCAATTCCAAAGAATCAATTTGGACTGTTGTATTCTATTTAGTGCTCTTAAAAGTCTAACTTGCTAGTTGAGCCTTCGTGCCACGTTTCATAAGGTAAAGATGCGAATAGACCAAGTTATGTTTGAAATTGCACAAAAACATAAAAAGCTCCTCTATGGAGAGAGTCGAGGAATTCCAAAGCATCAATCTAGACCGTTCAACTCTATTTAGTGCTCTTAGAAGTCTAACTTGCTAGTTTAGCCTTCGTGCAACGTTTCGTAAGTTAAGGATGCGAATAGACCAAGTTATGTGTGAAATTGTACAAAAACGGGAAAAGATCCTCTATGGAGAGAGTTTAGCAATTCCAGAGCATCAATGTGGACCGTTGTGCTCTATTTAGTTCTCTTAAAAGTCTAACTTGCCAATTGAGCCTTCGTGCCACGTTTCGTAAGGTAAAGATGCGAATAGACGAAGTTATGTTTGAAATTATACAAAAACGTGAAAAGCTCCTCTATGGAGAGAGGTGAGGAATTCCAAAGCATCAATATGGACTGTTGAACTCTGTTTAGCGTTCTTAGAAGTCCAACTTGCTAGTTTAGCCTTCATGCAACGTTTCGTAAGTTAAAGATGTGAATAGACCATCTTATGTTTGAAATTGCACAAAAACTTGAAAAGCTCTTTTATGGAAAGAGTTGATCGATTCCAAAGCATCAATGTGGACCGTTGTACTCTAGTTAGTTCTCTTAAAAGTCTAACTTGCTAGTTGAGCCTTCGTGCCACGTTTCGTAAGGTATAGACGCGAATAGACAAAGTTATATCTCAAATTGCACAAAAACGTCAAAAGCTCCTCTATGGAGAGAGTTGAGCAATTCCAAAGCATCAATGTGGACTGTTGTACTCTATTTAGTGTTCTTAGAATTCTATCCTGCTAGTTTAGCCTTCGTGCAACGTTTCGTAAGTTAAAGATGCGAATAGACCAAGTAATGTTTGAAATTGTACAAAAACGTGAAAAGCACCTCTATGGAGAGAGTTGAGCAATTCTAAAGCATCAATGTGGACCATTGCACTCTATTTAGTGCTCTTAAAAGCCTAACTTGCTAGTTGAGCCTTCATGCCACGTTTCGTAAGGTAAAGATGCGAATAGACCAAGTTATGTTTGAAATTGCACAAAAACGTGAAAAGCTCCTCTATGGGGAGAGTTGAGCAATTCCAAAGAATCAATGTGGACCGTTGTACTCTATTTAGTGCTCTTAAAAGTCTAACTTCCTAGTTGAGCCTTCGTGCCACGTTTCTTAAGGTAAAGACGCGAATAGACCAAGTTATGTTTGAAATTTCATGAAAACGTGAAAAGCTCCTCTATGGAGAGAGGTGAGGAATTCGAAAGCATCCATATAGACCGTTGAACTCTGTTTAGCGTTCTTAGAAGTCCAACTTGGTAGTTTAGCCTTCGTGCAACGTTTCGTAAGTTAAAGATGCGAATAGACCAAGTTATGTTTCAAATTGTACAAAAACGTGAACAACTCTTCTATGGAAAGAGTTGAGCGATTCCAAAGCATCAATGTAGACCGTTGTACTCTATTTAGTTCTCTTAAAAGTATAACTTGCTAGTTGAGCTTTTGTGCCACGTTTCGTAAGGTAAAGACGCGAATAGACCAAGTTATATCTCAAATTCCACAAAAATGTCAAAAGCTCCTCTATGGAGAGAGTTGAGCAATTCCAAAGCATCAATGTGGACCGTTGTACTCGATTTAGTGTTCTTAGAAGTCTATCTTGCTAGTTTAGCCTTCGTGCAACGTTTCGTAAGTTAAAGATGCGAATCGACCAAGTAATATTTCAAATTGTCCAAAAACATGAAAAGCTGCTCTATGGAGAGAATTGAGCAATTCCGAAGCATCAATGTGGACCATTGCACTCTATTTAGTGCTCTTAAAAGCCTAACTTGCTGGTTGAGGCTTCATGCCACGTTTCGTAAGGTAAAGATGCGAATAGACGAAGTTATGTTTGAAATTGCACAAAAACGTGAAAGGCTCCTCTATGGAGAGAGTTGAGCAATTCCAAAGCATTAATGTGGTCCGTTGTACTCTATTTAGTGTTCTTAGAAGTCTAACTTGTTAGTTTAGCCTTCGTGCAACGTTTCGTAAGTTAAATATGCGAATGGACGAAGTTATGTTTGAAATTCTACAAAAACGTGAAAAGCTCCGCTATGGAGAGAGTTGAGCAATTCCAAAGAATCAATGTGGACCGTTGTACTCAATTTAGTGCTCTTAAAAGTCTAACTTGCTAGTTGAGCCTTCGTGCCACGTTTCGTAAGGTAAAGACGCGAATAGACCAAGTTATGTTTGAAATTTCATGAAAACGTGAAAAGCTCCTCTATGGAGAGAGTTGAGGAATTCCAACGCATCAATATTGACCGTTGAACTCTGTTTAGTGTTCTTAGAAGCCCAACTTTCTAGTTTAGCCTTCATGCAACGTTTCGTAAGTTAAAGATGTGAATAGACCAAGTTATGTTTGAAATTGTACAAAAACGTGAAAAGCTCTTCTATGGAGAGAGTTGAGCAATTCGAAAGCATCAATGTGGACCGTTGTACTCTATTTAGTGTTCTTAGAAGTCTATCTTGCTAGTTTAGCCTTCGTGCAACGTTTCGTAAGTTAAAGATGCGAATAGACCAAGTAATGTTTCAAATTGTACAAAAATGTGAAAAGCTCCTCTATGGAGAGAGTTGAACAAATCCGAAGCATCAATGTGGAACATTGCACTCTATTTAGTGCTCTTAAAAGCCTAACTTGCTGGTTCAGCCTTCATGCCACGTTTCATAAGGTAAAGATGCGAATAGACCAAGTTATGTTTCAAATTGCACAAAAACGTGAAAAGCTTCTCTATGGAGAGAGTTGAGCAATTCCAAAGCATCAATGTGGACCGTTGCACTCTATTTAGTGCTCTTAAAAGTCTAACTTGCTAGTTGAGCCTTCGTGCCACGTTTTGTAAGGTAAAGACGCGAATAGACCATGTTACGTTTGAAATTGTACAAAAACGTGAAAAGCTCCTCTATGGAGAGAGTTGAGCAATTCCAAAGAATCAATTTGGACTGTTGTATTCTATATAGTGCTCTTAAAAGTCCAACTTTCTAGTTGAGCCTTCGTGCCACGTTTCTCAAGGTAAAGATGCGAATAGACCACGTTATGTTTGAAATTGCACAAATACGTGAAAAGCTCCTCTATGGAGAGAATCGAGGAATTCCAAAGCATCAATCTGGAACGTTGAACTCTATTTAGTGTTCTTAGAAGTCTAACTTGCTAGTTTAGCCTTCGTGCAACGTTTCGTAAGTTAAGGATGCGAATAGACCAAGTTATGTGTGAAATTGTACAAAAAGGGGAAAAGCTCCTCTATGGAGAGAGTTTAGCAATTCTAGAGCATCAATGTGGACCGTTGTGCTCTATTTAGTTCTCTTAAAAGTCTAACTTGCTAGTTGAGCCTTCGTTCCACGTTTCGTAAGGTAAAGACTCGAATAGACCAAGTTATGTTTGAAATTGCCCAAAAACGTGAAAAGCTCCTCTATGGAGAGAGGTGAGGAATTCCAAAGCATCAATATGGATAGTTGAACTCTGTTTAGCGTTCTTAGAAGTCCAACTTGCTAGTTTAGCCTTCATGCAACGTTTCGTAAGTTGAAGATCCGAATAGACCATGTTATGTTTGAAATTGCCCAAAAACTTGAAAAGCTCTTTTATGGAAAGAGTTGATCGATTCCAACGCATCAATGTGGACCGTTGTACTCTATTTAGTTCTCTTAAAAGTATAACTTGCTAGTGGAGCCTTCGTGTTACGTTTCGTAAGGTATAGACGCGAATAGACCAAGTTATATCTCAAATTGCACAAAAATGTCAAAAGCTCCTCTATGGAGAGAGTTGAGCAATTCCAAAGCATCAATGTGGACTGTTGTACTCTATTTAGTGTTCTTACAATTCTATCTTGCTAGTTTGGCCTTCGTGCAACGTTTCGTATGTTAAAGATGCGAATAGACCAAGTATTGTTTGAAATTGTACAAAAACGTGAAAAGTATTTCTATGGAGAGAGTTGAGCAATTCTAAAGCATCAATGTGGACCATTGCACTCTATTTAGTGCTCTTAAAAGCCTAACTTGCTAGTTGAGCCTTCATGCCACGTTTCGTAAGGTAAAGATGCGAATAGACCAAGTTATGTTTGAAATTGCACAAAAACGTGAAAAGCTCCTCTATGGAGAGAGTTGAGCAATTCCAAAGAATCAATGTGGACCGTTGTACTCTATTTAGTGCTCTTAAAAGTCTAACTTGCTAGTTGAGCCTTCGTGCCACGTTTCGTAAAGTAAAGACGGGAATAGACCAAGTTACGTTTGAAATTTCATGAAAACATGAAAAGCTCCTCTATGGAGAGAGTTGAGGAATTCCAAAGCATCAATATGGACCGTTGAACTCTGTTTAGCGTTCGTGGAAGCCCAACTTTCTAGTTTAGCCTTCATGCAACGTTTCGTAAGTTAAAGATGCGAATAGACCAAGTTATGTTTGAAATTGTACAAAAACGTGAAAAGCTCTTCTATGGGAAGAGTTAAGCTATTGCAAAGCATCAATGTGGACCGTTGTACTCTATTTAGTTCTCTTAAAAGTATAACTTGCTAGTTGAGCCTTCGTGCCACGTTTCGTAAGGTAAAGACGCGAATAGACCAAGTTATATCTCAAATTGCACAAAAATGTCAAAAGCTCCTCTATGGAGAGAGTTGAGCAATTCCAAAGCATCAATGTGGACCGTTGCACTCTATTTAGTGCTCTTAAAAGTCTAACTTGCTAGTTGAGCCTTCGTGCCACGTTTTGTAAGGTAAAGACGCGAATAGACCATGTTATGTTTGAAATTGTACAAAAACGTTAAAAGCTCCTCTATGGAGAGAGTAGAGCAATTCCAAAGAATCAATTTGGACTGTTGTATTTTATTTAGTGCTCTTAAAGGTCTAACTTTCTAGTTGAGCCTTCGTGCCACGTTTCGCAAGGTAAAGATGCGAATAGACCACGTTATGTTTGAAATTGCACAAAAACGTGAAAAGCTCCTCTATGGAGAGAGTCGAGGAATTCCAAAGCATCAATCTGGAACGTTGAACTCTATTTAGTGTTCTTAGAAGTCTAACTTGCTAGTTTAGCCTTCGTGCAACGTTTCGTAAGTTAAGGATGCGAATAGACCAAGTTATGTGTGAAACTGTACAAAAACGGGAAAAGCTCCTATATGGAGAGAGTTTAGCAATTCTAGAGCATCAATGTGGACCGTTGTGCTCTATTTAGTTCTCTTAAAAGTCTAACATGCTAGTTGAACCTTCGTGCCACGTTTCGTAAGGTAAAGACGTGAATAGACCAAGTTATGTTTGAAATTATACAAAAACGTGAAAAGCTCCTCTTTGGAGAAAGGTGAGGAATTCCAAAGCATCAATGTGGACAGTTGAACTCTGTTTAGCGTTCTTAGAAGTCCAACTTGCTAGTTTAGCCTTCATGCAACGTTTCGTAAGTTGAAGATGCGAATAGACCATGTTTTGTTTGAAATTGCACAAAAACGTGAAAAGCTCTTTTATGGAAAGAGTTGATCGATTCCAACGCATCAATAAGGACCGTTGTACTCTATTTAGTTCTCTTAAAAGTATAAATTGCTAGTTGAGCCTTCGTGCCACGTTTCGTAAGGTATAGACGCGAATAGACCAAGTTATATCTCAAATTGCACAAAAACGTCAAAAGCTCCTCTATGGAGAGAGTTGAGCAATTCCAAAGCATCAATGTGGATCGTTGTACTCTATTTAGTGTTCTTAGAAGTCTATCTTGCTAGTTTAGCCTTCGTGCAACGTTTCGTAAGTTAACGACGCGAATAGACCAAGTTATGTTTGAAATTGTACAAAAACGTGAAAAGCCCCTCTACGGAGAGAGTTGAGCAATTCCAAAGCATCAATGTGGACCATTGCACTCTATGTAGTGCTCTTAAAAGCCTAACTTGCTGGTTGAGCCTTCGTGCCACGTTTCGTAAAGTAAAGATGCGAATAGACCAAGTTATGTTTGAAATTACACAAAAACGGGAAAAGGTCCTCTATGGAGAGAGTTGAGAAATTCCAAAGCATCAATGTGTACCATTGTACTCTATTTAGTGCTCTTAAAAGGATGACTAGCTAGTTGAGCCTCTGTGCCACGTTTCTTAAGGTAAAGATGCGAATACACCAAGTTATGTGTGCAATTGCACAAAAACGTGAAATGCTACTCCACGGAGAGAGTTGAGCAATTCCAAAGCGTCAATGTGGACCGCTGTACTCTGTTTAGTGCTCTTACAAGTCTAACTTGCTAGTTGAGCCTTCGTGCCACGTTTCGTAAGGTAAAGACGAGAATAGACCAAGTTATGTTTGAAATTGCACAAAAATGTGAAAAGCTCCTCTATGGAGAGAGTTGAGCAATTCCAAAGTATCAATGTGGACCACTGTACTATATTTAGTGCTCTTAAAAGTATAACTTGCTAGTTGAGCCTTCGTGCCACATTTCGTCAGGGAAAGATGCGAATACACCAAGTTCTGTTTGAAATTGGCCAAAAACGTGAATTGCTCCTATATGGAGAGAGTTGAGCAATTCCAAAGCATCAATGTGGACCGTTGTACTCTATTTAGTGCTCTTAAAAGTCTAACTTGCTAGTTCGAGCCTTCGTGCCGCGTTTCGTAAGGTAAAGACGCGGATAAACCAAGTTATGTTTGAAATTGCACAAAAAGGTGAAAAGCTCCTCTATGGAGACAGTTGAGGAATTCAAAAGCATCAATATGGACCGTTGAACTCTATTTAGTGTTCTTAGAAGTCCAACTTGCTAGTTTAGCCTTCGTGGAACGTTTCGTAAGTTAAAGACGCGAATAGACCAAGTTATGTTCGAAATTGTACAAAAACGTGAAAAGCTCTTCTATGGAGAGAGTTGAGCAATTCCGAAGCATCAATGTGGACTGTTGTACTCTATTTAGTGCTCTTAAAAGTATAACTTGCTAGTTGAGCCTTCGTGCCACGTTTCATAAGGTAAAGACGCGAATAGACCAAGTTATGTCTCAAATTGCACAAAAACGTGAAAAGCTCCTCTATGGAGAGAGTCGAGGAATTCCAAAGCATCAATGTGGACCGTTGTGCTCTATTTAGTTCTCCTGAAAGTCTAACTTGCTAGTTGAGCCTTCGTGCCACGTTTCGTAAGTTAAAGACGCGAATAGACCAAGTTATGTTCGAAATTGTACAAAAACGTGAAAAGCTCTTCTATGGAGAGAGTTGAGCAATTCCAAAGCATCAATGTGGACTGTTGTACTCTATTTAGTGCTCTTAAAAGTATAACTTGCTAGTTGAGCCTTCGTGCCACGTTTCGTAAGGTAAAGACGCGAATAGACCAAGTTATGTCTCAAATTGCACAAAAACGTGAAAAGCTCCTCTATGGAGTGAGTTGAGCAATTCCAAAGCATTAATGTGGACCGTTGTACTCTATTGAGTGCTCTTAAAAGTCTAACTTGCTAGTTGAGCCTTCGTGCCACGTTTCGTAAGGAAAAGATGCGAATAAACCAAGTTATGTTTGAAATTGCACAAAAACGGGAAAAGCTCCTCTATGGAGAGAGTCGAGGAATTCCAAAGCATCAATTTGGACCTGTTGAACTCTATTTTGTGTTCTTAGAAGTCTAACTTGCTAGTTTAGCCTTCGTGCAACATTTCGTAAGTTAAGGATGCGAATAGACCAAGTTATGTATGAAATTGTACAAAAACGTGAAAAGCTCCTCTATGGAGAGAGTTGAGCAATTCCAAAGAATCAATTTGGACTGTTGTACTCTATTTAGTGCTCTCAAAAGTCTAACTTGCTAGTTGAGCCTGCGTGCCACGTGTCGGGAGGTAATGATGCAGATAGACCAAGTTATATCTCAAATTGCACATAAACGTCAAAAGCTCCTCTATGGAGAGAGTTGAGCAATTCCAAAGCATCAATGTGGATAGTTGTACTCTATTTTGTGTTCTAAGAAGTCTATCTTGCTAGTTTAGCCTTCGTGCAACGTTTCATAAGTTAACGACGCGAATAGACCAAGTTATGTTTGAAATTGTATAAAAACGTGAAAAGCCCCTCTACGGAGAGAGTTGAGCAATTCCAAAGCATCAATGTGGACCATTGCACTCTATGTAGTGCTCTTAAAAGCCTAACTTGCTGGTTGAGCCTTCGTGCCACGTTTCGAAAAGTAAAGATGCGAATAGACCAAGTTATGTTTGAAATTGCACAAAAACGGGAAAAGCTCCTCTATGGAGAGAGTTGAGCAATTCCAAAGCATCAATGTGTTCCATTGTACTCTATTTAGTGCTCTTAAAAGGATGACTAGCTAGTTGAGCCTCTGTGCCACGTTTCTTAAGGTAAAGATGCGAATACACCAAGTTATGTGTGCAATTGCACAAAAACGTGAAATGCTACACTACGGAGAGAGTTGAGCAATTCCAAAGCGTCAATGTGGACCGCTGTACTCTGTTTAGTGCTCTTACAAGTCTAACTTGCTAGTTGAGCCTTCGTGCCACGTTTCGTAAGGTAAAGACGAGAATAGACCAAGTTATGTTTGAAATTGCACAAAAATGTGAAAAGCTCCTCTATGGAGAGAGTTGAGCAATTCCAAAATATCAATGTGGACCACTGTACTCTATTTAGTGCTCTTAAAAGTATAACTTGCCAGTTGAGCCTTCGTGCCAAATTTCGTCAGGTAAAGATGCGAATACACCAAGTTCTGTTTGAAATTGGCCAAAAACGTGAAATGCTCCTATATGGAGAGAGTTGAGCAATTCCAAAGCATTAATGTGGACCGTTGTACTCTATTTATTGCTCTTAAAAGTCTAACTTGCTAGTTCGAGCCTTCGTGCCGCGTTTCGTAAGGTAAAGACGCGGATAAACCAAGTTATGTTTGAAATTGCACAAAAACGTGAAAAGCTCCTCTATAGAGAGAGTTGAGGAATTCAAAAGCATCAATATGGGCCGTTGAACTCTATTTAGTGTTCTTAGAAGTCTAACTTGCTAGTTTAGCCTTCGTGGAACGTTTCGTAAGTTAAAGACGCGAATAGACCAAGTTATGTTCGAAATTGTACAAAAACGTGAAAAGCTCTTCTATGGAGAGAGTTGAGCAATTCCAAAGCATCAATGTGGACTGTTGTACTCTATTTAGTGCTCTTAAAAGTATAACTTGCTAGTTGAGCCTTCGTGCCACATTTCGTAAGGTAAAGACGCGAATAGACCAAGTTTTGTCTCAAATTGCACAAAAACGTGAAAAGCTCCTCTATGGAGTGAGTTGAGCAATTCCAAAGCATTAATGTGGACCGTTGTACTCTATTGAGTGCTCTTAAAAGTCTAACTTGCTAGTTGAGCCTTCGTGCCACGTTTCGTAAGGTAAAGATGCGAATAAACCAAGTTATGTTTGAAATTGCACAAAAACGTGAAAAGCTCCTCTATGGAGAGAGTCGAGGAATTCCAAAGCATCAATTTGGACCTGTTGAACTCTATTTAGTGTTCTTAGAAGTCTAACTTGCTAGTTTAGCCTTCGTGCAACGTTTCGTAAGTTAAGGATGCGAATAGACCAAGTTATGTATGAAATTGTACAAAAACGTGAAAAGCTCCTCTATGGAGAGAGTTGAGCAATTCCAAAGAATCAATTTGGACTGTTGTACTTTATTTAGTGCTCTCAAAAGTCTAACTTGCTAGTTGAGCCTTCGTGCCACGTTTCGTAAGGTAAAGATGCGAATAAACCAAGTTATGTTTGAAATTGCACAAAAACGTGAAAAGCTCCTCTATGGAGAGAGTCGAGGAATTCCAAAGCATCAATTTGGACCGTTGAACTCTATTTAGTGTTCTTAGAAGTCTAACTTGCTAGTTTAGCCTTCGTGCAACGTTTCGTAAGTTAAGGATGCGAATAGACCAAGTTATATAGGAAATTGTACAAAAACGTGAAAAGCTCCTCTATGGAGAGAGTTTAGCAATTCCAGAGCATCAATGTGGACCGTTGTGCTCTATTTAGTTCTCTTGAAAATCTAACTTGCTAGTTGAGCCTTCGTGCCACGTTTCGTAAGGTAAAGGCGCGAATAGACCAAGTTATGTTTGAAGTTGCACAAAAACGTGAAAAGCTCCTCTATGGAGAGAGTTGAGGAGTTCCAAATCATCAATATGGACCATTGAACTCTGTTTAGCGTTCTTAGAAGTCCAACTTGCAAGTTTAGCCTTCATGCAACGTTTCGTAAGTTAAAGA
Source organism: Tripterygium wilfordii (assembly GCF_013401445.1). Lineage (NCBI taxonomy): Eukaryota > Viridiplantae > Streptophyta > Magnoliopsida > Celastrales > Celastraceae > Tripterygium > Tripterygium wilfordii. The sequence goes on along the minus strand of NC_052239.1, from coordinate 7,273,814 downwards.
CGCGAATAGACCAAGTAATGTTTCAAATTGTACAAAAACATGAAAAGCTCCTCTATGGAAAGAGTTGAGCAATTCCGAAGCATCAATGTGGACCATTGCACTCTATTCAGTGCTCTTAAAAGCCTAACTTGCTGGTTGAGCCTTCATGCCACGTTTCGTAAGGTAAAGATGCGAATAGACCAAGTTATGTTTGAAATTGCACAAAAACGTGAAAAGCTCCTCTATGGAGAGAGTTAAGCAATTCCAAAGCATCAATGTGGGCCGTTGCACTCTATTTAGTGTTCTTAGAAGTCCAACTTGCTAGTTTAGCCTTCGTGGAACGTTTCGTAAGTTAAAGATGCGAATAGACCAAGTTATGTTCGAAATTGTACAAAAACGTGAAAAGCTCCTCTATGGAGAGAGTTGAGGAATTCAAAAGTATCAATATGGACCGTTGAACTCTATTTAGTGTTCTTAGAAGTCCAACATGCTAGTTTAGCCTTCGTGGAACGTTTCGTAAGTTAAAGATGCGAATAGACCAAGTTATGTTCGAAATTGTACAAAAACGTGAAAAGCTCTTCTATGGAGAGAGTTGAGCAATTCCAAGGCATCAATGTGGACTATTGTACTCTATTTAGTGCTCTTAAAAGTATAACTTGCTAGTTGAGCCTTCGTGCTACGTTTCGTAAGGTAAAGACGCGAATAGACCAAGTTATGTCTCAAATTGCACAAAAACGTGAAAAGCTCCTCTATGGAGTGAGTTGAGCAATTCCAAAGCATTAATGTGGACCGTTGCACTCTATTGAGTGCTCTTAAAAGTCTAACTTGCTAGTTGAGCCTTCGTGCCACGTTTCGTAAGGTAAAGATGCGAATAAACCAAGTTATCTTTGAAATTGCACAAAAACGGGAAAAGCTGCTCTATGGAGAGAGTCGAGGAATTCCAAAGCATCAATTTGGACCTGTTGAACTCTATTTTGTGTTCTTAGAAGTCTAACTTGCTAGTTTAGCGTTCGTGCAACATTTCGTAAGTTAAGGATGCGAATAGACCAAGTTATGTATGAAATTGTACAAAAACGTGAAAAGCTCCTCTATGGAGAGAGTTGAGCAATTCCAAAGAATCAATTTGGACTGTTGTACTTTATTTAGTGCTCTCAAAAGTCTAACTTGCTAGTTGAGCCTTCGTGCCACGTGTCGGGAGGTAATGATGCGAATAGACCAAGTTATATCTCAAATTGCACATAAACGTCAAAAGCTCCTCTATGGAGAGAGTTGAGCAATTCCAAAGCATCAATGTGCATCGTTGTACTCTATTTTGTGTTCTTAGAAGTCTATCTTGCCAGTTTAGCCTTCGTGCAACGTTTCGTAAGTTAACGACGCAAATAGACCAAGTTATGTTTGAAATTGTACAAAAACGTGAAAAGCCCCTCTACGGAGAGAGTTGAGCAATTCCAAAGCATCAATGTGGACCATTGCACTCTATGTAGTGCTCTTAAAAGCCTAACTTGCTGTTTGAGCCTTCGTGCCACGTTTCGTAAAGTAAAGATGCGAATAGACCAAGTTATGTTTGAAATTGCACAAAAACGGGAAAAGCTCCTCTATGGAGAGAGTTGAGCAATTCCAAAGCGTCAATGTGGACCGCTGTACTCTGTTTAGTGCTCTTACAAGTCTAACTTTCTAGTTGAGCCTTCGTGCCACGTTTCGTAAGGTAAAGACGAGAATAGACCAAGTTATGTTTGAAATTGCACAAAAATGTGAAAAGCTCCTCTATGGAGAGAGTTGAGCGATTCCAAAGTATCAATGTGGACCACTGTACTCTATTTAGTGCTCTTAAAAGTATAACTTGCTAGTTGAGCCTTCGTGCCACATTTCGTCAGGTAAAGATGCGAATACACCAAGTTCTGTTTGAAATTGGCCAAAAACGTGAAATGCTCCTATATGGAGAGAGTTGAGCAATTCCAAAGCATCAATGTGGACCGTTGTACTCTATTTAGTGCTCTTAAAAGTCTAACTTGCTAGTTCGAGCCTTCGTGCCGCGTTACGTAAGGTAAAGACGCGGATAAACCAAGTTATGTTTGAAATTGCACAAAAACGTGAAAAGCTCCTTTATGGAGAGAGTTGAGGAATTCAAAAGCATCAATATGGACTGTTGAACTCTATTTAGTGTTCTTAGAAGTCCAACTTGCTAGTTTAGCCTTCGTGGAACGTTTCGTAAGTTAAAGACGCGAATAGAACAAGTTATGTTCGAAATTGTACAAAAACGTGAAAAGCTCTTCTATGGAGAGAGTTGAGCAATTCCAAAGCATCAATGTGGACTGTTGTACTCTATTTAGTGCTCTTAAAAGTATAACTTGCTAGTTGAGCCTTCGTGCCACGTTTCGTAAGGTAAAGACGCGAATAGACCAAGTTATGTCTCAAATTGCAGAAAAACGTGAAAAGCTCCTCTATGGAGTGAGTTGAGCAATTCCAAAGCATTAATGTGGACCGTTGTACTCTATTGAGTGTTCTTAAAAGTCTAACTTGCTAGTTGAGCCTTCGTGCCACGTTTCGTAAGGTAAAGATGCGAATAAACCAAGTTATGTTTGAAATTGCACAAAAACGTGAAAAGCTCCTCTATGGAGAGAGTCGAGGAATTCCAAAGCATCAATTTGGACCTGTTGAACTCTATTTAGTGTTCTTAGAAGTCTAACTTGCTAGTTTAGCGTTCGTGCAACGTTTCGTAAGTTAAGGATGCGAATAGACCAAGTTATGTATGAAATTGTACAAAAACGTGAAAAGCTCCTCTATGGAGAGAGTTGAGCAATTCCAAAGAATCAATTTGGACTGTTGTACTCTATTTAGCGCTCTCAAAAGTCTAACTTGCTAGTTGAGCCTTCGTGCCACGTGTCGGGAGGTAATGATGCGAATAGACCAAGTTATATCTCAAATTGCACATAAACGTCAAAAGCTCCTCTATGGACAGAGTTGAGCAATTCCAAAGCATCAATGTGGATCGTTGTACTCTATTTTGTGTTCTTAGAAGTCTATCTTGCTAGTTTAGCCTTCGTGCAACGTTTCGTAAGTTAACGACGCAAATAGACCAAGTTATGTTTGAAATTGTACAAAAACGTGAAAAACCCCTCTACGGAGAGAGTTGAGCAATTCCAAAGCATCAATGTGGACCATTGCACTCTATGTAGTGCTCTTAAAAGCCTAACTTGCTGGTTGAGCCTTCGTGCCACGTTTCGTAAAGTAAAGATGCGAATAGACCAAGTTATGTTTGAAATTGCACATAAACGGGAAAAGCTCCTCTATGGAGAGAGTTGAGCAATTCCAAAGCATCAATGTGTACCATTGTACTCTATTTAGTGCTCTTAAAAGGATGACTAGCTAGTTGAGCCTCTGTGCCACGTTTCTTAAGGTAAAGATGCGAATACACCAAGTTACGTGTGCAATTGCACAAAAACGTGAAATGCTACTCTACGGAGAGAGTTGAGCAATTCCAAAGCGTCAATGTAGACCGCTGTACTCTGTTTAGTGCTCTTACAAGTCTAACTTGCTAGTTGAGCCTTCGTGCCACGTTTCGTAAGGTAAAGACGAGAATAGACCAAGTTATGTTTGAAATTGCACAAAAATGTGAAAAGCTCCTCTATGGAGAGAGTTGAGCGATTCCAAAGTATCAATGTGGACCACTGTACTCTATTTAGTGCTCTTAAAAGTATAACTTGCTAGTTGAGCCTTCGTGCCACATTTCGTCAGGTAAAGATGCGAATACACCAAGTTCTGTTTGAAATTGGCCAAAAACGTGAAATGCTCCTATATGGAGAGAGTTGAGCAATTCCAAAGCATCAATGTGGACCGTTGTACTCTATTTAGTGCTCTTGAAAGTCTAACTTGCTAGTTCGAGCCTTCGTGCCGCGTTTCGTAAGGTAAAGACGCGGATAAACCAAGTTATGTTTGAAATTGCACAAAAACGTGAAAAGCACCTCTATGGAGAGAGTTGAGGAATTCAAAAGCATCAATATGGACAGTTGAACTCTATTTAGTGTTCTTAGAAGTCCAACTTGCTAGTTTAGCCTTCGTGGAACTTTTCGTAAGTTAAAGACGCGAATAGAACAAGTTATGTTCGAAATTGTACAAAAACGTGAAAAGCTCTTCTATGGAGAGAGTTGAGCAATTCCAAAGCATCAATGTGGACTGTTGTACTCTATTTAGTGCTCTTAAAAGTATAACTTGCTAGTTGAGCCTTCGTGCCACGTTTCGTAAGGTAAAGACGCGAATAGACCAAGTTATGTCTCAAATTGCACAAAAACGTGAAAAGCTCCTCTATGGAGTGAGTTGAGCAATTCCAAAGCATTAATGTGGACCGTTGTACTCTATTGAGTGCTCTTAAAAGTCTAACTTGCTAGTTGAGCCTTCGTGCTACGTTTCGTAAGGTAAAGATGCGAATAAACCAAGTTATGTTTGAAATTGCACAAAAACGTGAAAAGCTCCTCTATGGAGAGAGTCAAGGAATTCCAAAGCATCAATTTGGAGCTGTTGAACTCTATTTAGTGTTCTTAGAAGTCTAACTTGCTAGTTTAGCCTTCGTGCAACGTTTCGTAAGTTAAGGATGCGAATAGACCAAGTTATGTATGAAATTGTACAAAAACGTGAAAAGCTCCTCCATGGAGAGAGTTGAGCAATTCCAAAGAATCAATTTGGACTGTTGTACTCTATTTAGTGCTCTCACAAGTCTAACTTGCTAGTTGAGCCTTCGTGCCACGTTTCGTAAGGTAAAGATGCGAATAAACCAAGTTATGTTTGAAATTGCACAAAAACGTGAAAAGCTCCTCCATGGAGAGAGTCGAGGAATTCCAAATCATCAATTTGGACCGTTGAACTCTATTTAGTGTTCTTAGAAGTCTAACTTGCTAGTTTAGCCTTCGTGCAACGTTTCGTAAGTTAAGGATGCGAATAGACCAGGTTATATAAGAAATTGTACAAAAACGTGAAAAGCTCCTCTATGGAGAGAGTTTAGCAATTCCAGAGCATCAATGTGGACCGTTGTGCTCTATTTAGTTCTCTTGAAAGTCTAACTTGCTAGTTGAGCCTTCGTGCCACGTTTCGTAAGGTAAAGATGCGAATAAACCAAGTTATGTTTGAAATTGCACAAAAACGTGAAAAGCTCCTCCATGGAGAGAGTCGAGGAATTCCAAATCATCAATATGGACCGTTGAACTCTGTTTAGCGTTCTTAGAAATCCAACTTGCAAGTTTAGCCTTCACGCAACGTTTCGTAAGTTAAAGACGCGAATAGACCAAGTAATGTTTCAAATTGTACAAAAACATGAAAAGCTCCTCTATGGAGAGAGTTGAGCAATTCCGAAGCATCAATGTGGACCATTGCACTCTATTTAGTGCTCTTAAAAGCCTAACTTGCTGGTTGAGCCTTCATGCCACGTTTCGTAAGGTAAAGATAGACCAAGTTATGTTTGAAATTGCACAAAAACGTGAAAAGCTCCTCTATGGAGAGAGTTGAGCAATTCCAAAGCATCAATGTGGGCTGTAGCACTCTATTTAGTGATCTTAAAAGTCTAACTTGCTAGTTGAGCCTTCGTGCAACGTTTCGTAAGTTAAGGATGCGAATAGACCAAGTTATATATGAAATTGTACAAAAACATGAAAAGCTCCTCTATTGAGAGAGTTGAGCAATTCCGAAGCATCAATGTGCACCATTGCACTCTATTTAGTGCTCTTAAAAGCCTAACTTGCTGGTTGAGCCTTCATGCCACGTTTCGTAAGGTAAAGATAGACCAAGTTATGTTTGAAATTGCACAAAAACGTGAAAAGCTCCTCTATGGAGAGAGTTGAGCAATTCCAAAGCATCAATGTGGGCCGTTGCACTCTATTTAGTGATCTTAAAAGTCTAACTTGCTAGTTGAGCCTTCGTGCAACGTTTCGTAAGTTAAGGATGCGAATAGACCAAGTTATGTTTGAAATTCCACAAAAACGTGAAAAGCTCCTCTATGGAGAGAGTTGAGGAGTTCCAAAGCATCAATATGGACCGTTGAACTCTGTTTAGCGTTCATAGAAGTCCAACCTGCTAGTTTAGCCTTCATGCAACGTTTCGTAAGTTAAAGATGCGAATAGACCAAGTTATGTTTGAAATTGTACAAAAACGTGAAAAGCTCTTCTATGGAAAGAGTTGAGCGATTCCAAAGCATCAATGTGGACCGTTGTACTCTATTTAGTTCTCTTAAAAGTATAGCTTGCTAGTTTAGCCTTCGTGCCACGTTTCGTAAGGTAAAGACGCGAATAGACCAAGTTATATCTCAAATTGCACAAAAACGTCAAAAGCTCCCCTATGGAGAGAGTTGAGCAATTCCAAAGCATCAATGTGGACCGTTGTACTCTATTTAGTGTTCTTAGAAGTCTATCTTGCTTGTTTAGCCTTCGTGCAACGTTTCATAAGTTAAAGATGCGAATAGACCAAGTTATGTTTGAAATTGCACAAAAACGTGAAAAGCTCCTCTATGGAGAGAGTTGGGAAATTACAAAGCATCAATGTGTACCGTTGTACTCTATTTAGTGCTCTTAAAAGTATGACTAGCTAGTTGAGCCTTCGGGCCATGTTTCGTAAGGTAAAGATGCGAATACACCAAGTTATGTTTGCAATTGCACAAAAACGTGAAATGCTACTCTATGGAGAGAGTTGAGCAATTCCAAAGCGTCAATGTGGACCGTTGTACTCTGTTTAGTGCTCTCAAAAGTCTAACTTGCAAGTTGAGCCTTCGTGCTACGTTTCGTAAGGTAAAGACTAGAACAGACCAAGCTATATCTTAAATTTCACATAAACGTCAAAAGCTCCTCTATGGAGAGAGTTGAGCAATTCCAAAGCATCAATGTGGATCGTTGTACTCTATCTAGTGTTCTTAGAAGTCTATCTTGCTAGTTTAGCCTTCGTGCAACGTTTCGTAAGTTAAAGATGCGAATAGACCAAGTTATGTTTGAAATTGTACAAAACGTGAAAAGCCCCTATACGGACAGAGTTGAGCAATTCCAAAGCATCAATGTGGACCATTGCACTCTATGTAGTGCTCTTAAAAGCCTAACTTTCTGGTTGAGCCTTCGTGCCACGTTTCGTAAGGTAAAGATGCGAATAGACCAAGTTATGTTTAAAATTGCACAAAAAGGGGAAAAGCTCCTCTATGGAGAGAGTTGAGCAATTCCAAAGCATCAATGTGTACCATTGTACTCTATTTAGTGCTCTTAAAAGGATGACTAGCTAGTTGAGCCTCTGTGCCACGTTTCGTAAGGTAAAGATGCGAATACACCAAGTTATGTTTGCAATTGCACAAAAACGTGAAATGCTACTCTACGGAGAGAGTTGAGCAATTCCAAAGCGTCAATGTGGACCGCTGTACTCTGTTTAGTGCTCTTACAAGTCTAACTTGCTAGTTGAGACTTCGTGCCACGTTTCGTAAGGTAAAGACGAGAATAGACCAAGTTATGTTTGAAATTGCACAAAAATGTGAAAAGCTCCTCTATGGAGAGAGTTGAGCAATTCCAAAGTGTCAATGTGGACCACTGTACTCTATTTAGTGCTCTTGAAAGTATAACTTCCTAGTTGAGCCTTCGTGCCATATTTCGTCAGGTAAAGATGCGAATAAACCAAGTTCTGTTTGAAATTGCCCAAAAACGTGAAATGTTCCTATATGGAGAGAGTTGAGCAATTCCAAAGCATCAATGTGGACCGTTGTACTCTATTTAGTGCTCCTAAAAGTCTAACTTGCTAGTTCGAGCCTTCGTGCCGCGTTTCGTAAGGTAAAGACTTGGATAGACCAAGTTATGTTTGAAATTGCACAAAAAGGCGAAAAGCTCCTCTATGGAGAGAGTTGAGGAATTCAAAAGCATCAATATGGACCGTTGAACTCTATTTAGTGTTCTTAGAAGTCCAACTTGCTAGTTTAGCCTTCGTGGAACGTTTCGTAAGTTAAAGATGCGAATAGACCAAGTTATGTTTGAAATTGTACAAAAACGTGAAAAGCTCTTCTATGGAGAGAGTTTAGCAATTCCAAAGCATCAATGTGGACTGTTGTACTCTATTTAGTGCTCTTAAAAGTATAACTTGCTAGTTGAGCCTTCGTGCCACGTTTCGTAAGGTAAAGACGCGAATAGACCAAGTTATGTCTAAAATTGCACAAAAACGTGAGAAGCTCCTCTATGGAGTGAGTTGAGCAATTCCAAAGCATCAATGTGGATCGTTGTACTCTATTGAGTGCTCTTAAAAGTCTAACTTGCTAGTTGAGCCTTCGTGCCACGTTTCGTAAGGTAAAGATGCGAATAAACCAAGTTATGTTTGAAATTGCACAAAAACGTGAAAAGCTCCTCTATGGAGAGAGTCGAGGAATTCCAAAGCATCAACTTGGACCTGTTGAACTCTATTTAGTGTTCTTAGAAGTCTAACTTGCTAGTTTAGCCTTCGTGCAACGTTTCGTAAGTTAAGGATGCGAATAGACCAAGTTATGTATGAAATTGTACAAAAACGTGAAAAGCTCCTCTATGGAGAGAGTTGAGCAATTCCAAAGAATCAATTTGGACTGTTGTACTCTATTTAGTGCCCTCAAAATTCTAACTTGCTAGTTGAGCCTTCGTGCCACGTTTCGTAAGGTAAAGATGCGAATAAACCAAGTTATGTTTGAAATTGCACAAAAACGTGAAAAGCTCCTCTATGGAGAGAGTCGAGGAATTCCAAAGCATCAATTTGGACCGTTGAACTCTATTTAGTGTTCTTAGAAGTCTAACTTGCTAGTTTAGCCTTCGTGCAACATTTCGTAAGTTAAGGATGCGAATAGACCAAGTTATATATGAAATTGTACAAAAACGTGAAAAGCTCCTCTATGGAGAGAGTGTAGCAATTCCAGAGCATCAATGTGGACCGTTGTGCTCTATTTAGTTCTCTTGAAAGTCTAACTTGCTAGTTGAGCCTTCGTGCCACGTTTCGTAAGGTAGAGACGCGAATAGACCAAGTTATGTTTGAAATTGCACAAAAACGTGAAAAACTCCTCTATGGAGAGAGTTGAGGAATTCCAAAGCATCAATTTGGACCGTTGAACTCTATTTAGTGTTCTTAGAAGTCTAACTTGCAAGTTGAGCCTTCGTGCCACGTTTCGTAAGGTAAAGACGTGAATAGACCAAGTTATATCTCAAATTGCGCAAAAACGTCAAAAGCTCCCCTATGGAGAGATTTGAGCAATTCCAAAGCATCAATGTGGACCGTTGTACTCTATTTATTGTTCTTAGAAGTCTAACTTGCTAGTTTAGCCTTCGTGGAACGTTTCGCAAGTTAAAGATGCGAATAGACCAAGTTATGTTTGAAATTGCACAAAAAGGCGAAAAGCTCCTCTATGGAGAGAGTTGAGGAATTCAAAAGCATCAATATGGACCGTTGAACTCTATTTAGTGTTCTTAGAAGTCCAACTTGCTAGTTTAGCCTTCGTGGAACGTTTCGTAAGTTAAAGATGCGAATAGACCAAGTTATGTTTGAAATTGTACAAAAACATGAAAAGCTCTTCTATGGAGGGAGTTGAGCAATTCCAAAGCATCAATGTGGACTGTTGTACTCTATTTAGTGCTCTTAAAAGTATAACTTGCTAGTTGAGCCTTCGTGCCACGTTTCGTAAGGTAAAGACGCGAATAGACCAAGTTATGTCTCAAATTGCACAAAAACGTGAGAAGCTCCTCTATGGAGTGAGTTGAGCAATTCCAAATCATCAATGTGGACCGTTGTACTCTATTGAGTGCTCTTAAAAGTCTAACTTGCTAGTTGAGCCTTCGTGCCACGTTTCGTAAGGTAAAGATGCGAATAAACCAAGTTATGTTTGAAATTGCACAAAAACGTGAAAAGCTCCTCTATGGAGAGCGTCGAGGAATTCCAAAGCATCAATTTGGACCTGTTGAACTCTATTTAGTGTTCTTAGAAGTCTAACTTGCTAGTTTAGCCTTGTGCAATGTTTCGTAAGTTAAGGATGCGAATACACCAAGTTATGTATGAAATTGTACAAAAACGTGAAAAGCTCCTCTATGGAGAGAGTTGAGCAATTCCAAAGAATCAATTTGGACTGTTGTACTCTATTTAGTGCTCTCAAAATTCTAACTTGCTAGTTGAGCCTTCGTGCCACGTTTCGTAAGGTAAAGATGCGAATAAACCAAGTTATGTTTGAAATTGCACAAAAACGTGAAAAGCTCCTCTATGGAGAGAGTCGAGGAATTCAAAAGCATCAATTTGGACCGTTGAACTCTATTTAGGGTTCTTAGAAGTCTAACTTGGTAGTTTAGCCTTCGTGCAACATTTCGTAAGTTAAGGATGCGAATAGACCAAGTTATATATGAAATTGTACAAAAACGTGAAAAGCTCCTCTATGGAGAGAGTTTAGCAATTCCAGAGCATCAATGTGGACCGTTATGCTCTATTTAGTTCTCTTGAAAGTCTAACTATCTAGTCGAGCCTTCGTGCCACGTTTCGTAAGGTAAAGACGCGAATAGACCAAGTTATGTTTGAAATTACACAAAAACGTGAAAAGCTCCTCTATGGAGAGAGTTTAGGAGTTCCAAATCATCAATATGGACCATTGAACTCTGTTTAGCGTTCTTAGAAGTCTAACTTGCTAGTTTAGGCTTCGTGCAACGTTTCGTAAGTTAAGGATGCGAATTGACCAAGTTATGTATGAAATTGTACAAAAACGTGAAAAGCTCCTCTATGGAGAGAGTTGAGCAATTCCAAAAGAATCAATTTGGACTGTTGTACTCTATTTAGTGCTCTCAAAAGTCTAACTTGCTAGTTGAGCCTTCGTGCCACGTTTCGTAAGGTAAAGATGCGAATAAACCAAGTTATGTTTGAAATTGCACAAAAACGTGAAAAGCTCCTCTATGGAGAGAGTCGAGGAATTCCAAAGCATCAATTTGGACCGTTGAACTCTATTTAGTGTTCTTAGAAGTCTAACTTGCTAGTTGAGCCTTCGTGCCACGTTTCGTAAGGTAAAGACGCGAATAGACCAAGTTATATCTCAAATTGCACAAAAACGTCAAAAGCTCCCCTATGGAGTCAGTTGAGCAATTCCAAAGCATCAATGTGGACCGTTGTACTCTATTTATTGTTCTTAGAAGTCTAACTTGCTAGTTTAGCCTTCGTGGAACGTTTCGTAAGTTAAAGATGCGAATAGACCAAGTTATGTTTGAAATTGTACAAAAACGTGAAAAGCTCCTCCATGGAGAGAGTTGAGCAATTCCAAAGCATCAATGAGGACTGTTGTACTCTATTTAGTGCTCTTAAAAGTATATCTTGCTAGTTGAGCCTTCGTGCCACGTTTCGTGAGGTAATGATGCGAATAGACCAAGCTATATCTTAAATTTCACATAAACGTCAAAAGCTCCTCTATGCAGAGAGTTGAGCAAGTCCAAAGCATCAATGTGGATCGTTGTACTCTATCTAGTGTTCTTAGAAGTCTATCTTGCTAGTTTAGCCTTCGTGCAACGTTTCGTTAGTTAAAGACGCGAATAGACCAAGTTATGTTTGAAATTGTACAAAAACGTGAAAAGCCCCTATACGGAGAGAGTTGAGCAATTCCAAAGCATCAATGTCGACCATTGCACTCTATGTAGTGCTCTTAAAAGCCTAACTTGCTGGTTGAGCCTTCGTGCCACGTTTCGTAAGGTAAAGATGCGAATAGACCAAGTTATGTTTAAAATTGCACAAAAAGGGGAAAAGCTCCTCTATGGAGAGAGTTGAGCAATTCCAAAGCATCAATGTGTACCATTGTACTCTATTTAGTGCTCTTAAAAGGATAACTAGCTAGTTGAGCCTCTGTGCCACGTTTCGTAAGGTAAAGATGCGAATACACCAAGTTACGTTTGCAATTGCACAAAAATGTGAAATGCTACTGTACGGAGAGAGTTGAGCAATTCCAAAGCGTCAATGTGGACCGCTGTACTCTGTTTAGTGCTCTTACAAGTCTAACTTGCTAGTTGAGACTTCGTGCCACGTTTCGTAAGGTAAAGACGAGAATAGACGAAGTTATGTTTGAAATTGAACAAAAATGTGAAAAGCTCCTCTATGGAGAGAGCTGAGCAATTCCAAAGTATCAATGTGGACCACTGTACTCTATTTAGTGCTCTTGAAAGTATAACTTCCTAGTTGAGCCTTCGTGCCACATTTCGTCAGGTAAAGATGCGAATACACCAAGTTCTGTTTGAAATTGCCCAAAAACGTGAAATGCTCCTATATGGAGAGAGTTGAGCAATTCCAAAGCATCAATGTGGACCGTTGTACTCTATTTAGTGCTCTTAAAAGTCTAACTTGCTAGTTCGAGCCTTCGTGCCGCGTTTCATAAGGTAAAGACGCGGATAGACCAAGTTATGTTTGAAATTGCACAAAAAGGCGAAAAGCTCCTCTATGGAGAGAGTTGAGGAATTCAAAAGCATCAATATGGACCGTTGAACTCTATTTAGTGTTCTTTGAAGTCCAACTTGCTAGTTTAGCCTTCGTGGAACGTTTCGTAAGTTAAAGATGCGAATAGACCAAGTTATGTTTGAAATTGTACAAAAACGTGAAAAGCTCTTCTATGGAGAGAGTTGAGCAATTCCAAAGCATCAATGTGGACTGTTGTACTCTATTTAGTGCTCTTAAAAGTATAACTTGCTAGTTGAGCCTTCGTGCCACGTTTCGTAAGGTAAAGACGCGAATAGACCAAGTTATGTCTCAAATTGCACAAAAACGTGAAAAGCTCCTCTATGGAGTGAGTTGAGCAATTCCAAAGCATCAATGTGGACCGTAGTACTCTATTGAGTGCTCTTAAAAGTCTAACTTGCTAGTTGAGCCTTCGTGCCACGTGTCGTAAGGTAAAGATGCGAATAGACCAAGTTATGTTTGAAATTGCACAAAAATGTGAAAAGCTCCTCTATGGAGAGAGTTGAGCAATTCCAAAGCATCAATGTGGACCGTTGTACTCTATTTAGTGTTCTTAGAATTCTAACTTGCTAGTTTGGCCTTCGTGCAACGTTTCGTAAGTTAAAGATGCGAATAGACCAAGTTATGTTTGAAATTGTACAAAAACGTGAAAAGTTCCTCTATGGAGAGAGTTGAGGAATTCCAAAGAATCAATGTGGACCGTTGCACTCTATTTAGTGTTCTTAGAAGTCTATCTTGCTAGTTTAGCCTTCGGGCAACGTTTCGTAAGTAAAAGATGCGAATAGACCAAGTTATGTTTGAAATTGTACAGAAACGTGAAAAGCTCCTCTATGGAGAGAGTTGAGCAGTTCCAAAGCGTCAATGTGGACCGTTGTACTCTATTTAGTGCTCTTAAAAGTATGACTAGCTAGTTGAGCCTTCGGGCCACGTTTCGTAAGGTAAAGATGCGAATACACCAAGTTATGTTTGCAATTGCACAAAAACGTGAAATGCTACTCCATGGAGAGAGTTGAGCAATTCCAAAGCGTCAATGTAGACCGTTGTACTCTGTTTAGTGCTCTCAAAGGTCTAACTTGCTAGTTGAGCCTTCGTGCCACGTTTCGTTAGGTAAACACGAGACTAGACCAAGTTATGTTTGAAATTGCACAAAAATGTGAAAAGCTCCTCTATGGAGAGAGTTGAGCAATTCCAAAGCATCAATGTGGACCGTTGTACTCTATTTAGTGTTCTTAGAATTCTAACTTGCTAGTTTGGCCTTCGTGCAACGTTTCGTAAGTTAAAGATGCGAATAGACCAAGTTATATTTGAAATTGTACAAAAACGTGAAAAGTTCCTCTATGGAGAGAGTTGAGGAATTCCAAAGAATCAATGTGGACCGTTGCCCTCTATTTAGTGTTCTTAGAAGTCTATCTTGCTAGTTTAACCTTCGGGCAACGTTTCGTAAGTAAAAGATGCGAATAGACCAATTTATGTTTGAAATTGTACATAAACGTGAAAAGCTCCTCTATGGAGAGAGTTGAGCAGTTCCAAAGCGTCAATGTGGACCGTTGTACTCTATTTAGTGCTCTTAAAAGTCTAACTTGCTAGTTGAGCCTTCGTGCCACTTTTCGTAAGGTAAAGATGCGAATAGACCAAGTTATGTTTGAAATTGCACAAAAACGTGGACAGCTCCTCTATGGAGAGAGTTGAGCAATTCCAAAGCGTCAATGTGGACAGTTGTACTCTATTGAGTGCTCATAAAAGTCTAACTTGCTAGTTGAGCCTTTGTGCCACGTTTCGTAAGGTAAAGATGCGAATACACCAAGTTATGTTTGAAATCGCACAAAAATTTGAAATGCTCCTCTATGGAGAAAGTTGAGCAATTCCAAAGCATCAATCTGGATCATTGTACTCTATTTAGTGTTCTTAGAAGTCTATCTTGCTAGTTTAGCCTTCGTGCAACATTTCGTAAGTTAAAGACGCGAATGGACCAAGTTATGTTTGAAATTGTACAAAAACGTGAAAAGCCTCTCTACGGAGAGAGGTGAGCAATTCCAAAGCATCAATGTGGACCATTGCACTCTATTTAGTGCTCTTAAAAGCCTAACTTGCTGGTTGAGCCTTCGTGCCACGTTTCGTAAGGGAAAGATGCGAATAGACCAAGTTATGTTTGAAATTGCACAAAAACGTGAAAAGCTCCTCTATAGAGAGAGTTGAGCAATTCCAAAGCATCAATGTGTACCATTGTACTCTATTTAGTGCTCCTAAAAGTATGACTAGCTAGTTGAGCCTTCGTGCCACGTTTTGTAAGGTAAAGATGCGAATACACCAAGTTATGTTTGTAATTGCACAAAAACGTGAAATGCTACTCTATGGAGAGAGTTGAGCAATTCCAAAGCGTCAATGTGGACCGATGTACTCTGTTTAGTGCTCTTACAAGTCTAACTTGCTAGTTGAGCCTTCGTGCCACGTTTCGTAAGGTAAAGACGAGAATAGACCAAGTTATGTTTGAAATTGCACAAAAATGTGAAAAGCTCGTCTATGGAGAGAGTTGAGCAATTCCAAAGCATCAATGTGGACCTTTGTACTCTATTTAGTGCTCTTAAAAGTATAACTTGCTAGTTGAGCCTTCGTGCCACGTTTCGTAAGGTAAAGATGGGAATAGACCAAGTTATGTCTCAAATTGCACAAAAACGTGAAAACCTCCTCTATGGACAGAGTTGAGCAAGTCCAAAGAATCAATGTGGACCGTTGCACTCTATTTAGAGTTCTTAGAAGTCTATCTTGCTAGTTTAGCCTTCAGGCAATGTTTCGTAAGTAAAAGATGCGAATAGACCAAGTTATGTTTGAAATTGTACAAAAAGTGAAAAGCTCCTCTATGGACAGAGTTGAGCAGCTCCAAAGCGTCAATGTGGACCGTTGTACTCTATTTAGTGCTCTTAAAAGTATGACTAGCTAGTTGAGCCTTCGTGCCACGTTTCGTAAGGTAAAGATGCGAATACACCAAGTTATGTTTGCAATTGCACAAAAACGTGAAATGCTACTCTATGGAGAGAGTTGAGCAATTCCAAAGCGTCAATGTGGACCGATGTACTCTGTTTAGTGCTCTTACAAGTCTAACTTGCTAGTTGAGCCTTCGTGCCACGTTTCGTAAGGTAAAGACGAGAATAGACCAAGTTATGTTTGAAATTGCACAAAAATGTGAAAAGCTCGTCTATGGAGAGAGTTGAGCAATTCCAAAGCATCAATGTGGACCTTTGTACTCTATTTAGTGCTCTTAAAAGTATAACTTGCTAGTTGAGCCTTCGTGCCACGTTTCGTAAGGTAAAGATGCGAATAGACCAAGTTATGTCTGAAATTGCACAAAAACGTGAAAACCTCCTCTATGGACAGAGTTGAGCAATTCCAAAGAATCAATGTGGACCGTTGCACTCTATTTAGTGTTCTTAGAAGTCTATCTTGCTAGTTTAGCCTTCAGGCAATGTTTCGTAAGTAAAAGATGAGAATAGACCAAGTTATGTTTGAAATTGTACAAAAAGTGAAAAGCTCCTCTATGGAAAGAGTTGAGCAGCTCCAAAGCGTCAATGTGGACCGTTGTACTCTATTTAGTGCTCTTAAAAGTCTAACTTGCTACTTGAGCCTTCGTGCCACGTTTCGTAAGGTAAAGACGTGAATAGACCAAGTTATGTCTCAAATTGCTCAAAAATGTGAAAAGCTCCTCTATGGAGAGAGTTGAGCAATTCCAAAGCATCAATGTGGACCGTTGTACTCTATTTAGTGCTCTTAAAAGTCTAACTTGCTAGTTGAGCCTTCTTGCCACGTTTCGTAAGGTAAAGATGCGAATAGACCAAGTTATGTTTGAAATTGCACAAAAACGTGAAAAGCTCCTCTATGGAGAGAGTTGATCAATTCCAACGCATCAATGTGGACCGTTGTACTCTATTTAGTGCTCTTAGAAGTCTATCTTTCTAGTTTAGCCTTCGTGCAACGTTTCGTAAGTTAAATATGCGAATAGACCACGTTATGTTTGAAATTGTATAAAAACGTGAAAAGCTCCTCTATGGAGAGAGTTGAGCAATTCCAATGCATCAATGTGGACCGTTGTACTCTATTTAGTGCTCTTAGAAGTCTAACTTGCTAGTTGAGCCTTCGTGCCACGTTTCATAAGGTAAAGATGCGAATAGACCAAGTTGTGTTTGAAATTGCACAAAAACGTGAAACGCTCCTCTATGGAGAGAGTTGAGCAATTCTAAAGCATCAGTGTGACCGTTGTACTCTATTTAGTGTTCTTAGAAGTCCAAATTGCTAGTTTAGCCTTCGTCCAATGTTTCATAAGTTAAAGATGCGAATAGACCAAGTTATGTTTGAAATTGTACAAAAACGTGAAAAGCTCCGCAATGGAGAGAGTTGAGCAATTCCAAAGCATCAATGTGGACCGTTGTACTCTATTCAGTGCTGTTAGAAGTCTAACCTGCTAGTTGAGCCTTCGTGCCACGTTTCAGAAGGTAAAGATGCGAATAGACCAGGTTATGTTTGACATTGCACAAAAACGTGAAAAGCTCATCTATGGAGAGAGTTGAGCAATTCCAAAGCATCAGTGTGGACCGTTGTACTTTATTTAGTGTTCTTAGAAGTCTAACTTGCTAGTTTAGCCTTCGTCCAATGTTTCATAAGTGAAAGATGCGAATAGACCAAGTTATGTTTGAAATTGTACAAAAACGTGAAAAGCTCCGCTATGGAGAGAGTTGAGCAATTCCAAAGCATCAATGTGGACCGCTGTACTCTATTTAGTGCTCTTTAAAGTCTAACTTGCTAGTTGGGCCTTCGTGCCATGGTTCGCAAGGTAAAGATGCGAATACACCAAGTTATGTTTGAAATTGGACAAAAACATGAAATGCTCCTCTATGGAGAGAGTTGAGCAATTCTAAAGCATCAATGTGGACCGTTGTACTCTATTTAGTGCTCTTAAAAGTCTAACTTGCTAGTTGAGCCTTCGTGCCACGTTTCGTAAGGTAAAGATGCGAATACACCAAGTTATGTTTGAAATCGCACAAAAATTTGAAATGCTCCTCTATGGAGAAAGTTGAGCAATTCCAAAGCATCAATCTGGATCATTGTACTCTATTTAGTGTTCTTAGAAGTCTATCTTGCTAGTTTAGCCTTCGTGCAACATTTCGTAAGTTAAAGACGCGAATAGACCAAGTTATGTTTGAAATTGTACAAAAACGTGAAAAGCCTCTCTACGGAGAGAGGTGAGCAATTCCAAAGCATCAATGTGGACCATTGCACTCTATTTAGTGCTCTTAAAAGCCTAACTTGCTGGTTGAGCCTTTGTGCCACGTTTCGTAAGGGAAAGATGCGAATAAACCAAGTTATGTTTGAAATTGCACAAAAACGTGAAAAGCTCCTCTATAGAGAGAGTTGAGCAATTCCAAAGCATCAATGTGTACCATTGTACTCTATTTAGTGCTCCTAAAAGTATGACTAGCTAGTTGAGCCTTCGTGCCACGTTTCGTAAGGTAAAGATGCGAATACACCAAGTTATGTTTGCAATTGCACAAAAACGTGAAATGCTACTCTATGGAGAGAGTTGAGCAATTCCAAAGCGTCAATGTGGACCGATGTACTCTGTTTAGTGCTCTTACAAGTCTAACTTGCTAGTTGAGCCTTCGTGCCACGTTTCGTAACGTAAAGATGAGAATAGACCAAGTTATGTTTGAAATTGCACAAAAATGTGAAAAGCTCGTCTATAGAGAGAGTTGAGCAATTCCAAAGCATCAATATGGACCTTTGTACTCTATTTAGTGCTCTTAAAAGAATAACTTGCTAGTTGAGCCTTCGTGCCACGTTTCGTAAGGTAAAGATGCGAATAGACCAAGTTATGTCTCAAATTGCACAAAAACGTGAAAACCTCCTCTATGGACAGAGTTGAGCAATTCCAAAGAATCAATGTGGACCGTTGCACTCTATTTAGTGTTCTTAGAAGTCTATCTTGCTAGTTTAGCCTTCAGGCAATGTTTCGTAAGTAAAAGATGCGAATAGACCAAGTTATGTTTGAAATTGTACAAAAAGTGAAAAGCTCCTCTATGGAGAGAGTTGAGCAGCTCCAAAGCGTCAATGTGGACCGTTGTACTCTATTTAGTGCTCTTAAAAGTCTAACTTGCTAGTTGACCCTTCGTGCCACGTTTCGTAAGGTAAATATGCGAGTAGACCAAGTTATGTTTGAAATTGCCAAAAAACGTGAACAGCATCTCTATGGAGAGAGTTGAGCAATTGCAAAGCATCAATGTAGACCGTTGTACTCTATTGAGTGCTCTTAAAAGTCTAACTTGCTAGTTGAGCCTTCGTGCCACGTTTCGTCAGGTAAAGATGCGAATACACCAAGTTATGTTTGAAATTGCACAAAAATTTGAAATGCTCCTCTATGGAGAGAGTTGAGCAATTCCAAAGCATCAATGTGGACCGTTATACTCTATTTAGTGCTCTTAAAAATCTAACTTGCTAGTTGAGCCTTCGTGCCACGTTTCGTAAGGTAAAAACGCGAATAGACCAAGTTATCTTTGAAATTGTTCAAAAACGTGAAAAGCTCCTCTATAGAGAGAGTTGAGCAATTCCAAAGCATCAATGTGGACCGTTGTACTCTATTTAGTGTTCTTAGAAATCTAACTTGCTATTTTAGCATTCGTGCCACGTTTCGTAAGGTAAAGACGCGAAAAGACCAAGTTATGTCTCAAATTGCACAAAAACGTGAAAAGCACCTCGATGGAGAGAGTCGAGAACTTCGAAAGCATCAATTTGGACCGTTGTACTCTATTTGGTGTTCTTAGAAGTCTGTCTTTATAGTTTAGCCTTCGTGCAACGTTTCATAAGTTAAAGATGCGAATAGACCAAGTTCTGATTGAAATTGTACAAAAACGTGAAAAGCTCCTGTATGGAGAGAGTTGAGCAATTCCAAAGCATCAATGTGGACCGTTGTACTCTATTTAGTGCTCTTAGAAGTCTAACTTGCTACTTGAGCCTTCGTGCCACGTTTCGGAAGGTAAAGATGCGAATAGGCCAAGTTCTGTTTCAAATTGCACAAAAATGTGAAAAGCTCCTCTATGGAGAGAGTTGAGCAATTCCAAAGCATCAATGTCGACCGCTGTACTCTATTTAGGGCTCTTAAAAGTATAACTTGCTACTTGAGCCTTCGTGCCACGTTTCGTAAGGTAAAGACGTGAATAGACCAAGTTATGTCTCAAATTGCACAAAAACGTGAAAATCTCCTCTATGGAGAGAGTTGAGCAATTCCAAAGTATCAATGTGGACCGTTGTACTCTATTGAGTGCTCTTAAAATGTAACTTGCTAGTTGAGCGTTCGTGCCACGTTTTGTAAGGAAATGATGTAAATACGCCAAGTTATGTTTGAAATTGCACAAGACCGTGAAATGATCCTCGATGGAGAGAGTTGAGCAATTCCAAAGGATCAACGTGTACCGCTGTACTCTATTTAGTGCTCTTAAAAGTCTAACTTGCTAGTTGAGCCTTCATGCTACATTTCTTAAGCTAAAGACGCGGATAGACCAAGTTATGTCTCAAATTGCTCAAAAACGTGAAAAGCTCCTCTATGGAGACAGTTGAGCAATTCCAAAGCATCAATGTGGACCGTTGTACTCTATTTAGTGTTTCTAGTTGATCCTTCGTGCCACGTTTCGTAAGGTAAAGATGCGAATACACCAAGTTATGTGTGAAATTGCACAAAAACGTGAAAAGCTCATCTATGGAGAGAGTTGAGCAATTATAAAGTATCAATGTGGACTGTTGTACTCTATTTAGTGCTCTTAAAAGTCTAACTTGCTAGTTGAGCCTTCATGCCACATTTCGTAAGGTGAAGACGCGACTAGACCATGTTATGTCTCAAATTGCTCAAAAATGTGAAAAGCTCCTCTATGGAGAGAGTTGAGCAATTCCAAAGCATCAATGTGGACCGTTGTACTCTATTTAGTGCTCTTAAAAGTCTAACTTGCTAGTTGAGCCTTCTTGCCACGTTTCGTAAGGTAAAGATGCGAATAGACCAAGTTATGTTTGAAATTGCACAAAAACGTGAAAAGCTCCTCTATGGAGAGAGTTGAGCAATTCCAAAGCATCAATGTGGACCGTTGTACTCTATTTAGTGCTCTTAGAAGTCTATCTTTCTAGTTTAGCCTTCGTGCAACGTTTCGTAAGTTAAAGATGCGAATAGACCAAGTTATGTTTGAAATTGTATAAAAACGTGAAAAGCTCCTCTATGGAGAAAGTTGAGCAATTCCAATGCATCAATGTGGACCGTTGTACTCTATTTAGTGCTCTTAGAAGTCTAACTTGCTACTTGAGCCTACGTGCCACGTTTCAGAAGGTAAAGATGCGAATAGACCAAGTTGTGTTTGAAATTGCACAAAAACGTGAAAAGCTCCTCTGTGGAGAGAGTTGAGCAATTCTAAAGCATCAGTGTGACCGTTGTACTCTATTTAGTGTTCTTAGAAGTCTAAATTGCTAGTTTAGCCTTCGTCCAATGTTTCATAAGTTAAAGATGCGAATAGACCAAGTTATGTTTGAAATTGTACAAAAACGTGAAAAGCTCCGCTATGGAGAGAGTTGAACAATTCCAAAGCATCAATGTGGACCGTTGTACTCTATTCAGTGCTGTTAGAAGTCTAACCTGCTAGTTGAGCCTTCGTGCCACGTTTCAGAAGGTAAAGATGCAAATAGACCAAGTTATGTTTGAAATTGCACAAAAACGTGAAAAGCTCATCTATGGAGAGAGTTGAGCAATTCCAAAGCATCAGTGTGGACCGTTGTACTTTATTTAGTGTTCTTAGAAGTCTAACTTGCTAGTTTAGCCTTCGTCCAATGTTTCATAAGTTAAAGATGCGAATAGACCAAGTTATGTTTGAAATTGTACAAAAACGTGAAAAGCTCCTCTATGGAGAGAGTTGAGCAATTCCAAAGCATCAATGTGGACCGCTGTACTCTATTTAGTGCTCTTTAAAGTCTAACTTGCTAGTTAGGCCTTCGTGCCATGTTTCGCAAGGTAAAGATGCGAATACACCAAGTTATGTTTGAAATTGGACAAAAACATGAAATGCTCCTCCATGGAGAGAGTTGAGCAATTCTAAAGCATCAATGTGGACCGTTGTACTCTATTTAGTGCTCTTAAAAGTCTAACTTGCTAGTTGAGCCTTGGTGCAACGTTTCGTAAGGTAAAGATGCGAATACACCAAGTTATGTTTGAAATTGCACAAAAACGTGAAAAGCTTTTCTATGGAGAGAGTTGAGCAATTCCAAAGTATCAATCTGGACTGTTGTACTCTATTGAGTGCTCTTAAAATATAACTTGCTAGTTGAGCATTCGTGCCACGTTTCGTAAGGTAATGATGCAAATACACCAAGTTATGTTTAAAATTGCACAAGAACGTGAAATGATCCTCTACGGAGAGAGTTGAGCAATTCCAAAGCATCAATGTCTACCGCTGTACTCTATTTAGTGCTCTTGAAAGTCTAACTAGCTAGTTGAGCCTTCATGCCACATTTCGTAAGGTAAAGACGCGAATACACCAAGTTATGTCTCAAATTGCTCAAAAACGTGAAAAGCTCCTCTATGGAGAGAGTTGAGCAATTCCAAAGCATCAATGTGGACCGTTGTACTCTATTTAGTGTTTCTAGTTGATCCTTCGTGCCACGTTTCGTAAGGTAAAAATACACCAAGTTGTGTTTCAAATTGCACAAAAACGTGAAAAGCTCCTCTCTGGAGAGAGTTGAGCAATTCCAAAGTATCAATGTGGACTGTTGTACTCTATTTAGTGCTCTGAAAAGTCTACCTTGCTAGTTGAGCCTTCGTGCCACATTTCGTAAGGTAAAGACGCGAATAGACCAAGTTATGTCTCAAATTGCTCAAAAACGTGAAAAGCTCCTCTATGGAGAGAGTTGAGCAATTCCACAGCATCAATGTAGGCCGTTGTACTCTATTTAGTGCTCTTAAAAGTCTAACTTGCTAGTTGAGCCTTCGTGCCATATGTCGTAAGGTAAAGATGCGAATAGACCAAGTTATGTTTGAAATTGCACAAAAACGTGAATTGAGCAGTTCCAAAGCATCAATATGGACCATTGTACTCTATTTAGTGTTTTTAGAAGTCTAACTTTCTAGCTTAGCCTTCGTGCAACGTTTCATATGTTAAAGATGCTAATAGACCAAGTTATGTTTGAATATGTACAAAAAAGCGAAAAGCTCCTCTATGGGGAGAGTTGAGCAATTCCAAAGCATCAATGTGGACCGTTGTACTCTTTTTAGTGCTCTGAAAAGTATTACTCGCTAGTTGAGCATTCGTGCCACGTTTCGTAAGGTAAAGACGCGAATCGACCAAGTTATGTCTCAAATATCACAAAAACGTGAAAAGCTCCTCCGTGGAGAGAGTCGAGAAATTCCGAGGCTTCAATGTGGACCATTGTACTCTATTTAGTGTTCTTAGATGTCTATCTTTCTAGTTTAACCTTCGTGCAACGTTTCATAAGTTAAGGATGTGAATAGACCAAGGTATGATTGAAATTGTACAAAAACTTGAAAAGCTCCTCTATGGAGACCGTAGAGCAATTCCAAAGCATCAATGTTTACCGTTGTGCTCTATTTAGTGCTCTTAAAAGTCTAACTTGCCAGTTGAGCATTCGTGCCACGTTTCTTAAGGTAAAGATGCGAATAGACCAAGTTATGTTTGAAATTGCACAAAAACATGAAATGCTCCTCTATGGAAAGAGTTGAGCAATTCTAAAGCATCAATGTGGACCGTTGTACTCTATTTAGTGCTCTTAAAAGTCTAACTTGCTAGTTGAGCCTTGGTGCCGCGTTTCGTAAGCTAAAGATGCGAATACACCAAGTTATGTTTGAAATTGCACAAAAACGTGAAAAACACCTCTATAGAGAGAGTTGAGCAATTCCAAAGTATCAATGTGGACTGTTGTACTCTATTGAGTGCTCCTAAAATATAACTTGCTAGTTAAGCATTCGTGCCACGTTTCGTAAGGTAATGATGCAAATACACCAAGTTATGTTTGAAATTGCACAAGAACGTGAAATGATCCTCTATGGAGAGAGTTGAGCAATTCGAAAGCATCAATGTCTACCGCTGTACTCTATTTAGTTCTCTTGAAAGTCTAACTAGCTAGTTGAGCCTTCATGCCACGTTTCGTAAGGTAAAGATGCGAATACACCAAGTTATGTCTCAAATTGCTCAAAAACGTGAAAAGCTCCTCTATGGAGAGAGTTGAGCAATTCCAAAGCATCAATGTGGACCGTTGTACTCTATTTAGTGTTTCTAGTTGATCCTTCGTGCCACGTTTCGTAAGGTAAAAATACACCAAGTTGTGTTTCAAATTACAGAAAAACGTGAAAAGCTCCTCTTTGGAGAGAGTTGAGCAATTCCAAAGTATCAATGTGGACTGTTGTACTCTATTTAGTGCTCTGAAAAGTCTACCTTGCTAGTTGAGCCTTCGTGCCACATTTCGTAAGGTAAAGACGCGAATAGACCAAGTTATGTCTCAAATTGCTCAAAAACGTGAAAAGCTCCTCTATGGAGAGAGTTGAGCAATTCCACAGCATCAATGTAGGCCGTTGTACTCTATTTAGTGCTCTTAAAAGTCTAACTTGCTAGTTGAGCCTTCGTGCCACGTGTCGTAAGGTAAAGATGCGAATAGACCAAGTTATGTTTGAAATTGCACAAAAACGTGAATTGAGCAGTTCCAAAGCATCAATATGGACCGTTGTACTCTATTTAGTGTTTTTAGAAGTCTAACTTTCTAGCTTAGCCTTCGTGCAACGTTTCATATGTTAAAGATGGTAATAGACCAAGTTATGTTTGAATATGTACAAAAAAGCAAAAAGCTCCTCTATGGGGAGAGTTGAGCAATTCCAAAGCATCAATGTGGACCGTTGTACTCTTTTTAGTGCTCTTAAAAGTATTACTCGCTAGGTGAGCATTCGTGCCACGTTTCGTAAGGTAAAGACGCGAATAGACCAAGTTATGTCTCAAATATCACAAAAACGTGAAAAGCTCCTCCGTGGAGAGAGTCGAGAAATTCCAAGGCTTCAATGTGGACCGTTGTACTCTATTTAGTGTTCTTAGATGTCTATCTTTCTAGTTTAACCTTCGTGCAACGTTTCATAAGTTAAGGATGTGAATAGACCAAGGTATGATTGAAATTGTACAAAAACGTGAAAAGCTCCTCTATGGAGACCGTAGAACAATTCCAAAGCATCAATGTTTACCGTTGTGCTCTATTTAGTGCTCTTAAAAGTCTAACTTGCCAGTTGAGCATTCGTGCCACGTTTCTTAAGGTAAAGATGCGAATAGACCAAGTTATGTTTGAAATTGCACAAAAACATGAAATGCTCCTCTATGGAAAGAGTTGAGCAATTCTAAAGCATCAATGTGGACCGTTGTACTCTATTTAGTGCTCTTAAAAGTCTAACTTGCTAGTTGAGCCTTGGTGCCGCGTTTCGTAAGGTAAAGATGCGAATACACCAAGTTATGTTTGAAATTGCACAAAAACGTGAAAAACACCTCTATGGAGAGAGTTGAGCAATTCCAAAGTATCAATGTGGACTGTTGTACTCTATTGAGTGCTCTTAAAATATAACTTGCTAGTTAAGCATTCGTGCCACGTTTCGTAAGGTAATGATGCAAATACACCAAGTTATGTTTGAAATTGCACAAGAACGTGAAATGATCCTCTATGGAGAGAGTTGAGCAATTCGAAAGCATCAATGTCTACCGCTGTACTCTATTTAGTCCTCTTGAAAGTCTAACTTGCTAGTTGAGCCTTCATGCCACATTTCGTAAGGTAAAGACACGAATACACCAAGTTATGTCTCAAATTGCTCAAAAACGTCGAAAGCTCTTCTATGGAGAGAGTTGAACAATTCCAAAGCATCAATGTGGACCGTTGTACTCTATTTAGTGTTTCTAGTTGATCCTTCGTGCCACGTTTCGTAAGGTAAAGATGCGAATACACCAAGTTATGTTTGAAATTGCAGAAAAACGTGAAAAGCTCCTCTCTGGAGAGAGTTGAGCAATTCCACAGTATCAATGTGGACTGTTGTACTCTATTTAGTGCTCTGAAAATTCTAACTTGCTAGTTGAGCCTTCGTGCCACATTTCGTAAGGTAAAAACGCGAATAGACCAAGTTACGTCTCAAATTTCAAAAACGTGAAAAGCTCCTCTATAGAGAGAGTTTAGCAATTGCAAAGCATCAATGTGGACCGTTGTACTCTATTTAGTGCTCCTAAAAGTCTAACTTGCTAGTTGAGCCTTCATGCCACGTTTCGTATGGTAAAGATGCGAATAGACCAAGTTATGTTTGAAATTGCATAAAAACGTGAAAAGCTCCTCTATGGAGAGAGTTGAGCAGTTCCAAAGCATCAATGTGGACCGTTGTACTCTATTTAGTGTTTTTAGAAGTCTAACTTTCTAGCTTAGCCTTCGTGCAACGTTTCGTATGTTAAAGATGCGAATAGACCAAGTTATGTTTCAATATGTACAAAAACGCGAAAAGCTCCTCTATGGAGAGAGTTGAGCAATTCCAAAGCATCAATGTGGACCGTCGTACTCTTTTTAGTGCTCTTAGAAGTATTACTTGATAGTTGAGCATTCGTGCCACGTTTCGTAAGGTAAAGACGCGAATAGACCAAGTTATGTCTCAAATCGCACAAAAACGTGAAAAGCTCCTCCATGGAGAGAGTCGAGAAATTCCAAGGCATCAATGTGGACCGTTGTACTCTATTTAGTGTTCTTAGATGTCTATCTTTCTAGTTTAGCCTTCGTGCAACGTTTCATAAGTTAAAGATGCGAATAGGCCAAGGTTTGATTGATATTGTACAAAAACGTGAAAAGCTCCTCTATGGAGACCATAGAGCAATTCCAAAGCATCAATGTTTACCGTTGTACTCTATTTAGTGCTCTTAAAAGTCTAACTTGCCAGTTGAGCCTTCGTGCCACGTTTCTTAAGGTCAAGACGAGAATAGACCAAGTTATGTTTGAAATTGCACAAAAAAGTGAAAACCTCCTCTATGGAGAGAGTTGAGAAATTCCAAAGCATCAATGTGTACCGTTGTACTCTATTTAGTGCTCTTAAAATTATAACTTGCTAGTTGAGCCTTCGTGCCACGTTTCATACGGTAAAGACGGGAATAGACCAATTAATGTCTCAACTTGCAAAAAAACGTGAAAAGCTCTTCTATGGAGAGAGTTGAGCAATTCCAAAGCATCAATGTGGACCGTTGCACTCTATCAAGTGCTCTTACAAGTCTAACTTGCTAGTTGAGCTTTCGTGCCACGTTTCGTAAGGTAAAGATGCGAATACACCAACTTATGTTTGAAACTGCACAAAAACGTGAAATGCTCCTCTATGGAGAGAGTTGAGCAATTCCAAAGCATCGATGTGGACCGTTGAACTCCATTTAGTGTTCTTAGAAGTCTGACTTGCTAGTTTAGCCTTTGTGCAATGTTTCGTAAGTTAAAGATGCGAATAGACGAAGTTATGTTTGAAATTGTACAAAAACGTAAAAAGATCCTCTATGGAGAGAGTTGAGCAGTTCCAAAGCATCAATGTGGACCGTTGTACTCTATTTAGTGTTTTTAGAAGTCTAACTTTCTAGCTTAGCCTTCGTGCAACGTTTCGTATGTTAAAGATGCGAATAGACCAAGTTATGTTTCAATATGTACAAAAACGCGAAAAGCTCCTCTATGGAGAGAGTTGAGCAATTCCAAAGCATCAATGTGGACCGTCGTACTCTTTTTAGTGCTCTTAGAAGTATTACTTGATAGTTGAGCATTCGTGCCACGTTTCGTAAGGTAAAGACGCGAATAGACCAAGTTATGTCTCAAATCGCACAAAAACGTGAAAAGCTCCTCCATGGAGAGAGTCGAGAAATTCCAAGGCATCAATGTGGACCGTTGTACTCTATTTAGTGTTCTTAGATGTCTATCTTTCTAGTTTAGCCTTCGTGCAACGTTTCATAAGTTAAAGATGCGAATAGGCCAAGGTTTGATTGATATTGTACAAAAACGTGAAAAGCTCCTCTATGGAGACCATAGAGCAATTCCAAAGCATCAATGTTTACCGTTGTACTCTATTTAGTGCTCTTAAAAGTCTAACTTGCCAGTTGAGCCTTCGTGCCACGTTTCTTAAGGTCAAGACGAGAATAGACCAAGTTATGTTTGAAATTGCACAAAAAAGTGAAAACCTCCTCTATGGAGAGAGTTGAGAAATTCCAAAGCATCAATGTGTACCGTTGTACTCTATTTAGTGCTCTTAAAATTATAACTTGCTAGTTGAGCCTTCGTGCCACGTTTCATACGGTAAAGACGGGAATAGACCAATTAATGTCTCAACTTGCAAAAAAACGTGAAAAGCTCTTCTATGGAGAGAGTTGAGCAATTCCAAAGCATCAATGTGGACCGTTGCACTCTATCAAGTGCTCTTACAAGTCTAACTTGCTAGTTGAGCTTTCGTGCCACGTTTCGTAAGGTAAAGATGCGAATACACCAACTTATGTTTGAAACTGCACAAAAACGTGAAATGCTCCTCTATGGAGAGAGTTGAGCAATTCCAAAGCATCGATGTGGACCGTTGAACTCCATTTAGTGTTCTTAGAAGTCTGACTTGCTAGTTTAGCCTTTGTGCAATGTTTCGTAAGTTAAAGATGCGAATAGACGAAGTTATGTTTGAAATTGTACAAAAACGTAAAAAGATCCTCTATGGAGAGAGTTGAGCAGTTCCAAAGCATCAATGTGGACCGTTGTACTCTATTTAGTGTTTTTAGAAGTCTAACTTTCTAGCTTAGCCTTCGTGCAACGTTTCGTATGTTAAAGATGCGAATAGACCAAGTTATGTTTCAATATGTACAAAAACGCGAAAAGCTCCTCTATGGAGAGAGTTGAGCAATTCCAAAGCATCAATGTGGACCGTCGTACTCTTTTTAGTGCTCTTAGAAGTATTACTTGATAGTTGAGCATTCGTGCCACGTTTCGTAAGGTAAAGACGCGAATAGACCAAGTTATGTCTCAAATCGCACAAAAACGTGAAAAGCTCCTCCATGGAGAGAGTCGAGAAATTCCAAGGCATCAATGTGGACCGTTGTACTCTATTTAGTGTTCTTAGATGTCTATCTTTCTAGTTTAGCCTTCGTGCAACGTTTCATAAGTTAAAGATGCGAATAGGCCAAGGTTTGATTGATATTGTACAAAAACGTGAAAAGCTCCTCTATGGAGACCATAGAGCAATTCCAAAGCATCAATGTTTACCGTTGTACTCTATTTAGTGCTCTTAAAAGTCTAACTTGCCAGTTGAGCCTTCGTGCCACGTTTCTTAAGGTCAAGACGAGAATAGACCAAGTTATGTTTGAAATTGCACAAAAAAGTGAAAACCTCCTCTATGGAGAGAGTTGAGAAATTCCAAAGCATCAATGTGTACCGTTGTACTCTATTTAGTGCTCTTAAAATTATAACTTGCTAGTTGAGCCTTCGTGCCACGTTTCATACGGTAAAGACGGGAATAGACCAATTAATGTCTCAACTTGCAAAAAAACGTGAAAAGCTCTTCTATGGAGAGAGTTGAGCAATTCCAAAGCATCAATGTGGACCGTTGCACTCTATCAAGTGCTCTTACAAGTCTAACTTGCTAGTTGAGCTTTCGTGCCACGTTTCGTAAGGTAAAGATGCGAATACACCAACTTATGTTTGAAACTGCACAAAAACGTGAAATGCTCCTCTATGGAGAGAGTTGAGCAATTCCAAAGCATCGATGTGGACCGTTGAACTCCATTTAGTGTTCTTAGAAGTCTGACTTGCTAGTTTAGCCTTTGTGCAATGTTTCGTAAGTTAAAGATGCGAATAGACGAAGTTATGTTTGAAATTGTACAAAAACGTAAAAAGATCCTCTATGGAGAGAGTTGAGCAGTTCCAAAGCATCAATGTGGACCGTTGTACTCTATTTAGTGTTTTTAGAAGTCTAACTTTCTAGCTTAGCCTTCGTGCAACGTTTCGTATGTTAAAGATGCGAATAGACCAAGTTATGTTTCAATATGTACAAAAACGCGAAAAGCTCCTCTATGGAGAGAGTTGAGCAATTCCAAAGCATCAATGTGGACCGTCGTACTCTTTTTAGTGCTCTTAGAAGTATTACTTGATAGTTGAGCATTCGTGCCACGTTTCGTAAGGTAAAGACGCGAATAGACCAAGTTATGTCTCAAATCGCACAAAAACGTGAAAAGCTCCTCCATGGAGAGAGTCGAGAAATTCCAAGGCATCAATGTGGACCGTTGTACTCTATTTAGTGTTCTTAGATGTCTATCTTTCTAGTTTAGCCTTCGTGCAACGTTTCATAAGTTAAAGATGCGAATAGGCCAAGGTTTGATTGATATTGTACAAAAACGTGAAAAGCTCCTCTATGGAGACCATAGAGCAATTCCAAAGCATCAATGTTTACCGTTGTACTCTATTTAGTGCTCTTAAAAGTCTAACTTGCCAGTTGAGCCTTCGTGCCACGTTTCTTAAGGTCAAGACGAGAATAGACCAAGTTATGTTTGAAATTGCACAAAAAAGTGAAAACCTCCTCTATGGAGAGAGTTGAGAAATTCCAAAGCATCAATGTGTACCGTTGTACTCTATTTAGTGCTCTTAAAATTATAACTTGCTAGTTGAGCCTTCGTGCCACGTTTCATACGGTAAAGACGGGAATAGACCAATTAATGTCTCAACTTGCAAAAAAACGTGAAAAGCTCTTCTATGGAGAGAGTTGAGCAATTCCAAAGCATCAATGTGGACCGTTGCACTCTATCAAGTGCTCTTACAAGTCTAACTTGCTAGTTGAGCTTTCGTGCCACGTTTCGTAAGGTAAAGATGCGAATACACCAACTTATGTTTGAAACTGCACAAAAACGTGAAATGCTCCTCTATGGAGAGAGTTGAGCAATTCCAAAGCATCGATGTGGACCGTTGAACTCCATTTAGTGTTCTTAGAAGTCTGACTTGCTAGTTTAGCCTTTGTGCAATGTTTCGTAAGTTAAAGATGCGAATAGACGAAGTTATGTTTGAAATTGTACAAAAACGTAAAAAGATCCTCTATGGAGAGAGTTGAGCAATTCCAAAGCATCAATGTGGACCGTTATACTCTATTTAGTGCTCTTGAAAGTCTAACTTGCTAGTTGAGCCTTCGTGCCGCGTTTCATAAGGCAAAGACGCGAATAAACCAAGTTATGTTTGAAATTGCACAAAAACGTGAAAAGCTCCTCTGTGGAGAGAGTTGAGCAATTCCAAAGAATCAATGTGGACCGTTGTACTCTATTTAGTGCTCTTAAAAGTATTACTTGCTAGTTGAGCCTTTTTGCCACGTTTCGTAAGGCAAAGACGCGAATAGACCAAGTTATGTCTCAAATTGTACAAAAAGGTGAAAAGCTCCTCTCTGGAGAGAGTCGAGCAATTCCAAAGCATCAATGTGGACCGTTGTACTCTATTTAGTGCTCTTAAAAGTATTACTTTTTAGTTGAGTCTTCGTGCCACGTTTCGTAAGCTAAAGACGCGAATAGACCACGATATGTCTCAAATTGCACAAAAACGTGAAAAGCTCCTCTATGGAGAGAGTTGAGCAATTCCAAAGCATCAATGTGGACCGTTGTACTCTATTTAGTGCTCTTAAAAGTATTACTTGCTAGTTGAGCCTTTGTGCCGCGTTTCGTAAGGCAAAGACGCGAATAGACCAAGTTATGTCTCAAATTGTACAAAAAGGTGACATGCACCTCTCTGGAGAGAGTCGAGCAATTCCAAAGCATCAATGTGGACCGTTGTACTCTATTTAGTACTCTTAAAAGTATTACTTGCTAGTTGAGCCTTCGTGCCACGTTTCGTAAGCTAAAGACGCGAATAGACCACGTTATGTCTCAAATAGCACAAAAACGTGAAAAGCTCCTCTATGGAGAGAGTTGAGCAATTCCAAACCATCACTGTGGACCATTGCACTCTATTTAGTGTTCTTAAAAGTCTATCTTGCTAGTGTAGCCTTAGTGCAACGTTTCATAAGTAAAAGATGTGAATAGACCAGGTTACGTTTGAGATTGTACAAAAACGTGAAAAGCTCCTCTACGGAGAGAGTTGAGCAATTTCAAAGCATCAATGTGGACCGTTGTACTCTATTTAGTGCTTTTAAAAGTATTACTTGCTAGTTGAGCCTTCGTGCCACGTTTTGTAAGGTAAACACGCGAATAGACCACGTTATGTCTCAAATTGCACAAAAAGGTGAAAAGTTTCCTCTGGAGAGAGTCGAGAAATTCCAAAGCATCAATGTGGACCGTTGTCCTCTATTTAGTGTTCTTAGAAGTCTATCTTTCTAGTTTAGGCTTCGTGCAACGTTTCGCAAGTTAAAGATGCGAATTGACCAAGTTATATTTGAAATTGTACAAAAACGTGAAAAGCTCCTCTATGGAGAGAGTTGACAAATTCCAAAGCATCAATGTGGACCGTTGTACTCTATTTAGCGCTCTTGAAAGTCTAACTTGCTACTTGAGCCTTCGTGCTGCGTTTCGTAAGGTAAAGACGCGAATAAACTAAGTTATCTTTGAAATTGCACAAAAACATGAAAAGCTCCTCTATGGACAGAGTTGAGCAATTCCAAACCATCAATGTGGACCGTTGCACTCTATTTAGTGTTCTTAGAAGTCTATCTTGCTAGTTTAGCTTTAGTGCAACGTTTCGTAAGTAAAAGATGCGAATAGACCAGGTTATGTTTGAAATTGTACGAAAACGTGAAAAGCTCCTCTATGGAGAGAGTTGAGCAATTCGAAAGCATTAATGTGGACCGTTGTACTCTATTTAGTGCTCTTAAAAGTCTAACTTGCTAGTTGAGGCTTCGTGCCACGTTTCGTAAGGTAATAATGCGAATAAACCAAGTTATGTTTGAAATTGCACAAAAACGTGACAAGCTCCTCTATGGAGAGAGTTGAGCAATTCAAAGCATCAATGTGGACCGTTGCACTCTATTTAGTGTCCTTAGAAGTCTGACTTGCTAGTTTAGCTTTCGTGCAATGTTTCGTAAGCTAAAGATGCGAATAGACCAAGTTATGTTTGAAAATGTACAAAACCGTGAAAAGCTCCTCTATGGAGAGAGTTGAGCAGCTCCAAAGCGTCAATGTGGGCCGTTGTACTCTGTTTAGTGCTCTTGAAAGTCTAACTTGCTTGTTGAGCCTTCGTGCCACGTTTCGTAAGGTAAAGACGCAAATAAACCAAGTTATGTTTGAAATTGCACAAAAACGTCTAAAGCTCCTCTATGTAGAGAGTTGAGCAATTCCAAAGCATCAATGTGGACCGTTGTACTCTATTTAGTGTTCTTAGAAGTCTATCTTGCTAGTTTAGCCATAGTGCAACGTTTCGCAAGTAAAAGATACGAATAGACCAGGTTATGTTTGAGATTGTATAAAAACGTGAAAAGCTCCTCTATGGAGAGAGTTGAGCAATTCTAAAGCATCAATGTGGACCGTTGTACTCTATTTAGTTCTCTTGAAAGTCTAACTCGCTACTTGAGCCTTCGTGTTGCGTTTCGTAAGGTAAAGACGCGAATAAACGAAGTTATCTTTGAAATTGCACAAAAACGTGAAAAGCTCCTCTATGGATAGAGTTAAGCAATTCCAAACCATCAATGTGGACCGTTGTACTCTATTTAGTGTTCTTAGAAGTCTATCTTGCTAGTTTAGCCTTAGTGCAACGTTTCGTAAGTAAAAGATGCGAATAGACCAGGTTATGTTTGAAATTGTAGAAAAACGTGAAAACCTCCTCTATGGGGAGAGTTGAGCAATTCCAAAGCATTAATGTGGACCGTTGTACTCTATTTAGTGCTCTTAAAAGTCTAACTTGCTAGTTGAGCCTTCGTGCCACGTTTCGTAAGGTGAATATGCGAATAGACCAAATTATGTTTGAAATTGCACAAAAATGTGAAAAGCTCCTCCATAAAGAGAGTTGAGCAATTCCAAAGCATCAATGTGGACCGTTGTACTCTATTTAGTGCTCTTAGAAGTCTATCTTTCTAGTTTAGCCTTCGTGCAACGTTTCGTAAGTTAAAGATGCGAATAGACCAAGTTATGTTTGAAATTGTACAAAAACGAGAAAAGCTCCTCTATGGAGAGAGTTGACCAATTCCAAAGCATCAATGTGGACCGTTGTACTCTATTTAGTTCTCTTGAAAGTCTAACTCACTACTTGAGCCTTCGTGTTGCGTTTCGTAAGGTAAAGATGCGAATAGACCAAGTTATGTTTGAAATTGCACAAAAACGTGAAAAGCTCCTCTATGGAGAGAGCTGAGCAATTGCAAAGCATCAATGTGGACCGTTGAACTCTATTTAGTGTCCTTAGAAGTCTGACTTGCTAGTTTAGCCTTCGTGCAATGTTTCGTAAGTTAAAGATGCGAATAGACCAAGTTATGTTTGAAATTGTACAAAAACGTGAAAAGCTCCTCTATGGAGAGAGTTGAGCAAGTCCAAAGCATCAATGTGGACCGTTCAACTCTGTTTAGTGCTCTTGAAAGTCTAACTTGCTAGTTGAGCCTTGGTGCCACGTTTCGTAAGGTAAAGACGCAAATAAACCAGGTTATGTTTGAAATTGCACAAAAACGTGAAAAGTTCCTCTATGGAGAGAGTTGAGCAATTCCAAACCATCAATGTGGACCGTTGTACTCTATTTAGTGTTCTTAGAAGTCTATCTTGCTAGTTTAGCCTTAGTGCAACGTTTCGTATGTAAAAGATGCGAATAGTCCAAGTTATGTTTGAGATTGTACAAAAACGTGAAAAGCTCCTCTATGGAGAGAGTTGAGCAATTCCAAAGCATCAATGTGGACCGTTGTACTCTATTTAGTGCTCTTAAAAATTATTACTTGCTAGTTGAGCCTTCGTGCCACGTTTCGTAAGGTAAAGATGCGAATAGACCAAGTTATGTATTAAATTGCACAAAAACGTGAAAAGCTCCTCTATGGAGAGAGTTGAGCAATTCCAAGCCATCAATGTGGACCGTTGTACTCTATTTAGTGTTTTTAGAAGTCTATCTTGCTAGTTTAGCCTTAGTGCAACGTTTCGTACGTAAAAGATGCGAATAGACCAGGTTATGTTTGAGATTGTACAAAAACGTGAAAAGCTCCTCTATGGAGAGAGTTGAGCAATTGCAAAGCATCAATGTGGACCGTTGAACTCTATTTAGTGTTCTTTGAAGTCTGACTTGCTATTTTAGCCTTCGTGCAATGTTTCGTAAGTTAAAGATGCGAATAGACCAAGTTATGTTTGAAATTGTACAAAAACGTGAAAAGCTCCTCTATGGAGAGAGTTGAGCAATTCCAAAGCATCAATTCGGACCGTTAAACTCTGTTTAGTGCTCTTGAAAGTCTAACTTGCTAGTTGAGCCTTCGTGCCACGTTTCGCAAGGTAAAGACGCAAATAAACCAAGTTATGTTTGAGATTGTACAAAAACGTGAAAAGCTCCTCTATGGAGAGAGTTGAGCAATTCCAAAGCATCAATGTGGACCGTTGTACTCTATTTAGTGCTCTTAAAAGTATTACTTGCTAGTTGAGCCTTCGTGCCACGTTTCGTAAGGTAAAGATGCGAATAGACCAAGTTATGTCTTAAATTGCACAAAAACGTGAAAAGCTTCTCTATGGAGAGAGTTGATCAATTCCAAAGCATCAATGTGGACCATTGTACTCTATTTAATGCTCTTAAAAGTATTACTTGCTAGTTGAGCCTTCGTGCCACGTTTCGTAAGGTAAAGACGCGAATAGACCAAGTTATGTCTCAAATTGTACAAAAACGTGAAAAGCTCCTCTATGGAGAGAGTTGAGCAATTCCAAAGCATCAATTTGGACCGTTAAACTCTGTTTAGTGCTCTTGAAAGTCTAACTTGCTAGTTGAGCCTTCGTGCCACGTTTCGTAAGGTAAAGACGCAAATAAACGAAGTTATCTTTGAAAGTGCACAAAAATGTGAAAAGCTCCTCTATGGATAGAGTTGAGCAATTCCAAACCATCAATGTGGACTGTTGTACTCTATTTAGTGTTCTTAGAAGTCTATCTTGCTAGTTTAGCCTTAGTGCAACGTTTCGTAAGTAAAAGATGCGAATAGACCAGGTTATGTTTGAAATTGTACAATAAAGTGACAAGCTCCTCTATGGAGAGAGTTGAGCAATTCCAAAGCAACAATACGGACCGTTGTACTCTATTTAGTGCTCTTAAATGTCTAACTTGCTAGTTATGCCTTCATGCCACGTTTCGTAAGGTAAAGATGCGAATAGACCAAGTTATGTTTGAAATTGCACAAAAACGTGAAAAGCTCCTCTATGGAGAGAGTTGAGCAATTCCAAAGCATCAATGTGGACCGTTATACTCTATTTAGTGCTCTTAGAAGTCTAACTTGCTAGTTGAGCCTTCGTGCCAAATTTCAGAAGGTAAAGATGCGAATAGAACAAGTTATGTTTGAAATTGCACAAAAACGTGAAAAGCTCCTCTATGGAGAGAGTTGAGCAATTGCAAAGCATCTATGTGGGCCGTTGAACTCTATTTAGTGTTCTTAGAAGTCTGACTTGCTAGTTTAGCCTTCGTGAAATGTTTCGTAAGTTAAAGATGCGAATAGACCAAGTTATGTTTGAAATTGTACAAAAACGTGAAAAGCTCCTCTATGGAGAGAGTTGAGCAATTCCAAAGCATCAATGTGGACCGTTAAACTCTGTTTGGTGCTCTTGAAAGTCTAACTTGCTAGTTGAGCCTTCGTGCCACGTTTCGTAAGGTAAAGACGCAAATAAACCAAGTTATGTTTGAAATTGCACAAAAACGTGAAAACTTCCTCTATGGAGAGAGTTGAGCAATTCCAAACCATCAATGTGGACCGTTGTACTCAATTTAGTGTTCTTAGAAGTCTATCTTGCTAGTTTGGCCTTAGTGCAACGTTTCGTATGTAAAAGATGCGAATAGACCAAGTTATGTTTGAGATTGTACAAAAACGTGAAAAGCTCCTCTATGGAGAGAGTTGAGCAATTCCAAAGCATCAATGTGGACCGTTGTACTCTATTTAGTGCTCTTAAAAGTATTACTTGCTAGTTGAGCCTTCGTGCCACGTTTCGTAAGGTAAAGATGCGAATAGACCAAGTTATGTATTAAATTGCACAAAAACGTGAAAAGCTCCTCTATGGAGAGAGTCGAGCAATTCCAAGCCATCAATGTAGACCGTTGTACTCTATTTAGTGTTTTTAGAAGTCTATCTTGCTAGTTTAGCCTTAGTGCAACGTTTCGTAAGTAAAAGATGCGAATAGACCAGGTTATGTTTGAGATTGTACAAAAACGTGAAAAGCTCCTCCATGGAGAGAGTTGAGGAATTGCAAAGCAACAATGTGGACCGTTGAACTCTATTTAGTGTTCTTAGAAGTCTGACTTGCTAGTTTAGCCTTCGTGCAATGTTTCGTAAGTTAAAGATGCGAATAGACCAAGTTATGCTTGAAATTGTACAAAAACGTGAAAAGCTCCTCTATGGAGAGAGTTGAGCAATTCCAAAGCATCAATTTGGACCGTTAAACTCTGTTTAGTGCTCTTGAAAGTCTAACTTGCTAGTTGAGCCTTCGTGCCACGTTTCGTAAGGTAAAGACGCAAATAAACCAAGTTATGTTTGAGATTGTACAAAAACGTGAAAAGCTCCTCTATGGAGAGAGTTGAGCAATTCCAAAGCATCAATGTGGACCGTTGTACTCTATTTAGTGCTCTTAAAAGTATTACTTGCTAGTTGAGCCTTCGTGCCACGTTTCGTAAGGTAAAGATGCGAATAGACCAAGTTATGTCTTAAATTGCACAAAAACGTGAAAAGCTCCTCTATGGAGAGAGTTGAGCAATTCCAAAGCATCAATGTGGACCTTTGTACTCTATTTAGGTTTCTTGAAAGTCTAACTTGCTAGTTGAGCCTTCGTGCTGCGTTTCGTAAGGTAAAGACGCGAATAAACGAAGTTATCTTTGAAATTGCACAAAAACGTGAAAAGCTCCTCTATGGATAGAGTTGAGCAATTCCAAACCATCAATGTGGACTGTTGTACTCTATTTAGTGTTCTTAGAAGTCTATCTTGCTACTTTAGCCTTAGTCCAACGTTTCGTAAGTAAAAGATGTGAATAGACCAAGTTATGTTTGAAATTCTACAAAAACGTGAAAAGCTCCTCTATGGAGAGAGTTGAGCAATTCAAAAGCATCAATGTGGATCGTTGTACTCTATTTAGTGCTCTTACAAGTCTAACCTTCTAGTTGAGCCTTCGCGCCACGTTTCGTAAGGTAAAGATGCGAATAGACCAAATTATGTTTGACATTGCACAAAAACGTGAAAAGCTCCTCTATGGAGATAGTTGAGCAATTCCAAAGCATCAATGTGGACCGTTGTACTCTATTTGGTGCTCTTAGAAGTCTATCTTTCTAGTTTAGCCTTCGTGCAACGTTTTGTAAGTTAAAGACGGGAATAGACCAAGTTATGTTTGAAATTGTACAAAAACGTGAAAAGCTCCTCCATGGGGAGATTTGAGCAATTCCAAAGCATCAATGTGGACCGTTGTACTCTATTTTGTGCTCTTAGAAGTCTAACCAGCTAGTTGAGCCTTCGTGCCACGTTTCGTAGGGTAAAGACATGAATAGACCAAGTTATGTCTCAAATTGGACAAAAACGTGAAAAGCTCCTCTATGGAGAGAGTCGAGAAATTCCACAGCATCAATGTGGACCGTTGTCCTCTATTTAGTGTTCTTAGAAGTCTATCTTTCTAGTTTAGCCTTCGTGCAACATTTCGTAAGTTAATGATGCGAATAGACCAAGTAATGTTTGAAATTGTACAAAAACGTGAAAAGCTCTTCTATGGAGAGAGTTGAGCAATTCCAAAGCATCAATGTGGACCGTTGTAGTCTATTTAGTGCTCTTAGAAGTCTAACTCGCTAGTTGAGCCTTCGTGCCACGTTTCAGAAGGTAAAGATGCGAATAGACCAAGTTATGTTGGAAATTGCACAAAAACGTGAAAAACACCTTTATGGAGAGAGTTGAGCAATTCCAAAGCATCATTGTGGACTGTTGAACTCTATTTAGTGTTCTTAGAAGTCTGACTTGCTAGTTTAGCCTTCGTGCTATGTTTCGTAAGTTAAAGATGCGAATAGACCAAGTTATGTTTGAAATTGTACAAAAACGTGAAAAGCTACTCCATGGAGAGAGTTGAGCAATTCCAAAGCATCAATGTGGACCGTTGTACTCCGTTTGGTGCTCTTGAAAGTCTAACTTGCTAGTTGAGCCTTCGTTCCACGTTTCGTAAGGTAAGGACACAAATAAACCAAGTTATGTTTGAAATTCCACAAAAAGGTGAAAAGCTCCTCTATGGAGAGAGTTGAGCAATTCCAAACCATCAATGTGGACCGTTGTACTCTATTTAGTGCTCTTAGAAGTCTATCTTGCTAGTTTAGCCTTAGTGCAACGTTTCGTAAGTAAAAGATGCGAACAGACCAGGTTATGTTTGAGATTGTACAAAAACGTGAAAAGCTCCTCTATGGACAGAGTTGAGCAATTGCAAAGCATCAATGTGGACCGTTGAACTCTATTTAGTGTTCTTAGAAGTCTGACTTGCTAGTTTAGCCTTCGTGCAATGTTTCGTAAGTTAAAGATGCGAATAGACCAAGTTATGCTTGAAATTGTACAACAACGTGAAAAGCTCCTCTATGGAGAGAGTTGAGCAATTCCAAAGCATCAATTTGGACCGTTAAACTCTGTCTAGTGCTCTTGAAAGTCTAACTTGCTAGTTGAGCCTTCGTGCCACGTTTCGTAAGGTAAAGACGCAAATAAACCAAGTTATGTTTGAGATTGTACAAAAACGTGAAAAGCTCCTCTATGGAGAGAGTTGATCAATTCCAAAGCATCAATGTGGACCATTGTACTCTATTTAATGCTCTTAAAAGTATTACTTGCTAGTTGAGCCTTCGTGCCACGTTTCGTAAGGTAAAGACGCGAATAGACCAAGTTATGTCTCTAATTGTACAAAAACGTGAAAAGCTCCTCTCTGGAGAGAGTCGAGAAATTCCAATGCATCAATGTGGACCGTTGTCCTCTATTTAGTGTTCTTAGAAGTCTATCTTTCTAGTTTAGCCTTCGTGCGACGTTTCGTAAGTTAAAGATGCGAATAGACAAAGTTATGTTTGAAATTGTACAAAAACGTGAAAAGCTCCTCTATGGAGAGAGTTGAGCAATTCCAAAGCATCAATGTGGACCTTTGTACTCTATTTAGTTGTCTTGAAAGTCTAACTTGCTAGTTGAGCCTTCGTGCTGCGTTTCGTAAGGTAAAGACGCGAATAAACGAAGTTATCTTTGAAATTGCACAAAAACGTGAAAAGCTCCTCCATGGATAGAGTTGAGCAATTCCAAACCATCAATGTGGACGTTGTACTCTATTTAGTGTTCTTAGAAGTCTATCTTGCTAGTTTAGCCTTAGTGCAACGTTTCGTAAGTAAAAGATGTGAATAGACCAGGTTATGTTTGAAATTCTACAAAAACATGAAAAGCTCCTCTATGGAGAGAGTTGAGCAATTCAAAAGCATCAATGTGGATCGTTGTACTCTATTTAGTGCTCTTACAAGTCTAACCTTCTAGTTGAGCCTTCGTGCCACGTTTCGTAAGGTAAAGATGCGAATAGACCAAATTATGTTTGACATTGCACAAAAACATGAAAAGCTCCTCTACGGAGAGAGTTGTGCAATTCCAAAGCATCAATGTGGACCGTTGTACTCTATTTAGTGCTCTTAAAAGTATTACTTGCTAGTTGAGCCTTCGTGCCACGTTTCGTAAGGTCATAAAGATGCGAATAGACCAAGTTATGTCTTAAATTGCACAAAAACGTGAAAAGCTCCTCTATGGAGAGAGTTGATCAATTCCAAAACATCAATGTGGACCGTTGTACTCTATTTAATGCTCTTAAAAGTATTACTTGCTAGTTGAGCCTTCGTGCCACGTTTCGTAAGGTAAAGACGCGAATAGACCAAGTTATGTCTCAAATTATACAAAAACGTGAATCGCTCCTCTCTGGAGAGTGTCGAGAAATTCCAATGCATCAATGTGGACCGTTGTCCTCTATTTAGTGTTCTTAGAAGTCTATCTTTCTAGTTTAGCCTTCGTGCAACGTTTTGTAAGTTAAAGATGCGAATAGACAAAGTTATGTTTGAAATTGTACAACAACGTGAAAAGCTCCTCTATGGAGAGAGTTGAGCAATTCCAAAGCATCAATGTGGACCGTTGTAGTTTATTTAGTGCTCTTAGAAGTCTAACTCGCTAGTTGAGCCTTCGTGCCACGTTTCAGAAGGTAAAGATACGAATAGACCAAGTTATGTTGGAAATTGCACAAAAACGTGAAAAACTCCTCTATGGAGAGAGTTGAGCAATTCCAAAGCATCATTGTGGACTGTTGAACGCTATTTAGTGTTCTTAGAAGTCTGACTTGCTAGTTTAGCCTTCGTGCTATGTTTCGTAAGTTAAAGATGCGAATAGACCAAGTTATGTTTGAAATTGTACAAAAACGTGAAAAGCTCCTCTATGAAGAGAGTTGAGCAATTCCAAAGCATCAATGTGGATCGTTGTACTCTATTTAGTGCTTTTACAAGTCTAACCTTCTAGTTGAGCCTTCGTGCCACGTTTCGTAAGGTAAAGATGCGAATAGAC
Organism: Tripterygium wilfordii; assembly: GCF_013401445.1. Classification (NCBI taxonomy): domain Eukaryota; kingdom Viridiplantae; phylum Streptophyta; class Magnoliopsida; order Celastrales; family Celastraceae; genus Tripterygium; species Tripterygium wilfordii. The sequence goes on along the minus strand of NC_052239.1, from coordinate 7,232,697 downwards.
CAAATTATGTTTGACATTGCACAAAAACGTGAAAAGCTCCTCTATGGAGATAGTTGAGCAATTCCAAAGCATCAATGTGGACCGCTGTACTCTATTTAGTGCTCTTAGAAGTCTATCTTTCTAGTTTAGCCTTCGTGCAACGTTTTGTAAGTTAAAGATGCGAATAGACCAAGTTATGTTTGAAATTGTACAAAAACGTGAAAAGCTCCTCCATGGAGAGATTTGAGCAATTCCAAAGCATCAATGTGGACTGTTGTACTCTATTTTGTGCTCTTAGAAGTGTAACCAGCTAGTTGAGCCTTCGTGCCACGTTTCGTAGGGTAAAGACATGAATAGACCAAGTTATGTCTCAAATTGGACAAAAACGTGAAAAGCTCCTCTATGGAGAGAGTCGAGAAATTCCACAGCATCAATGTGGACCGTTGTCCTCTATTTAGTGTTCTTAGAAGTCTATCTTTCTAGTTTAGCCTTCGTGCAACATTTCGTAAGTTAATGATGCGAATAGACCAAGTAATGTTTGAAATTGTACAAAAACGTGAAAAGCTCTTCTATGGAGAGAGTTGAGCAATTCCAAAGCATCAATGTGGACCGTTGTAGTCTATTTAGTGCTCTTAGAAGTCTAACTCGCTAGTTGAGCCTTCGTGCCACGTTTCAGAAGGTAAAGATGCGAATAGACCAAGTTATGTTGGAAATTGCACAAAAACGTGAAAAACTCCTTTATGGAGAGAGTTGAGCAATTCCAAAGCATCATTGTGGACTGTTGAACTCTATTTAGTGTTCTTAGAAGTCTGACTTGCTAGTTTAGCCTTCGTGCTATGTTTCGTAAGTTAAAGATGCGAATAGACCAAGTTATGTTTGAAATTGTACAAAAACGTGAAAAGCAACTCCATGGAGAGAGTTGAGCAATTCCAAAGCATCAATGTGGATCGTTGTACTCTATTTAGTGCTCTTACAAGTCTAACCTTCTAGTTGAGCCTTCGTGCCACGTTTCGTAAGGTAAAGATGCGAATAGACCAAATTATGTTTGACATTGCATAAAAACGTGAAAAGCTCCTCTATGGAGATAGTTGAGCAATTCCAAAGCATCAATGTGGACCGCTGTACTCTATTTAGTGCTCTTAGAAGTCTATCTTTCTAGTTTAGCCTTCGTGCAACGTTTTGTAAGTTAAAGATGCGAATAGACCAAGTTATGTTTGAAATTGTACAAAAACGTGAAAAGCTCCTCCATGGAGAGATTTGAGCAATTCCAAAGCATCAATGTGGACCGTTGTACTCTATTTTGTGCTCTTAGAAGTGTAACCAGCTAGTTGAGCCTTCGTGCCACGTTTCGTAGGGTAAAGACATGAATAGACCAAGTTATGTCTCAAATTGGACAAAAACGTGAAAAGCTCCTCTATGGAGAGAGTCGAGAAATTCTACAGCATCAATGTGGACCGTTGTCCTCTATTTAGTGTTCTTAGAAGTCTATCTTTCTAGTTTAGCCTTCGTGCAACATTTCGTAAGTTAATGATGCGAATAGACCAAGTAATGTTTGAAATTGTACAAAAACGTGCAAAGCTCTTCTATGGAGAGAGTTGAGCAATTCCAAAGCATCAATGTGGACCGTTGTAGTCTATTTAGTGCTCTTAGAAGTCTAACTCGCTAGTTGAGCCTTCGTGCCACGTTTCAGAAGGTAAAGATGCGAATAGACCAAGTTATGTTGGAAATTGCACAAAAACGTGAAAAACTCCTTTATGGAGAGAGTTGAGCAATTCCAAAGCATCATTGTGGACTGTTGAACTCTATTTAGTGTTCTTAGAAGTCTGACTTGCTAGTTTAGCCTTCGTGCTATGTTTCGTAAGTTAAAGATGCGAATAGACCAAGTTATGTTTGAAATTGTACAAAAACGTGAAAAGCAACTCCATGGAGAGAGTTGAGCAATTCCAAAGCATCAATGTGGACCGTTGTACTCTATTTGGTGCTCTTGAAAGTCTAACTTGCTAGTTGAGCCTTCGTTCCACGTTTCGTAAGGTAAGGACGCAAATAAACCAAGTTATGTTTGAAATTCCCCAAAAAGGTGAAAAGCTCCTCTATGGAGAGAGTTGAGCAATTCCAAACCATCAATGTGGACCGTTGTACTCTATTTAGTGCTCTTAGAAGTCTATCTTGCTAGTTTAGCCTTAGTGCAACGTTTCGTAAGTAAAATATGCGAATAGACCAGTTTATGTTTGAGATTGTACAAAAACGTGAAAAGCTCCTCTATGGACAGAGTTGAGCAATTGCAAAGCATCATTGTGGACCGTTGAACTCTATTTAGTGTTCTTAGAAGTTTGACTTGCTAGTTTAGCCTTCGTGCAATGTTTCGTAAGTTAAAGATGCGAATAGACCAAGTTATGTTTGAAATTGTACAACAACGTGAAAAGCTCCTCTATGGAGAGAGTTGAGCAATTCCAAAGCATCAATTTGGACCGTTAAACTCTGTTTAGTGCTCTTGAAAGTCTAACTTGCTAGTTGAGCCTTCGTGCCACGTTTCGTAAGGTAAAGACGCAAATAAACCAAGTTATGTTTGAGATTGTACAAAAACGTGAAAAGCTCCTCTATGGAGGGAGTTGATCAATTCCAAAGCATCAATGTGGACCATTGTACTCTATTTAATGCTCTTAAAAGTATTACTTGCTAGTTGAGCCTTCGTGCCACGTTTCGTAAGGTAAAGACGCGAATAGACCAAGTTATGTCTCTAATTGTACAAAAACGTGAAAAGCTCCTCTCTGGAGAGAGTCGAGAAATTCCAATGCATCAATGTGGACCGTTGTCCTCTATTTAGTGTTCTTAGAAGTCTATCTTTCTAGTTTAGCCTTCGTGCGACGTTTCGTAAGTTAAAGATGCGAATAGGCAAAGTTATGTTTGAAATTGTACAACAACGTGAAAAGCTCCTCTATGGAGAGAGTTGAGCAATTCCAAAGCATCAATGTGGACCTTTGTACTCTATTTAGTTGTCTTGAAAGTCTAACTTGCTAGTTGAGCCTTCGTGCTGCGTTTCGTAAGGTAAAGACGCGAATAAACGAAGTTATCTTTGAAATTGCACAAAAACGTGAAAAGCTCCTCTATGGATAGAGTTGAGCAATTCCAAACCATCAATGTGGACGTTGTACTCTATTTAGTGTTCTTAGAAGTCTATCTTGCTAGTTTAGCCTTAGTGCAACGTTTCGTAAGTAAAAGATGTGAATAGACCAGGTTATGTTTGAAATTCTACAAAAACGTGAAAAGCTCCTCTATGGAGAGAGTTGAGCAATTCAAAAGCATCAATGTGGATCGTTGTACTCTATTTAGTGCTCTTACAAGTCTAACCTTCTAGTTGAGCCTTCGTGCCACGTTTCGTAAGGTAAATATGCGAATAGACCAAATTATGTTTGACATTGCACAAAAACATGAAAAGCTCCTCTACGGAGAGAGTTGAGCAATTCCAAAGCATCAATGTGGACCGTTGTACTCTATTTAGTGCTCTTAAAAGTATTACTTGCTAGTTGACCCTTCGTGCCACGTTTCGTAGGGTCATAAAGATGCGAATAGACCAAGTTATGTCTTAAATTGCACAAAAACGTGAAAAGCTCCTCTATGGAGAGAGTTGATCAATTCCAAAACATCAATGTGGACATTTGTACTCTATTTAATGCTCTTAAAAGTATTACTTGCTAGTTGAGCCTTCGTGCCACGTTTCGTAAGGTAAAGACGCGAATAGACCAAGTTATGTCTCAAATTATACAAAAACGTGAATCGCTCCTCTCTGGAGAGTGTCGAGAAATTCCAATGCATCAATGTGGACCGTTGTCCTCTATTTAGTGTTCTTAGAAGTCTATCTTTCTAGATTAGCCTTCGTGCAACGTTTTGTAAGTTAAAGATGCGAATAGACAAAGTTATGTTTGAAATTGTACAACAACGTGAAAAGCTCCTCTATGGAGAGAGTTGAGCAATTCCAAAGCATCAATGTGGACCGTTGTAGTTTATTTAGTGCTCTTAGAATTCTAACTCGCTAGTTGAGCCTTCGTGCCACGTTTCAGAAGGTAAAGATACGAATAGACCAAGTTATGTTGGAAATTGCACAAAAACGTGAAAAACTCCTCTATGGAGAGAGTTGAGCAATTCCAAAGCATCATTGTGGACTGTTGAACGCTATTTAGTGTTCTTAGAAGTCTGACTTGCTAGTTTAGCCTTCGTGCTATGTTTCGTAAGTTAAAGATGCGAATAGACCAAGTTATGTTTGAAATTGTACAAAAACGTGAAAAGCTCCTCTATGAAGAGAGTTGAGCAATTCCAAAGCATCAATGTGGATCGTTGTACTCTATTTAGTGCTCTTACAAGTCTAACCTTCTAAATGAGCCTTCGTGCCACGTTTCGTAAGGTAAAGATGCGAATAGACCAAATTATGTTTGACATTGCACAAAAACGTGAAAAGCTCCTCTATGGAGATAGTTGAGCAATTCCAAAGCATCAATGTGGACCGCTGTACTCTATTTAGTGCTCTTAGAAGTCTATCTTTCTAGTTTAGCCTTCGTGCAACGTTTTGTAAGTTAAAGATGCGAATAGACCAAGTTATGTTTGAAATTGTACAAAAACGTGAAAAGCTCCTCCATGGAGAGATTTGAGCAATTCCAAAGCATCAATGTGGACCGTTGTACTCTATTTTGTGCTCTTAGAAGTCTAACCAGCTAGTTGAGCCTTCGTGCCACGTTTCGTAGGGTAAAGACATGAATAGACCAAGTTATGTCTCAAATTGGACAAAAACGTGAAAAGCTCCTCTATGGAGAGAGTCGAGAAATTCCACAGCATCAATGTGGACCGTTGTCCTCTATTTAGTGCTCTTAGAAGTCTATCTTTCTAGTTTAGCCTTCGTGCAACATTTCGTAAGTTAATGATGCGAATAGACCAAGTAATGTTTGAAATTGTACAAAAACGTGAAAAGCTCTTCTATGGAGAGAGTTGAGCAATTCCAAAGCATCAATGTGGACCGTTGTAGTCTATTTAGTGCTCTTAGAAGTCTAACTCGCTAGTTGAGCCTTCGTGCCACGTTTCAGAAGGTAAAGATGCGAATAGACCAAGTTATGTTGGAAATTGCACAAAAACGTGAAAAACTCCTCTATGGAGAGAGTTGAGCAATTCCAAAGCATCATTGTGGACTGTTGAACTCTATTTAGTGTTCTTACAAGTCTGACTTGCTAGTTTAGCCTTCGTGCTATGTTTCGTAAGTTAAAAATGCGAATAGACCAAGTTATGTTTGAAATTGTACAAAAACGTGAAAAGCTCCTCTATGGAGAGAGTTGAGCAATTCCAAAGCATCAATGTGGACCGTTGTACTCTGTTTAGTGCTCTTGAAAGTCTAACTTGCTAGTTGAGCCTTCGTTCTACGTTTCGTAAGGTAAGGACGCAAATAAACCAAGTTATGTTTGAAATTCCACAAAAAGGTGAAAAGCTCCTCTACGGAGAGAGTTGAGCAATTCCAAACCATCAATGTGGACCGTTGTACTCTATTTAGTGCTCTTAGAAATCTATCTTGCTAGTTTAGCCTTAGTGCAACGTTTCGTAAGTAAAAGATGCGAATAGACCAGGTTATGTTTGAGATTGTACAAAAACGTGAAAAGCTCCTCTATGGACAGAGTTGAGCAATTGCAAAGCATCAATGTGGACCGTTGAACTCTATTTAGTGTTCTTAGAAGTCTGACTTGCTAGTTTAGCCTTCGTGCAATGTTTCGTAAGTTAAAGATGCGAATAGACCAAGTTATGTTTGAAATTGTACAAAAACGTGAAAAGCTCCTCTATGGAGAGAGTTGAGCAATTCCAAAGCATCAATTTGGACCGTTAAACTCTGTTTAGTGCTCTTGAAAGTCTAACTTGCTAGTTGAGCCTTCGTGCCACGTTTCGTAAGGTAAAGACGCAAATAAACCAAGTTATGTTTGAGATTCTACAAAAACGTGAAAAGCTCCTCTATGGAGAAAGTTGAGCAATTCCAAAGCATCAATGTGGACCGTTGTACTCTATTTAGTGCTCTTAAAAGTATTACTTGCTAGTTGAGCCTTCGTGCCACGTTTCGTAAGGTAAAGATGCGAATAGACCAAGTTATGTCTTAAATTGCACAAAAACGTGAAAAAGCTCCTCTATGGAGAGAGTTGATCAATTCCAAAGCATCAATGTGGACCGTTGTACTCTATTTAATGCTCTTAAAAGTATTACTTGCTAGTTGAGCCTACGTGCCACGTTTCGTAAGGTAAAGACGCGAATAGACCAAGTTTTGTCTCAAATTGTACAAAAACGTGAAAAGCTCCTCTCTGGAGAGAGTCGAGAAATTCCAATGCATCAATGTGGACCGTTGTCCTCTATTTAGTGTTCTTAGATGTCTATCTTTCTAGTTTAGCCTTCGTGCAACGTTTCGTAAGTTAAAGATGCGAATAGACAAAGTTATGTTTGAAATTGTACAACAACGTGAAAAGCTCCTCTATGGAGAGAGTTGAGCAACTCCAAAGCATCAATGTGGACCTTTGTACTCTATTTAGTTGTCTTGAAAGTCTACTTTTCTAGTTGAGCCTTCGTGCTGCGTTTCGTAAGGTAAAGACGCGAATAAACGAAGTTATCTTTGAAATTGCACAAAAACGTGAAAAGCTCCTCTATGGATAGAGTTGAGCAATTCCAAACCATCAATGTGGACTGTTGTACTCTATTTAGTGTTCTTAGAAGTCTATCTTGCTAGTTTAGCCTTAGTGCAACGTTTCGTAAGTAAAAGATGTGAATAGACCAGGTTATGTTTGAAATTCTACAAAAACGTGAAAAGCTCCTCCATGGAGAGAGTTGAGCAATTCAAAAGCATCAATGTGGATCGTTGTACTCTATTTAGTGTTCTTACAAGTCTAACCTTCTAGTTGAGCCTTCGTGCCACGTTTCGTAAGGTAAAGATGCGAATAGACCAAATTATGTTTGACATTGCACAAAAACGTGAAAAGCTCCTCTATGGAGAGTGTTGAGCAATTCCAAACCATCAATGTGGACCGTTGTACTCTATTTAGTGCTCTTAAAAGTATTACTTGCTAGTTGAGCCTTCGTGCCACGTTTCGTAAGGTCGTAAAGATGCGAATAGACCAAGTTATGTCTTAAATTGCACAAAAACGTGAAAAGCTCCTCTATGGAGAGAGTTGATCAATTCCAAAGCATCAATGTGGACCGTTGTACTCTATTTAATGCTCTTAAAAGTATTACTTGCTAGTTGAGCCTTCGTGCCACGTTTCGTAAGGTAAAGACGCGAATAGACCAAGTTATGTCTCAAATTGCACGAAAACGTGAAAAGCTCGTTTCTGGAGAGAGTCAAGAAATTCCAGTGCATCAATATGGACCGTTGTCCTCTATTTAGTGTTCTTAGAAGTCTATCTTTCTAATTTAGCCTTCGTGCAACGTTTTGTAAGTTAAAGATGCGAATAGACAAAGTTATGTTTGACATTGTACAACAACGTGAAAAGCTCCTCTATGGAGAGAGTTGAGCAATTCCAAAGCATCAATGTGGACCGTTGTACTCTATTTAGTGCTCTTAAAAGTATTACTTGCTAGTTGAGCCTTCGTGCCACGTTTCGTAAGGTAAAGATGCGAATAGACCAAGTTATGTCTTAAATTGCACAAAAACGTGAAAAGCTCCTCTATGGAGAGAGTTGATCAATTCCAAAGCATCAATGTGGACCGTTGTACTCTATTTAATGCTGTTAAAAGTATTACTTGCTAGTTGAGCCTTCGTGCCACGTTTCGTAAGGTAAAGACGCGAATAGACCAAGTTTTGTCTCAAATTGTACAAAAACGTGAAAAGCTCCTCTCTGGAGAGAGTCGAGAAATTCCAATGCATCAATGTGGACCGTTGTCCTCTATTTAGTGTTCTAGTTTAGCCTTCGTGCAACGTTTCGTAAGTTAAAGATGCGAATAGACAAAGTTATGTTTGAAACTGTACAACAACGTGAAAAGCTCCTCTATGGAGAGAGTTGAGCAACTCCAAAGTATCAATGTGGACCTTTGTACTCTATTTAGTTGTCTTGAAAGTCTAACTTGCTAGTTGAGCCTTCGTGCTGCGTTTCGTAAGGTAAAGACGCGAATAAACGAAGTTATCTTTGAAATTGCACAAAAACGTGAAAAGCTCCTCTATGGATAGAGTTGAGCAATTCCAAACCATCAATGTGGACTGTTGTACTCTATTTAGTGTTCTTAGAAGTCTATCTTGCTAGTTTAGCCTTAGTGCAACGTTTCGTAAGTAAAAGATGTGAATAGACCAGGTTATGTTTGAAATTCTACAAAAACGTGAAAAGCTCCTCTATGGAGAGAGTTGAGCAATTCAAAAGCATCAATGTGGATCGTTGTACTCTATTTAGTGCTCTTACAAGTCTTACCTTCTAGTTGAGCCTTCGTGCCACGTTTCGTAAGGTAAAGATGCGAATAGACCAAATTATGTTTGACATTGCACAAAAACGTGAAAAGCTCCTCTATGGAGAGAGTTGAGCAATTCCAAAGCATCAATGTGGACGTTGTACTCTATTTAGTGCTCTTAAAAGTATTACTTGCTAGTTGAGCCTTCGTGCCACGTTTCGTAAGGTCGTAAAGATGCGAATAGACCAAGTTATGTCTTAAATTGCACAAAAACGTGAAAAGCTCCTCTATGGAGAGAGTTGATCAATTCCAAAGCATCAATGTGGACCGTTGTACTCTATTTAATGCTCTTAAAAGTATTACTTGCTAGTTGAGCCTTCGTGCCACGTTTCGTAAGGTAAAGACGCTAATAGACCAAGTTATGTCTCAAATTGTACAAAAACGTGAAAAGCTCCTCTCTGGAGAGAGTCGAGAAATTCCAGTGCATCAATATGGACCGTTGTCCTCTATTTAGTGTTCTTAGAAGTCTATCTTTCTAATTTAGCCTTCGTGCAACGTTTTGTAAGTTAAAGATGCGAATAGACAAAGTTATGTTTGAAATTGAACAACAACGTGAAAAGCTCCTCTATGGAGAGAGTTGAGCAATTCCAAAGCATCAATGTGGACCTTTGTACTCTATTTAGTGCCCTTACAAGTCTAACCTTCTAGTTGAGCCTTCGTGCTGCGTTTCGTAAGGTAAAGACGCGAATAAACGAAGTTAGCTTTGAAATTGCACAAAAACGTGAAAAGCTCCTCTATGGATAGAGTTGAGCAATTCCAAACCATCAATGTGGACTGTTGTACTCTATTTAGTGTTCTTAGAAGTCTATCTTGATAGTTTAGCCTTAGTGCAACGTTTCGTAAGTAAAAGATGTGAATAGACCAGGTTATGTTTGAAATTCTACAAAAACGTGAAAAGCTCCTCTATGGAGAGAGTTGAGCAATTCAAAAGCATCAATGTGGATCGTTGTACTCTATTTAGTGCCCTTACAAGTCTAACCTTCTAGTTGAGCCTTCGTGCCACGTTTCGTAAGGTAAAGATACGAATAGACCAAATTACGTTTGACATTGTACAAAAACGTGAAAAGCTCCTCCATGGATAGATTTGAGCAATTCCAAAGCATCAATGTGGACCGTTGTACTCTATTTTGTGCTCTTAGAAGTCTAACCAGCTAGTTGAGCCTTCGTGCCACGTTTCGTAGGGTAAAGACACGAATAGACCAAGTTATGTCTCAAATTGGACAAAAACGTGAAAAGCTCCTCTATGGAGAGAGTCGAGAAATTCCACAGCATCAATGTGGACCGTTGTCTTCTATTTAGTGTTCTTAGAAGTCTATCTTTCTAGTTTAGCCTTCGTGCAACATTTCGTAAGTTAATGATGCGAATAGACCAAGTAATGTTTGAAATTGTACAAAAACGTGAAAAGCTCCTCTATGGAGAGAGTTGAGCAATTCCAAAGCATCAATGTGGACCGTTGTACTCTATTTAGTGCTCTTAGAAGTCTAACTCGCTAGTTGAGCCTTCGTGCCACGTTTCAGAAGGTAAAGATGCGAATAGACCAAGTTATGTTTGAAATTACACAAAAAGGTGAAAAGCTCCTCTATGGAGAGAGTTGAGCAATTCCAAACCATCAATGTGGACCGTTGTACTCTATTTAGTGCTCTTAGAAGTCTATCTTGCTAGTTTAGCCTTAGTGCAACGTTTCTAACTAAAAGATGCGAATAGACCAGGTTATGTTTGAGATTGTACAAAAACGTGAAAAGCTCCTCTATGGGGAGAGTTGAGCAATTCTAAAGCATCAATGTAGACCGTTGTACTCTATTTAGTGCTCTTAAAAGTATTACTTGCTAGTTGAGGCTTCGTGCCACGTTTCGTAAGGTAAAGACGCGAATAGACCAAGTTATGTCTCAAATTGTACAAAAACGTAAAAAGCTCTTCTCTTGAGAGGGCCGAGAAATTCCAAAGCATCAATGTGAACCGTTGTCCTCTATTTAGTGTTCTTAGAAGTCTATCTTTCTAGTTTGGCCTTCGTGCAACGTTTCGTAAGTTAAAGATGCGAAAAGACCAAGTTATGTTTGAAATTGTACAAAAACGTGAAAAGCTCCTCTATGGAGAGAGTTGAGCAATTCGAAAGCATCTATGTGGACCTTTGTACTCTATTTAGTGCTCTTGAAAGTCTAACTTGCTAGTTGAGCCTTCGTGCTGCGTTTCGTAAGGTAAAGAAGCGAATAAACGAAGTTATCTTTGAAATTGTACAAAAACGTGAAAAGCTCCTCTATGGATAGAGTTGAGCAATTCCAAACCATCAATGTGGACTGTTGTACTTTATTTAGTGTTCTTAGAAGTTTATCTTGCTAGTTTAGTCTTAGTGCAACGTTTCGTAAGTAAAAGATGTGAATAGACCAGGTTATGTTTGAAATTGTAGAAAAACGTGAAAAGCTCCTCTATGGAGAGAGTTGAGTAATTCCAAAGCATCAATGTGGACCGTTGTACTCTATTTAGTGCTCTTAAAAGTCTAACCTTCTAGTTGAGCCTTCGTGCCACGTTTCGTAAGGTAAAGATGCGAATAGACCAAGTTATGTTTGAAATTGCACAAAAACGTGAAAAGCTCCTCTATGGAAAGAGTTGAGCAATTCCAAAGCATCAATGTGGACCGTTGTATTCTATTTAGTGCTCTTAGAAGTCTATCTTTCTAGATTAGCCTTCGTGCAACGTTTTGTAAGTTAAAGATGCGAATAGACCAAGTTGTGCTTGAAAATTTACAAAAACGTGAAAAGCTCCTCCATGGAGAGATTTGAGCAATTCCAAAGCATCAATGTGGACCGTTGTACTCTATTTAGTGCTCTTAGAAGTCTAACCAGCTATTTGAGCCTTCGTGCCACGTTTCGGAAGGTAAAGATGCGAATAGACCAAGTTGTGTTTGAAATTGCACAAAAACGTGAAAAGCTCCTCTATGGAGAGAGTTGAGCAATTCCAAAGCATCAATGTGGACCGTTGTACTCTATTTAGTGCTCTAAAAAGTATTACTTGCCAGTTGAGCCTTCGTGCCACGTTTCGTAGGGTAAAGACACGAATAGACCAAGTTATGTCTCAAATTGGACAAAAACGTGAAAAGCTCCTCTATGGAGAGAGTCGAGAAATTCCACAGCATCAATGTGGACCGTTGTCCTCCATTTAGTGTTCTTAGAAGTCTATCTTTCTAGTTTAGCCTTCGTGCAACATTTCGTCAGTTAATGATGCGAATAGACCAAGTAATGTTTGAAATTGTACAAAAACGTGAAAAGCTCTTCTATGGAGAGAGTTGAGCAATTCCAAAGCATCAATGTGGACCGTTGTACTCTATTTAGTGCTCTTAGAAGTCTAACTCGCTAGTTGAGCCTTCGTGCCACGTTTCAGAAGGTAAAGATGCGAATAGACCAAGTTATGTTTGAAATTCCACAAAAAGGTGAAAAGCTCCTCTATGGAGAGAGTTGAGCAATTCCAAACCATCAATGTGGACCGTTGTACTCTATTTAGTGCTCTTAGAAGTCTATCTTGCTAGTTTAGCCTTAGTGCAACGTTTCTAACTAAAAGATGCGAATAGACCAGGTTATGTTTGAGATTGTACAAAAACGTGAAAAGCTCCTCTATGGGGAGAGTTGAGCAATTCTAAAGCATCAATGTAGACCGTTGTACTCTATTTAGTGCTCTTAAAAGTATTACTTGCTAGTTGAGGCTTCGTGCCACGTTTCGTAAGGTAAAGACGCGAATAGACCAAGTTATGTCTCAAATTGTACAAAAACGTAAAAAGCTCTTCTCTTGAGAGGGCCGAGAAATTCCAAAGCATCAATGTGAACCGTTGTCCTCTATTTAGTGTTCTTAGAAGTCTATCTTTCTAGTTTGGCCTTCGTGCAACGTTTCGTAAGTTAAAGATGCGAATAGACCAAGTTATGTTTGAAATTGTACAAAAACGTGAAAACCTCCTCTATGGAGAGAGTTGAGCAATTCGAAAGCATCTATGTGGACCTTTGTACTCTATTTAGTGCTCTTGAAAGTCTAACTTGCTAGTTGAGCCTTCGTGCTGCGTTCCGTAAGGTAAAGAAGCGAATAAACGAAGTTATCTTTGAAATTGTACAAAAACGTGAAAAGCTCCTCTATGGATAGAGTTGAGCAATTCCAAACCATCAATGTGGACTGTTGTACTTTATTTAGTGTTCTTAGAAGTTTATCTTGCTAGTTTAGCCTTAGTGCAACGTTTCGTAAGTAAAAGATGTGAATAGACCAGGTTATGTTTGAAATTGTACAAAAACGTGAAAAGCTCCTCTATGGAGAGAGTTGAGTAATTCCAAAGCATCAATGTGGACCGTTGTACTCTATTTAGTGCTCTTAAAAGTCTAACCTTCTAGTTGAGCCTTCGTGCCACGTTTCGTAAGGTAAAGATGCGAATAGACCAAGTTATGTTTGAAATTGCACAAAAACGTGAAAAGCTCCTCTATGGAAAGAGTTGAGCAATTCCAAAGCATCAATGTGGACCGTTGTATTCTATTTAGTGCTCTTAGAAGTCTATCTTTCTAGATTAGCCTTCGTGCAACGTTTTGTAAGTTAAAGATGCGAATAGACCAAGTTGTGCTTGAAAATTTACAAAAACGTGAAAAGCTCCTCCATGGAGAGATTTGAGCAATTCCAAAGCATCAATGTGGACCGTTGTACTCTATTTAGTGCTCTTAGAAGTCTAACCAGCTATTTGAGCCTTCGTGCCACGTTTCGGAAGGTAAAGATGCGAATAGACCAAGTTGTGTTTGAAATTGCACAAAAACGTGAAAAGCTCCTCTATGGAGAGAGTTGAGCAATTCCAAAGCATCAATGTGGACCGTTGTACTCTATTTAGTGCTCTAAAAAGTATTACTTACCAGTTGAGCCTTCGTGCCACGTTTCGTAGGGTAAAGACACGAATAGACCAAGTTATGTCTCAAATTGGACAAAAACGTGAAAAGCTCCTCTATGGAGAGAGTCGAGAAATTCCACAGCATCAATGTGGACCGTTGTCCTCCATTTAGTGTTCTTAGAAGTCTATCTTTCTAGTTTAGCCTTCGTGCAACATTTCGTCAGTTAATGATGCGAATAGACCAAGTAATGTTTGAAATTGTACAAAAACGTGAAAAGCTCTTCTATGGAGAGAGTTGAGCAATTCCAAAGCATCAATGTGGACCGTTGTACTCTATTTAGTGCTCTTAGAAGTCTAACTCGCTAGTTGAGCCTTCGTGCCACGTTTCAGAAGGTAAAGATGCGAATAGACCAAGTTATGTTTGAAATTCCAGAAAAAGGTGAAAAGCTCCTCTATGGAGAGAGTTGAGCAATTCCAAACCATCAATGTGGACCGTTGTACTCTATTTAGCGCTCTTAGAAGTCTATCTTGCTAGTTTAGCCTTAGTGCAACGTTTCTAACTAAAAGATGCGAATAGACCAGGTTATGTTTGAGATTGTACAAAAAAGTGAAAAGCTCCTCTATGGGGAGAGTTGAGCAATTCTAAAGCATCAATGTAGACCGTTGTACTCTATTTAGTGCTCTTAAAAGTATTACTTGCTAGTTGAGGCTTCGTGCCACGTTTCGTAAGGTAAAGACGCGAATAGACCAAGTTATGTCTCAAATTGTACAAAAACGTAAAAAGCTCTTCTCTTGAGAGGGCCGAGAAATTCCAAAGCATCAATGTGAACCGTTGTCCTCTATTTAGTGTTCTTAGAAGTCTATCTTTCTAGTTTGGCCTTCATGCAACGTTTCGTAAGTTAAAGATGCGAATAGACCAAGTTATGTTTGAAATTGTACAAAAACGTGAAAAGCTCCTCTATGGAGAGAGTTGAGCAATTCCAAAGCATCAATGTGGACCTTTGTACTCTATTTAGTGCTCTTGAAAGTCTAACTTGCTAGTTGAGCCTTCGTGCTGCGTTTCGTAAGGTAAAGAAGCGAATAAACGAAGTTATCTTTGAAATTGTACAAAAACGTGAAAAGCTCCTCTATGGATAGAGTTGAGCAATTCCAAACCATCAATGTGGACTGTTGTACTTTATTTAGTGTTCTTAGAAGTTTATCTTGCTAGTTTAGCCTTAGTACAACGTTTCGTAAGTAAAAGATGTGAATAGACCAGGTTATGTTTGAAATTGTACAAAAATGTGAAAAGCTCCTCTATGGAGAGAGTTGAGTAATTCCAAAGCATCAATGTGGACCGTTGTACTCTATTTAGTGCTCTTAAAAGTCTAACCTTCTAGTTGAGCCTTCGTGCCATGTTTCGTAAGGTAAAGATGCGAATAGACCAAGTTATGTTTGAAATTGCACAAAAACGTGAAAAGCTCCTCTATGGAAAGAGTTGAGCAATTCCAAAGCATCAATGTGGACCGTTGTATTCTATTTAGTGCTCTTAGAAGTCTAACCAGCTATTTGAGCCTTCGTGCCACGTTTCGGAAGGTAAAGATGCGAATAGACCAAGTTGTGGTTGAAAATTGCACAAAAACGTGAAAAGCTCCTCTATAGAGAGAGTTGAGCAATTCCAAAGCATCAATGTGGACCGTTGTATTCTATTTAGTGCTCTTAGAAGTCTAACCAGCTATTTGAGCCTTCGTGCCACGTTTCGGAAGGTAAAGATGCGAATAGACCAAGTTGTGCTTGAAAATTTACAAAAACGTGAAAAGCTCCTCCATGGAGAGATTTGAGCAATTCCAAAGCATCAATGTGGACCGTTGTACTCTATTTAGTGCTCTTAGAAGTCTAACCAGCTATTTGAGCCTTCGTGCCACGTTTCGGAAGGTAAAGATGCGAATAGACCAAGTTGTGTTTGAAATTGCACAAAAACGTGAAAAGCTCCTCTATAGAGAGAGTTGAGCAATTCCAAAGCATCAATGTGGACCGTTGTACTCTATTTAGTGCTCTAAAAAGTATTACTTGCCAGTTGAGCCTTCGTGCCACGTTTCGTAGGGTAAAGACACGAATAGACCAAGTTATGTCTCAAATTGGACAAAAACGTGAAAAGCTCCTCTATGGAGAGAGTCGAGAAATTCCACAGCATCAATGTGGACCGTTGTCCTCTATTTAGTGTTCTTAGAAGTCTATCTTTCTAGTTTAGCCTTCGTGCAACATTTCGTAAGTTAATGATGCGAATAGACCAAGTAATGTTTGAAATTGTACAAAAACGTGAAAAGCTCTTCTATGGAGAGAGTTGAGCAATTCCAAAGCATCAATGTGGACCGTTGTACTCTATTTAGTGCTCTAAAAAGTATTACTTGCCAGTTGAGCCTTCGTGCCACGTGTCGTAGAGTAAAGACACGAAAAGACCAAGTTATGTCTCAAATTGGACAAAAACGTGGTAAGCTCCTCCATGGAGAGAGTCGAGAAATTCCACAGCATCAATGTGGACCGTTGTCCTCTATTTAGTGCTCTTAGAAGTCTATCTTGCTAGTTGAGCCTTCGTGCAACATTTCGTAAGTTAATGATGCGAATAGACCAAGTAATGTTTGAAATTGCACAAAAACGTGAAAAGCTCTTCTATGGAGAGAGTTGAGCAATTCCAAACCATCAATGTGGACCGTTGTACTCTATTTACTGTTCTTAGAAGTCTAGCTTGCTAGTTTAGCCTTAGTGCAACGTTTCGCATGTAAAAGATGCGAATAGACCAAGTTATGTTTTAGATTGTACAAAAACGTGAAAAGCTCCTCTATGGAGAGAGTGGAGCAATTCCAAAGCATCAATGTGGACCGTTGTAATCTATTTAGTACTCTTAAAAGTATTACTTGCTAGTTGAGCCTTCGTGCCACGTTTCGTAAGGTAAAGACACGAATGGACCATGTTATGTCTCAAATTGTACAAAAACGTGAAAAGCTCCTCTATGGATAGAGTTTAGCAATTCCAAACCATCAATGTGGACTGTTGTACTCTATTTAGTGTTCTTAGAAGTCTATCTTGCTAGTTTAGCCTTAGTGCAATGTGTCGTAAGTAAAAGATGCGAATAGACCAGGTTATGTTTGAAATTGTACAAAAACGTGAAAAGCTCCTCTATGGAGAGAATTGAGCAATTCCAAAGCATCAATGAGGACCGTTGTACTCTATTTAGTGCTCTTAAGAGTCTAACTTTCTAGTTGAGCCTTCGTGCCACGTTTCGTAAGTTGAAGATACGAATAGACCAAGTTATGTTTGAAATTGCACAAAAACGTGAAAAGCTCCTCTATGGAGAGAGTTGAGCAATTCCAAAGCATCAACGTGGACCGTTGTACTCTATTTAGTGCTATTAGAAGTCCATATTTCTAGTTTAGCCTTCGTGCAACGTTTCGTCAGTTAAAGATGTGAATAGACCAAGTTATGTTTGAAATTGTACAAAAACGTGAAAAGCTCCTCCATGGAGAGAGTTGAGCAATTCCAAAGCATCAATGTGGACCGTTGTACTCTATTTAGTGCTCTTAGAAGTTTAACTTGCTAGTTGAGCCTTCGTGCCACGTTTCAGAAGGTAAAGATGTGAATAGACCAAGTTATGTTTGAAATTGCACAAAAACGTGAAAAGCTCCTCTATGTACAGAGTTGAGCAATTCCAAAGCATCAATGTGGACCGTTGTACTCTATTTAGTGTTCTTAGAAGTCTAACTTGCTAGTTTAACCTTCGTGCAACATTTCGTAAGTTAAAGATGCGAATAGACCAAGTTATGTTTGAAATTGCACAAAACGCGAAAAGCTCCTCTATGTAGAGACTTGAGCAATTCTAAAGCATCAATGTGGACCGTTGTACTCTATTTAGTGCTCTTAAAAGTATTACTTGCTAGTTGAGCCTTCGTGCCACATTTCGTAAGGTAAAGACGCGAATAGACCAAGTTATGTCTCAAATTACACAAAAACATGAAAAGCTTCTCTATGGAGAGAGTCTAGAAATTCCAAAGCATCAATGTGGACCATTGACCTCTATTTAGTGTTCTTAGAAGTCTATCTTTCGAGTTTAGAATTCTTGCAACCTTTCATAAATATAAGATGCAAATGGACCAAGTTATGTTTGAAATTGTACGAAACCGTGAAAAGCTCCTCTATGGAGATAGTTGAGCAATTCCAAAGCATCAATGTGGATCGTTGTACTCTATTTGGTGCTCTTAGAAGTCTAACTTGCTAGTTGAGCCTTCGTGCCACATTTCAGAATGTAAAGATGCGAGTAGACCAAGTTATGTTTGAAATTGCACAAAAACGTGAAAAGCTCCTCTATGGAGAGAGTTGAGCAATTCCAAAGCATCAATGTGAACCGCTGTACTCTATTTAGTGCTTTTAAAAGTCTAACTTGCTAGTTGAGCCTTCATGCCACGTTTCGTAAGGTAAAGATGCGAATACACCAAGTTATGTTTGAAATTGCACAAAAACGTGAAATGCTCCTCTATGGAGAGAGTTGAGCAATTCCAAAGCATCAATGTGGACCGTTGTATTCTATTTAGTGCTCTTAGAAGTCTAACCAGCTATTTGAGCCTTCGTGCCACGTTTCGGAAGGTAAAGATGCGAATAGACCAAGTTGTGGTTGAAAATTGCACAAAAACGTGAAAAGCTCCTCTATAGAGAGAGTTGAGCAATTCCAAAGCATCAATGTGGACCGTTGTATTCTATTTAGTGCTCTTAGAAGTCTAACCAGCTATTTGAGCCTTCGTGCCACGTTTCGGAAGGTAAAGATGCGAATAGACCAAGTTGTGCTTGAAAATTTACAAAAACGTGAAAAGCTCCTCCATGGAGAGATTTGAGCAATTCCAAAGCATCAATGTGGACCGTTGTACTCTATTTAGTGCTCTTAGAAGTCTAACCAGCTATTTGAGCCTTCGTGCCACGTTTCGGAAGGTAAAGATGCGAATAGACCAAGTTGTGTTTGAAATTGCACAAAAACGTGAAAAGCTCCTCTATAGAGAGAGTTGAGCAATTCCAAAGCATCAATGTGGACCGTTGTACTCTATTTAGTGCTCTAAAAAGTATTACTTGCCAGTTGAGCCTTCGTGCCACGTTTCGTAGGGTAAAGACACGAATAGACCAAGTTATGTCTCAAATTGGACAAAAACGTGAAAAGCTCCTCTATGGAGAGAGTCGAGAAATTCCACAGCATCAATGTGGACCGTTGTCCTCTATTTAGTGTTCTTAGAAGTCTATCTTTCTAGTTTAGCCTTCGTGCAACATTTCGTAAGTTAATGATGCGAATAGACCAAGTAATGTTTGAAATTGTACAAAAACGTGAAAAGCTCTTCTATGGAGAGAGTTGAGCAATTCCAAAGCATCAATGTGGACCGTTGTACTCTATTTAGTGCTCTAAAAAGTATTACTTGCCAGTTGAGCCTTCGTGCCACGTGTCGTAGAGTAAAGACACGAAAAGACCAAGTTATGTCTCAAATTGGACAAAAACGTGGTAAGCTCCTCCATGGAGAGAGTCGAGAAATTCCACAGCATCAATGTGGACCGTTGTCCTCTATTTAGTGCTCTTAGAAGTCTATCTTGCTAGTTGAGCCTTCGTGCAACATTTCGTAAGTTAATGATGCGAATAGACCAAGTAATGTTTGAAATTGCACAAAAACGTGAAAAGCTCTTCTATGGAGAGAGTTGAGCAATTCCAAACCATCAATGTGGACCGTTGTACTCTATTTACTGTTCTTAGAAGTCTAGCTTGCTAGTTTAGCCTTAGTGCAACGTTTCGCATGTAAAAGATGCGAATAGACCAAGTTATGTTTTAGATTGTACAAAAACGTGAAAAGCTCCTCTATGGAGAGAGTGGAGCAATTCCAAAGCATCAATGTGGACCGTTGTAATCTATTTAGTACTCTTAAAAGTATTACTTGCTAGTTGAGCCTTCGTGCCACGTTTCGTAAGGTAAAGACACGAATGGACCATGTTATGTCTCAAATTGTACAAAAACGTGAAAAGCTCCTCTATGGATAGAGTTTAGCAATTCCAAACCATCAATGTGGACTGTTGTACTCTATTTAGTGTTCTTAGAAGTCTATCTTGCTAGTTTAGCCTTAGTGCAATGTGTCGTAAGTAAAAGATGCGAATAGACCAGGTTATGTTTGAAATTGTACAAAAACGTGAAAAGCTCCTCTATGGAGAGAATTGAGCAATTCCAAAGCATCAATGAGGACCGTTGTACTCTATTTAGTGCTCTTAAGAGTCTAACTTTCTAGTTGAGCCTTCGTGCCACGTTTCGTAAGTTGAAGATACGAATAGACCAAGTTATGTTTGAAATTGCACAAAAACGTGAAAAGCTCCTCTATGGAGAGAGTTGAGCAATTCCAAAGCATCAACGTGGACCGTTGTACTCTATTTAGTGCTATTAGAAGTCCATATTTCTAGTTTAGCCTTCGTGCAACGTTTCGTCAGTTAAAGATGTGAATAGACCAAGTTATGTTTGAAATTGTACAAAAACGTGAAAAGCTCCTCCATGGAGAGAGTTGAGCAATTCCAAAGCATCAATGTGGACCGTTGTACTCTATTTAGTGCTCTTAGAAGTTTAACTTGCTAGTTGAGCCTTCGTGCCACGTTTCAGAAGGTAAAGATGTGAATAGACCAAGTTATGTTTGAAATTGCACAAAAACGTGAAAAGCTCCTCTATGTACAGAGTTGAGCAATTCCAAAGCATCAATGTGGACCGTTGTACTCTATTTAGTGTTCTTAGAAGTCTAACTTGCTAGTTTAACCTTCGTGCAACATTTCGTAAGTTAAAGATGCGAATAGACCAAGTTATGTTTGAAATTGCACAAAACGCGAAAAGCTCCTCTATGTAGAGACTTGAGCAATTCTAAAGCATCAATGTGGACCGTTGTACTCTATTTAGTGCTCTTAAAAGTATTACTTGCTAGTTGAGCCTTCGTGCCACATTTCGTAAGGTAAAGACGCGAATAGACCAAGTTATGTCTCAAATTACACAAAAACATGAAAAGCTTCTCTATGGAGAGAGTCTAGAAATTCCAAAGCATCAATGTGGACCATTGACCTCTATTTAGTGTTCTTAGAAGTCTATCTTTCGAGTTTAGAATTCTTGCAACCTTTCATAAATATAAGATGCAAATGGACCAAGTTATGTTTGAAATTGTACGAAACCGTGAAAAGCTCCTCTATGGAGATAGTTGAGCAATTCCAAAGCATCAATGTGGATCGTTGTACTCTATTTGGTGCTCTTAGAAGTCTAACTTGCTAGTTGAGCCTTCGTGCCACATTTCAGAATGTAAAGATGCGAGTAGACCAAGTTATGTTTGAAATTGCACAAAAACGTGAAAAGCTCCTCTATGGAGAGAGTTGAGCAATTCCAAAGCATCAATGTGAACCGCTGTACTCTATTTAGTGCTTTTAAAAGTCTAACTTGCTAGTTGAGCCTTCATGCCACGTTTCGTAAGGTAAAGATGCGAATACACCAAGTTATGTTTGAAATTGCACAAAAACGTGAAATGCTCCTCTATGGAGAGAGTTGAGCAATTCCAAAGCATCAATGTGGACCGTTGTACTCTATTTAGTGCTCTTAAAAGTCTAACTTGCTAGTCGAGCCTTCGTGCCGCATTTCGTATGGTAAAGACGTGAATACACCAAGTTATGTTTGAAATTGCACAAAAACGTGAAAAGCTCCTCTTGGGAAAGAGTTGAGGAATTCCAAAGTATCAATATGGACCGTTGAACTCTATTTAGTGTTCTTAGAAGTCTAACTTGCTAGTTTAGCCTTCGTGCAACATTTCGTAAGTTAAATATACGAATAGACCAAGTTATGTTTGAAATTGTACAAAAACGTGAAAAGCTCCTCTATAGAGAGAGTTGAGCAATTCCGAAGCGTCAATGTGGACCGTTGTACTCTATGTAGTGCTCTTAAAAGGATAACTTGCTAGTTGAGCCTTCGTGCCACGTTTCGTAAGGTAAATACGCGAATAGACCAAGTTATGTCTCAAATTGCACAAAAACGTGAAAAGCTCCTCCATGGAGAGAGTCTAGAAATTCCAAAGCACCAATGTGGACCGTTGTCCTCTATTTAGTTTTCTTAGACGTCTATCTTTCTAGTTTAGAATTCTTGCAACGTTTGATAAGTTAAAGATGCGAATAGACCAAGTTATGTTTCAAATTGTACAAAAACGTGAAAAGCTCCTCTATGGAGAGAGTTGAGCAATTCCAAAGCATCAATGTGGACCGTTGTACTCTATTTAGTGCTCTTAGAAGTCTAACTTGCTAGTTGAGCCTTCGTGCCACGTTTCAGAAGGTAAAGATGCGAATAGACCAAGTTATGTTTGAAATTGCACAAAAACGTGAAAAGCTCCTCTATGTAGAGAGTTGAGCAATTCCAAAGCATCAATGTGGACCGTTGTACTCTATTTAGTGTTCTTAGAATTCTAACTTGCTAGTTTAGCCTTCGTGCAACATTTCGTAAGTTAAAAATGCGAATAGACCAAGTTATGTTTGAAATTGTACAAAAACGTGAAAAGCTCCTCTATGGAGAGAGTTGAGCAATTCCAAAGCATCAATGTGGACCGTTGTACTCTATCTAGTGCTCTTAAATGGATAACATGCTAGTTGAGCCTTCGTGCCACGTTTCGTAAGGTAAATACGCAAATAGACCAAGTTATGTCTCAAATTGCACAAAAACGTGAAAAGCTCCTCTATGGAGAGAGTCTAGAAATTCCAAAGCATCAATGTGGACCGTTGTCCTCTATTGAGTGTTCTTAGAAGTCTCTCTTTCTAGTTTAGAATTCATGCAACGTTTCATAAGTTAAAGATGCGAATAGACCAAGTTATGTTTGAAATTGTACAAAAACGTGAAAAGCTCCTCTATGGAGAGAGTTGAGCTATTCCAAAGCATCCATGTGGACCGTTGTACTCTATTTAGTGATCTTGGAAGTCTAACTTGCTAGTTGAGCCTTCGTGCCACGTTTCAGAAGGTAAAGATGTGAATAGACGAAGTTATGTTTGAAATTACACAAAAACGTGAAAAGCTCCTCTATGGAGAGAGTTGATCAATTCCAAAGCATCAATGTGGACCGCTGTACTCTATTTAGTGCTTTTAAAAGTCTAACTTGCTAGTTGAGCCTTCGTGCCACGTTTCGTAAGGTAAAGATGCGAATACACCATGTTATGTTTGAAATTGCACAAAAACGTGAAATGCTCCTCTATGGAGAGAGTTGAGCAATTCCAAAGCATCAATGTGGACCGTTGTACTCTATTTAGTGCTCTTAAAAGTCTAACTTGCTAGTTGAGCCTTCGTGCCGCATTTCGTAAGGTAAAGACGCGAATACACCAAGTTATGTTTGAAATTGCACAAAACGTGAAGAGCTCCTCTTTGGAGAGAGTTGAGGAATTCCAAAGTATCAATATGGACCGTTGAACTCTATTTAGTGTTCTTAGAAGTCTAACTTGCTAGTTTAGCCTTCGTGCAACATTTCGTAAGTTAAAGATGCGAATAGACCAAGTTATGTTTGAAATTGTACAAAAACGTGAAAAGCTCCTCTATGGAGAGAGTTGAGCAATTCCAAAGCATCAATGTGGACCGTTGTACTCTATTTAGTGCTCTTAAAAGGATAACTTGCTAGTTGAGCCTTCGTGTCACGTTTCGTAAGGTAAATACGCAAATAGACCAAGTTATGTCTCAAATTAATGTCTCAACTTGCACAAAAACGTGAAAAGCTCCTCTATGGAGAGAGTTGAGCAATTCCAAAGCGTCAATGTGGACCGTTGTACTCTATTTAGTGTTCCTAGAAGTCTATCTTGCTAATTTAGCCTTCGTGCAATGTTTCATAAGTGAAAGATGCAAATAGACCAAGTTATGTTTGAAATTGTACAAAAACGTGATAAGCTCCTCTATGGAGAGAGTTGAGCAATTCCAAAGCATCAATGTGGACCGTTGTACACTATTTAGTGCTCTTAAAAGTCTAACTTGCTAGTTCAGCGTTCGTTCCACGCTTCGTAAGGTAAAGATGCGAATGAACCAAGTTATGTTTGAAATTGTACAAAAATGTGAAAACCTCCTCTATGGAGGGAGTTGACCAATTCCAAAGCATCATTGTGTACCGTTGTACTCTATGTACTGCTCTTAAAAGTATAACTTGCTAGTTGAGCCGTTGTACTCTATTTACTGCTCTTAAAAGTATAACTTGCTAGTTGAGCCTTCGTGTCACATTTCGTAAGGTAAAGACGCGAATAGACCAAGTTATGTTTGAAATTGTACAAAAACGTGAAAAGCTCCTCTATGGAGAGAGTTGAGCAATTCCAAAGCATCAATGTGGACCATTGTACTCTATGGAGTGCTCTTAAAAGTCTAACTTGCTAGTTGAGCCTTCGTGCCACGTTTCATAAGGTAAAGGTGTGAATACACCAAGTTATGTTTGAAATTGCACAAAAATTTGAAATGCTCCTCTATGGAGAGAGTGCAGCAATGCCAAAGCAGCAATGTGAACCGTTGTACTCTATTTAGTGCTCTTAAAAGTCTAACTTGCTAGTTGAGCCTTCGTGCCACATTTCGTAAGGTAAAGATGCGAATAGACCAAGTTATGTTTGAACTTGCACAAAAACGTGAAAAGCTCCTCTCTGGAGAGATTTGAGCAGTTCCAAAGCATCAATGTGGACCGCTGTACTCTATTTAGTGCTTTTAAAAGTCTAACTTGCTAGTTGAGCCTTCGTGCCACGTTTCGTAAGGTAAAGATGCGAATACACCATGTTATGTTTGAAATTGCACAAAAACGTGAAATGCTCCTCTATGGAGAGAGTTGAGCAATTCCAAAGCATCAATGTGGACCGTTGTACTCTATTTAGTGCTCTTAAAAGTCTAACTTGCTAGTTGAGCCTTCGTGCCGCATTTCGTAAGGTAAAGACGCGAATACACCAAGTTATGTTTGAAATTGCACAAAACGTGAAGAGCTCCTCTTTGGAGAGAGTTGAGGAATTCCAAAGTATCAATATGGACCGTTGAACTCTATTTAGTGTTCTTAGAAGTCTAACTTGCTAGTTTAGCCTTCGTGCAACATTTCGTAAGTTAAAGATGCGAATAGACCAAGTTATGTTTGAAATTGTACAAAAACGTGAAAAGCTCCTCTATGGAGAGAGTTGAGCAATTCCAAAGCATCAATGTGGACCGTTGTACTCTATTTAGTGCTCTTAAAAGGATAACTTGCTAGTTGAGCCTTCGTGTCACGTTTCGTAAGGTAAATACGCAAATAGACCAAGTTATGTCTCAAATTAATGTCTCAACTTGCACAAAAACGTGAAAAGCTCCTCTATGGAGAGAGTTGAGCAATTCCAAAGCGTCAATGTGGACCGTTGTACTCTATTTAGTGTTCCTAGAAGTCTATCTTGCTAATTTAGCCTTCGTGCAATGTTTCATAAGTGAAAGATGCAAATAGACCAAGTTATGTTTGAAATTGTACAAAAACGTGATAAGCTCCTCTATGGAGAGAGTTGAGCAATTCCAAAGCATCAATGTGGACCGTTGTACACTATTTAGTGCTCTTAAAAGTCTAACTTGCTAGTTCAGCGTTCGTTCCACGCTTCGTAAGGTAAAGATGCGAATGAACCAAGTTATGTTTGAAATTGTACAAAAATGTGAAAACCTCCTCTATGGAGGGAGTTGACCAATTCCAAAGCATCATTGTGTACCGTTGTACTCTATGTACTGCTCTTAAAAGTATAACTTGCTAGTTGAGCCGTTGTACTCTATTTACTGCTCTTAAAAGTATAACTTGCTAGTTGAGCCTTCGTGTCACATTTCGTAAGGTAAAGACGCGAATAGACCAAGTTATGTTTGAAATTGTACAAAAACGTGAAAAGCTCCTCTATGGAGAGAGTTGAGCAATTCCAAAGCATCAATGTGGACCATTGTACTCTATGGAGTGCTCTTAAAAGTCTAACTTGCTAGTTGAGCCTTCGTGCCACGTTTCATAAGGTAAAGGTGTGAATACACCAAGTTATGTTTGAAATTGCACAAAAATTTGAAATGCTCCTCTATGGAGAGAGTGCAGCAATGCCAAAGCAGCAATGTGAACCGTTGTACTCTATTTAGTGCTCTTAAAAGTCTAACTTGCTAGTTGAGCCTTCGTGCCACATTTCGTAAGGTAAAGATGCGAATAGACCAAGTTATGTTTGAACTTGCACAAAAACGTGAAAAGCTCCTCTCTGGAGAGATTTGAGCAGTTCCAAAGCATCAATGTGGACCGTTGTACTCTATTTAGTGTTCTTAGAAGTCTAACTTGCTAGCTTAGCCTTCGTTCAACGTTTCGTATGTTAAAGATGCGAATAGACCAAGTTATGTTTGTAATTGTACAAAAACGTGAAAAGCTCCTCTACGGAGAGAGTTGAGAAATTCCAAAGCATCAATGTGGACCGCTGTACTCTATTTAGTGCTCTTAAAATTCTAACTTGCTAGTTGATCCTTCGTGCCATGTTTCGTAGGGTAAAAGATGCGAATAGACCAAGTTATGTTTGAATATGCACAAAAACGTGAAACGCTCCTCTATGGAGAGAGTTGAGCAATTCCAAACCATCAATCTAGACGTTGTACTCTATTTAGTGTTCTTAGAAGTCTATCTTGCTAGTTGATCCTTCGTGCCACGTTTCGTAAGTTAAAGATGCGAATACACCAAGTTATGTTTGAAATTGTACAAAAACGTGAAAAGCTCCTCTATGGAGAGAGTTGAGCAATTCCAAAGTGTTAATGTGGACCGTTGTACTCTATTTAGTGCTCTTGAAAGTCTAACTTGCTAGTTGAGCCTTCGTGCCACGTGTCGTAAGGTAAAGATGCGAATAGACCAAGTTATGTTTGAATATGCACAAAAACGTGAAAAGCTCCTCTATGGAGAGAGTTGAGCAATTGCAAAGCATCAATGTGGACCGTTGTACTCTATGGAGTGCTCTTAAAAGTCTAACTTTCTAGTTGAGCCTTCGTGCCACGTTTCATAAGGTAAAGATGTGAATACACCAAGTTATGTTTGAAATTGCACAAAAATTTGAAATGATTCTCTATGGAGAGAGTTGAGCAATGCCAAAGCAGCAATGTGGACCGTTGTACTCTATTTAGTGCTCTTAAAAGTCTAACTTGCTAGTTGAGCCTTCGTTCCACATTTCGTAAGGTAAATATGCGAATAGACCAAGTTATGTTTGCAATTGTACAAAAACGTGAAAAGCTCCTCTACGGAGAGAGTTGAGCAATTCCAAAGCATCAATGTGGACCGCTGTACTCTATTTAGTGCTCTTAAAATTCTAACTTGCTAGTTGTGCCTTCGTGCCACGTTTCGTAGGGTAAAAGATGCGAATAGACCAAGTTAAGTTTGAATATGCACAAAAACGCGAAAAGCTGCTCTATGCAGAGAGTTGAGCAATTCCAAAGCATCAATGTGGACCGTTGTACTCTTTTTAGTGCTCTTGAAAGTCTAACTTGCTAGTTGAGCCTTCGTGCCACGTTTCGTAAGGTAAAGATGCGAATACACCATGTTATGTTTGAAATTGCACAAAAACGTGAAAAGCTCCTCTATGGAGAGAGTTGAGCAATTCCAAACAATCAATGTGGACCGTTGTACTCTATTTAGTGTTCTTAGAAGTCTACCTTGCTATTTTAGCCTCAGTGGAACGTTTCGTAAGTAAAAGATGCGAATAGACCAGGTTATGTTTGAAATTGTACCAAAACGTGACAAGCTCCTCCATAGAGAGAGTTGAGCAATTCCAAAGCATCAATGTGGACCGCTGTACTCTATTTAGTGCTCTTAAAATTCTAACTTGCTAGTTGAGCCTTCGTGCCACGTTTCGTGAGGTAAAGATGCGAATAGACCAAGTTATGTTTGAATATGCACGAAAACGTGAAAGGCCCCTCTATGGAGAGAGTTGAGCAATTCCAAAGCATCAATGTGGACCGTTGTACTCATTTTAGTGCTCTGAAAAGTATTACTTGCTAGTTGAGCTTTCGTGCCACGTTTCGTAAGGTAAAGACGCGAATAGACCAAGTTATGGCTCAAATTGTACAAAAACGTGAAAAGCTCCTCTCTGAAGGGAGTCGAGAAATTCCAAAGCATCAATGTGGACCGTTGTCTTCTATTTAGTGTTCTTAGAAGTATATCTTTCTAGTTTAGCCTTCGTGCAACGTTTCATAAGTCGAAGATGCGAATAGACCAAGTTATGTTTGAAATTTTACAAAAACGTGAAAAGCTCCTCTATGGAGAGAGTTAAGCAATTCCAAAGCATCAATGTGGACCGTTGTACTCTTTTTAGTGCTCTTAAAACTATTACTTGCTAGTTGAGCCTTCGTGCCACGTTTCGTACGGTAAAGACGGGAATAGACCAAGTAATGTCTCAACTCGCACAAAAACGTGAAAAGCTCCTCTATGGAGAGAGTTGAGCAATTCCAAACCATCGATGTGGACCGTTGTACTCTATTTAGTGCTCTTAAAAGTATTACTTTCTAGTTGAGCCTTCGTGCCACGTTTCATAAGGTAAAGACGCGAATAGACCAAGTTATGGCTCAAATTGTACAAAAACGTGAAAAGCTTCTCTCTGGAGAGAGTCGAGAAATTCCAAAGCATCAATGTGGACCGTTGTCCTCTATTTAGTGTTCTTAGAAGTATATCTTTCTAGTTTAGCCTTCGTGCAACGTTTCGTAAGTCAAAGATGCGAATAGACCAAGTTACGTTTGAAATTTTACAAAAAACGTGAAAAGCTCCTCTATGGAGAGAGTAGAGCAATTCCAAAGCATCAATGTGGACCGTTGTACTCTATTTAGTGCTCTTGAAAGTCTAACTTGCTAGTTGAGCCTTCGTGCTACGTTTCGTAAGGTAAAGATGCAAATAAAGCAAGTTATGTTTGAAATTGCACAAAAACGTGAAAAGCTCCTCTATGGAGAGAGTTGAGCAATTCCAAACCATCAATGTGGACCGTTGTACTCTATTTAGTGTTCTTAGAAGTCTACCTTGCTAGTTTAGCCTTAGTGGAACGTTTCGTAAGTAAAAGATGGGTATAGACCAGGTTATGTTTGAAATTGTGCCAAAACGTGAAAAGCTCCTCTATAGAGAGAGTTGAGCAATTCCAAAGCATCAATGTGGACCGCTGTACTCTATTTAGTGCTCTTAAAATTCTAACTTGCTAGTTGAGCCTTCGTGCTACGTTTCGTAAGGTAAAGATGCGAATAGACCAAATTATGCTTGAATATGCACAAAAACGTGAAAAGCTCCTCTATGGAGAGAGTTGAGCAATTCCAAAACATCAATGTGGACCGTTGTACTCTTTTTAGTGCTCTTAAAAGTATTACTTGCTAGTCGAGCCTTCGTGCCACGTTTCATACGGTAAAGACGGGAATAGACCAAGTAATGTCTCAACTTGCACAAAAACGTGAAAAGCTCCTCTATGGAGAGAGTTGAGCAATTCCAAAGCATCAATGTGGACCGTTGTACTCTATTTAGTGCTCCTAAAAGTATTACTTGCTAGTTGAGCTTTCGTGCCACGTTTCGTAAGGTAAAGACGCGAATAGGCCAAGTTATGGCTCAAATTGTACAAAAACGTGAAAAGCTCCTCTCTGAAGAGAGTCAAGAAACTCCAAAGCATCAATGTGGACCGTTGTCCTCTATTTAGTGTTCTTAGAAGTATATCTTTCTAGTTTAGCATTCGTGCAACGTTTCGTAAGTCAAAGATGCGAATAGACCAAGTTATGTTTGAAATTTTACAAAAACGTGAAAAGCTCCTCTATGGATAGAGTTGAGCAATTCCAAAGCATGAATGTGGACTGTTGTACTCTATTGAGTGCTCTTGAAAGTCTAACTTGCTAGTTGAGCCTTCGTGCTGCGTTTCGTAAGGTAAAGACGCGAATAAACCAAGTTATGTTTGAAATTGCACAAAAACGTGAAAAGCTCTTCTATGGAGAGAGTTGAGCAATTCCAAACCATCAATGTGGACGTTGTACTCAATTTAGTGTTCTTAGAAGTCTATCTTGCGAGTTTAGCCTTAGTGGAACGTTTCATATGTAAAAGATGCGAATAGTTCAGGTTATGTTTGAAATTGTGCAAAAACGTGAAAAGCTACTCTATGGAGAGAGTTGAGCAATTCCAAAGCATCAATGTGGACCGCTGTACTCTATTTAGTGCTCTTAAAATTATAACTTGCTAGTTGAGCCTTCGTACCACGTGTCGTAAGGTAAAGATGCGAATAGACCAAGTTATGTTTGAATATGCATAAAAACGTGAAAAGCTCCTCTATGGAGAGAGTTGAGCAATTCCAAAGCATCAATGTGGACCGTTGTACTCTTTTTAGTGCTCTTAAAAGTATTACTTGCTAGTTGACCATTCGTGCCACATATCGTTTGTTAAAGACGGGAATAGACCAAGTAATGTCTCAACTTGCACAAAAACGTGAAAAGCTCCTCTATGGAGAGAGTTGGGCAATTCCAAAGCATCAATGTGGACTGCTGTACTCTATTTAGTGCTCTTAAAAGTATTACTTGCAGTTGAGCCTTTGTGCCACGTTTCGTAAGGTAAAGACACGAATAGACCAAGTTATGGCTCAAATTGTACAAAAACGTGAAAAGCTCCTCTCTGGAGAGAGTCGAGAAATTCCAAAGCATCAATGTGGACCGTTGTCCTCTATTTAGTGTTCTTAGAAGTCTATCTTTCTAGTTTAGCCTTCGTGCAACGTTTCGTAAGTTAAAGATGCGAATAGACCAAGTTATGTTTGAAATTGTACAAAAACGTGAAAGGCTCCTCTATTGAGAGAGTTGAGCAATTCCAAAGCATCAATATGGACCGTTGTACTCTATTTAGTGCTCTTGAAAGTCTAACTTGCTAGTTGAGCCTTCGTGCTGCGTTTCGTAAGGTAAAGATGCAAATAAACCAAGTTATGTTTGAAATTGCCCAAAAACGTGAAAAGCTCCTCTATGGAGAGAGTTGAGCAATTCCAAACCATCAATGTGGACCGTTGTACTCTATTTAGTGCTCTTAAAAGTATTACTTTCTAGTTGAGCCTTCGTGCCACGTTTCGTAAGGTAAAGACGCGAATAGACCAAGTTATGGCTCAAATTGTACAAAAACGTGAAAAGCTTCTCTCTGGAGAGAGTCGAGAAATTCCAAAGCATCAATGTGGACCGTTGTCCTCTATTTAGTGTTCTTAGAAGTATATCTTTCTAGTTTAGCCTTCGTGCAACGTTTCGTAAGTCAAAGATGCGAATAGACCAAGTTACGTTTGAAATTTTACAAAAAACGTGAAAAGCTCCTCCATGGAGAGAGTTGAGCAATTCCAAAGCATCAATGTGGACCGTTGTACTCTATTTAGTGCTCTTAAAATTCTAATTTGCTAGTTGAGCCTTCGTACCACGTGTCGTAAGGTAAAGATGCGAATAGACCAAGTTATGTTTGAATATGCATAAAAACGTGAAAAGCTCCTCTCTGGAGAGAGTTGAGCAATTGCAAACCATCAATGTGGACGTTGTATTCTATTTAGTGTTCTTAGAAGTCTATCTTGCTAGTTTAGCCTTAGTGGAACGTTTCATATGTAAAAGATGCGAATAGACCAGGTTATGTTTGAAATTGTGCAAAAACGTGAAAAGCTCCTCTATGGAGAGAGTTGAGCAATTCCAAAGCATCAATGTGGACCATTGTACTCTATTTAGTGCTCTTAAAATTCTAACTTGCTAGTAGAGCCTTCGTACCACGTGTCGTAAGGTAAAGATGCGAATAGACCAAGTTATGTTTGAATATGCATAAAAACGTGAAAAGCTCCTCTATGGAGAGAGTTGAGCAATTCCAAAGCATCAATGTGGACCGTTGTACTCTTTTTAGTGCTCTTAAAAGTATTACTTGCTAGTTGAGCATTCGTGCCACATTTCGTTTGTTAAAGACGGGAATACACCAAGTAATGTCTCAACTTGCACAAAAACGTGAAAAGCTCCTCTATGGAGAGAGTTGAGCAATTCCAAAGCATCAATGTGGACCGTTGTACTCTATTTAGTGCTCTTAAAAGTATTACTTGCTAGTTGAGCCTTCGTGCCAGGTTTCGTAAGCTAAAGACACGAATAGAACAAGTTATGGCTCAAATTGTACAAAAACGTGAAAAGCTCCTCTCTGGAGAGAGTCGAGAAATTCCAAAGCATCAATGTGGACCGTTGTCCTCTATTTAGTGTTCTTAGAAGTCTATCATTCTAGTTTAGCCTTCGTGCAACGTTTCGTAAGTTAAAGATGCGAATAGACCAAGTTATGTTTGAAATTGTACAAAAACGTGAAAAGCTCCTCTATTGAGAGAGTTGAGCAATTCCAAAGCATCAATGTGGACCGTTGTACTGTATTTAGTGCTCTTGAAAGTCTAACTTGCTAGTTGAGACTTCGTGCTGCGTTTCGTAAGGTAAAGATGCAAATAAACCAAGTTATGTTTGAAATTGCACAAAAACGTGAAAAGCTCCTCTATGGAGAGAGTTGAGCAATTCCAAACCATCAATGTGGACCGTTGTACTCTATTTAGTGCTCTTAAAAGTATTACTTTCTAGTTGAGCCTTCGTGCCACGTTTCGTAAGGTAAAGACGCGAATAGACCAAGTTATGGCTCAAATTGTACAAAAACGTGAAAAGCTTCTCTCTGGAGAGAGTCGAGAAATTCCAAAGCATCAATGTGGACCGTTGTCCTCTATTTAGTGTTCTTAGAAGTATATCTTTCTAGTTTAGCCTTCGTGCAATGTTTCGTAAGTCAAAGATGCGAATAGACCAAGTTACGTTTGAAATTTTACAAAAAACGTGAAAAGCTCCTCTATGGAGAGAGTTGAGCAATTCCAAAGCATCAATGTGGACCGTTGTACTCTATTTAGTGCTCTTAAAATTCTAACTTGCTAGTTGAGCCTTCGTACCACGTGTCGTAAGGTAAAGATGCGAATAGACCAAGTTATGTTTGAATATGCATAAAAACGTGAAAAGCTCCTCTATGGAGAGAGTTGAGCAATTCCAAAGCATCAATGTGGACCGTTGTACTCTTTTTAGTGCTCTTAAAAGTATTACTTGCTAGTTGAGCATTCGTGCCACATTTCGTTTGTTAAAGACGGGAATACACCAAGTAATGTCTCAACTTGCACAAAAACGTGAAAAGCTCCTCTATGGAGAGAGTTGAGCAATTCCAAAGCATCAATGTGGACCGTTGTACTCTATTTAGTGCTCTTAAAATTCTAACTTGCTAGTTGAGCCTTCGTACCACGTGTCGTAAGGTAAAGATGCGAATAGACCAAGTTATGTTTGAATATGCATAAAAACGTGAAAAGCTCCTCTATGGAGAGAGTTGGGCAATTCCAAAGCATCAATGTGGACCGTTGTACTCTTTTTAGTGCTCTTAAAAGTATTACTTGCTAGTTGAGCATTCGTGCCACATTTCGTTTGTTAAAGACGGGAATACACCAAGTAATGTCTCAACTTGCACAAAAACGTGAAAAGCTCCTCTATGGAGAGAGTTGAGCAATTCCAAACCATCAATGTGGACCGTTGTACTCTATTTAGTGCTCTTAAAAGTATTACTTGCTAGTTGAGCCTTCGTGCCAGGTTTCGTAAGGTAAAGACACGAATAGACCAAGTTATGGCTCAAATTGTACAAAAACGTGAAAAGCTCCTCTCTGGAGAGAGTCGAGAAATTCCAAAGCATCAATGTGGACCGTTGTCCTCTATTTAGTGTTCTTAGAAGTCTATCATTCTAGTTTAGCCTTCGTGCAACGTTTCGTAAGTTAAAGATGCGAATAGACCAAGTTATGTTTGAAATTGTACAAAAACGTGAAAAGCTCCTCTATTGAGAGAGTTGAGCAATTCCAAAGCATCAATGTGGACCGTTGTACTCTATTTAGTGCTCTTGAAAGTCTAACTTGCTAGTTGAGACTTCGTGCTGCGTTTCGTAAGGTAAAGATGCAAATAAACCAAGTTATGTTTGAAATTGCACAAAAACGTGAAAAGCTCCTCTATGGAGAGAGTTGAGCAATTCCAAACCATCAATGTGGACCGTTGTACTCTATTTAGTGCTTTTAAAAGTATTACTTTCTAGTTGAGCCTTCGTGCCACGTTTCGTAAGGTAAAGACGCGAATAGACCAAGTTATGGCTCAAATTGTACAAAAACGTGAAAAGCTTCTCTCTGGAGAGAGTCGAGAAATTCCAAAGCATCAATGTGGACCGTTGTCCTCTATTTAGTGTTCTTAGAATTATATCTTTCTAGTTTAGCCTTCGTGCAACGTTTCGTAAGTCAAAGATGCGAATAGACCAAGTTACGTTTGAAATTTTACAAAAAACGTGAAAAGCTCCTCTATGGAGAGAGTTGAGCAATTCCAAAGCATCAATGTGGACCGTTGTACTCTATTTAGTGCTCTTAAAATTCTAACTTGCTAGTTGAGCCTTCGTACCACGTGTCGTAAGGTAAAGATGCGAATAGACCAAGTTATGTTTGAATATGCATAAAAACGTGAAAAGCTCCTCTCTGGAGAGAGTTGAGCAATTGCAAACCATCAATGTGGACGTTGTATTCTATTTAGTGTTCTTAGAAGTCTATCTTGCTAGTTTAGCCTTAGTGGAACGTTTCATATGTAAAAGATGCGAATAGACCAGGTTATGTTTGAAATTGTGCAAAAACGTGAAAAGCTCCTCTATGGAGAGAGTTGAGCAATTCCAAAGCATCAATGTGGACCGTTGTACTCTATTTAGTGCTCTTAAAATTCTAACTTGCTAGTTGAGCCTTCGTACCACGTGTCGTAAGGTAAAGATGCGAATAGACCAAGTTATGTTTGAATATGCATAAAAACGTGAAAAGCTCCTATATGGAGAGAGTTGGGCAATTCCAAAGCATCAATGTGGACCGTTGTACTCTTTTTAGTGCTCTTAAAAGTATTACTTGCTAGTTGAGCCTTCGTGCTGCGTTTCGTAAGGTAAAGACGCGAATACACAAGTTATGTTTGAAATTGCACAAAAACGTGAAAAGCTTTTCTATGGAGAGAGTTGAGCAATTCCAAACCATCAATGTGGACGTTGTACTCTATTTAGTGTTCTTAGAAATCTATCTTGCTAGTTTAGCCTTAGTGGAACGTTTCATATGTAAAAGATGCGAATAGACCAGGTTATGTTTGAAATTGTGCAAAAACGTGAAAAGCTCCTCCATGGAGAGAGTTGAGCAATTCCAAAGCATCAATGTGGACTGTTGTACTCTATTTGGTGCTCTTAAAATTCTAACTTGCTAGTTAAGCCTTCGTCCCAAGTGTCGTAAGGTAAAGATGCGAATAGACCAAGTTATGTTTGAATATGCATAAAAACATGAAAAGCTCCTCTATGGAGAGAGTTGAGCAATTCCAAAGCATCATTGTGGACCGTTGTACTCTTTTTAGTGCTCTTAAAAGTATTACTTGCTAGTTGAGCCTTCGTGCCACATTTCGTTTGTTAAAGACGGGAATAGACCAAGTAATGTCTCAACTTGCACAAAAACGTGAAAAGCTCCTCTATGGAGAGAGTTGAGCAATTCCAAAGCATCAATGTGGACCGTTGTACTCTATTTAGTGCTCTTAAAAGTATTACTTGCTAGTTGAGCCTTCGTGCCAGGTTTCGTAAGGTAAAGACACGAATAGACCAAGTTATGGCTCAAATTGTACAAAAACATGAAAAGCTCCTCTCTGGAGAGAGTCGAGAAATTCCAAAGCATCAATGTGGACCGTTGTCCTCTATTTAGTGTTCTTAGAAGTCTATCATTCTAGTTTAGCCTTCGTGCAACGTTTCGTAAGTTAAAGATGCGAATAGACCAAGTTATGTTTGAAATTGTACAAAAACGTGAAAAGCTCCTCTATTGAGAGAGTTGAGCAATTCCAAAGCATCAATGTGGACCGTTGTACTCTATTTAGTGCTCTTGGAAGTCTAACTTGCTAGTTGAGACTTCGTGCTGTGTTTCGTAAGGTAAAGATGCAAATAAACCAAGTTATGTTTGAAATTGCACAAAAACGTGAAAAGCTCCTCTATGGAGAGAGATGAGCAATTCCAAACCATCAATGTGGACCGTTGTACTCTATTTAGTGCTTTTAAAAGTATTACTTTCTAGTTGAGCCTTCGTGCCACGTTTCGTAAGGTAAAGACGCGAATAGACCAAGTTATGGCTCAAATTGTACAAAAACGTGAAAAGCTTCTCTCTGGAGAGAGTCG
The DNA here is from genome assembly GCF_013401445.1 of Tripterygium wilfordii. Classification (NCBI taxonomy): domain Eukaryota; kingdom Viridiplantae; phylum Streptophyta; class Magnoliopsida; order Celastrales; family Celastraceae; genus Tripterygium; species Tripterygium wilfordii. The sequence continues at coordinate 7,197,213 of NC_052239.1, read as the reverse complement.
AGAAATTCCAAAGCATCAATGTGGACCGTTGTCCTCTATTTAGTGTTCTTAGAATTATATCTTTCTAGTTTAGCCTTCGTGCAACGTTTCGTAAGTCAAAGATGCGAATAGACCAAGTTACGTTTGAAATTTTACAAAAAACGTGAAAAGCTCCTCTATGGAGAGAGTTGAGCAATTCCAAAGCATCAATGTGGACCGTTGTACTCTATTTAGTGCTCTTAAAATTCTAACTTGCTAGTTGAGCCTTCGTACCACGTGTCGTAAGGTAAAGATGCGAATAGACCAAGTTATGTTTGAATATGCATAAAAACGTGAAAAGCTCCTCTCTGGAGAGAGTTGAGCAATTGCAAACCATCAATGTGGACGTTGTATTCTATTTAGTGTTCTTAGAAGTCTATCTTGCTAGTTTAGCCTTAGTGGAACGTTTCATATGTAAAAGATGCGAATAGACCAGGTTATGTTTGAAATTGTGCAAAAACGTGAAAAGCTCCTCTATGGAGAGAGTTGAGCAATTCCAAAGCATCAATGTGGACCGTTGTACTCTATTTAGTGCTCTTAAAATTCTAACTTGCTAGTTGAGCCTTCGTACCACGTGTCGTAAGGTAAAGATGCGAATAGACCAAGTTATGTTTGAATATGCATAAAAACGTGAAAAGCTCCTCTATGGAGAGAGTTGGGCAATTCCAAAGCATCAATGTGGACCGTTGTACTCTTTTTAGTGCTCTTAAAAGTATTACTTGCTAGTTGAGCATTCGTGCCACATTTCGTTTGTTAAAGACGGGAATACACCAAGTAATGTCTCAACTTGCACAAAAACGTGAAAAGCTCCTCTATGGAGAGAGTTGAGCAATTCCAAACCATCAATGTGGACCGTTGTACTCTATTTAGTGCTCTTAAAAGTATTACTTGCTAGTTGAGCCTTCGTGCCAGGTTTCGTAAGGTAAAGACACGAATAGACCAAGTTATGGCTCAAATTGTACAAAAACGTGAAAAGCTCCTCTATGGAGAGAGTCGAGAAATTCCAAAGCAACAATGTGGACCGTTGTCCTCTATTATGTGTTCTTAGAAGTCTATCTTTCTAGTTTAGCCTTCGTGCAACGTTTCGTAAGTTAAAGATGCGAATAGACCAAGTTATGTTTGAAATTGTACAAAAACGTGAAAAGCTCCTCTATTAAGAGAGTTGAGCAATTCCAAAGCATCAATGTGGACCGTTGTACTCTATTTAGTGCTCTTAAAAGTATTACTTGCTAGTTGAGCTTTCGTGCCACGTTTCGTAAGGTAAAGACGCGAATAGACCAAGTTATGGCTCAAATTGTACAAAAACATGAAAAGCTCCTCTCTGAAGAGAGTCCAGAAATTCCAAAGCATCAATGTGGACCGTTGTCCTCTATTTAGTGTTCTTAGAAGTATATCTTTCTAGTTTAGCATTCGTTCAACGTTTCGTAAGTCAAAGATGCGAATAGACCAAGTTATGTTTGAAATTTTACAAAAACGTGAAAAGCTCCTCTATGGAGAGAGTTGAGCAATTCCAAAGCATCAATGTGGACCGTTGTACTCTATTTAGTGCTCTTGAAAGTCTAACTTGCTAGTTGAGCCTTCGTGCTGCGTTTCGTAAGGTAAAGACGCGAATAAACCAAGTTATGTTTGAAATTGCACAAAAACGTGAAAAGCTTTTCTATGGAGAGAGTTGAGCAATTCCAAACCATCAATGTGGACGTTGTACTCTATTTAGTGTTCTTAGCAGTCTATCTTGCTAGTTTAGCCTTAGTGGAACGTTTCATATGTAAAAGATGCGAATAGACCAGGTTATGTTTGAAATTGTGCAAAAACGTGAAAAGCTCCTCCATGGAGAGAGTTGAGCAATTCCAAAGCATCAATGTGGATCGTTGTACTCTATTTGGTGCTCTTAAAATTCTAACTTGCTAGTTAAGCCTTCGTCCCAAGTGTCGTAAGGTAAAGATGCGAATAGACCAAGTTATGTTTGAATATGCATAAAAACATGAAAAGCTCCTCTATGGAGAGAGTTGAGCAATTCCAAAGCATCAATGTGGACCGTTGTACTCTTTTTAGTGCTCTTAAAAGTATTACTTGCTAGTTGAGCCTTCGTGCCACATTTCGTTTGTTAAAGACGGGAATAGACCAAGTAATGTCTCAACTTGCACAAAAACGTGAAAAGCTCCTCTATGGAGAGAGTTGAGCAATTCCAAAGCATCAATGTGGACCGTTGTACTCTATTTAGTGCTCTTAAAAGTATTACTTGCTAGTTGAGCCTTCGTGCCACGTTTTGTAAGGTAAAGACACGAATAGACCAAGTTATGGCTCAAATTGTACAAAAACGTGAAAAGCTCCTCTCTGGAGAGAGTCGAGAAATTCCAAAGCATCAATGTGGACCGTTGTCCTCTATTTAGTGTTCTTAGAAGTCTATCTTTCTAGTTTAGCCTTCGTGCAACGTTTCGTAAGTTAAAGATGCGAATAGACCAAGTTATGTTTGAAATTGTACAAAAACGTGAAAAGCTCCTCTATTGAGAGAGTTGAGCAATTCCAAAGCATCAATGTGGACCGTTGTACTCTATTTAGTGCTCTTGAAAGTCTAACTTGCTAGTTGAGCCTTCGTGCTGCGTTTCGTAAGGTAAAGATGCAAATAAACCAAGTTATGTTTGAAATTGCACAAAAACGTGAAAAGCTCCTCTATGGAGAGAGTTGAGCAATTCCAAACCATCAATGTGGACCGTTGTACTCTATTTAGTGGTTTTAGATGTCTACCTTTCTAGTTTAGCCTTAGTGGAACGTTTCGTAAGTAAAAGATGCGAATAGACCAGGTTATGTTTGAAATTGTGCCAAAACGTGAAAAGCTGCTCTATAGAGAGAGTTGAGCAATTCCAAAGCATCAATGTGGACCGCTGTACTCTATTTAGTGCTCTTAAAATTCTAACTTGCTAGTTGAGCCTTCGTGCCACGTTTCGTAAGGTAAAGATGCGAATAGACCAAGTTATGTTTGAATATGCACAAAAACGTGAAAAGCTCCTCTATGGAGAGAGTTGAGCAATTCCAAAGCATCAATGTGGACCGTTGTACTCTTTTTAGTGCTCTTAAAAGTATTACTTGCTAGTTGAGCCTTCGTGCCACGTTTCATACGGTAAAGACGGGAATAGACCAAGTAGTGTCTCAACTTGCACAAAAACGTGAAAAGCTCCTCTATGGGGAGAGTTGAGCAATTCCAAAGCATCAATGTGGACCGTTGTACTCTATTTAGTGCTCTTAAAAGTATTACTTTCTAGTTGAGCCTTCGTGCCACGTTTCGTAAGGTAAAGACGGGAATAGACCAAGTTATGGCTCAAATTGTACAAAAACATGAAAAGCTTCTCTCTGGAGAGAGTCGAGAAATTCCAAAGCATCAATGTGGACCGTTGTCCTCTATTTAGTGTTCTTAGAAGTCTATCTTTCTAGTTAAGCCTTCGTGCAACGTTTCGTAAGTTAAAGATCCGAATAGACCAAGTTATGTTTCAAATTGTACAAAAACGTGAAAAGCTCCTCTATGGAGAGAGTTGAGCAATTCCAAAGCATCAATGTGGACCATTGTACTCTGTTTAGTGCTCTTCAAAGTCTAACTTGCTAGTTGAACCTTCGTGCTGCGTTTCGTAAGGTAAAGACGCAAATAAACCAAGTTATGTTTGAAATTGCACAAAAACGTGAAAAGCTCCTCTATGGAGAGAGTTGAGCAATTCCAAACCATCAATGTGGACCGTTGGACTCTATTTAGTGTTCTTAGAAGTCTACCTTGCTAGTTTAGCCTTAGTGGAACGTTTCGTAAGTAAAAGATGCGAATAGACCAAGTTATGTTTGAAATTGTGCCAAAACGTGAAAAGCTCCTCTATAGAGAGAGTTGAGCAATTCCGAAGCATCAATGTGGACCGCTGTACTCTATTTAGTGCTCTTAAAATTCTAACTTGCTAGTTGAGCCTTCGTGCCATGTTTCGTAAGGTAAAGATGCGAATAGACCAAGTTATGTTTGAATATGCACAAAAATGTGAGAAGCTCCTCTATGGAGAGAGTTGAGCAATTCCAAAGCATCAATGTGGACCGTTGTACTCTCTTTAGTGCTCTTAAAAGTATTACTTGCTAGTTGAGCCTTCGTGCCACGTTTCGTACGGTAAAGACGGGAATAGACCAAGTAATGTCTCAACTTGCACAAAAACGTGAAAAGCTCCTCTATGGAGAGTGTTGAGCAAATCCAAAGCATCAATGTGGACCGTTGTACTCTATTTAGTGCTCTTAAAAGTATTACTTGCTAGTTGAGCCTTCGTGCCACGTTTCGTAAGGTAAAGACGCGAATAGACCAAGTTATATCTCAAATTGTACAAAAACGTGAAAAGCTCCTCTCTGGAGAGATTCGAGAAATTCCAAAGCATCAATGTGGACCGTTGTCCTCTATTTAGTGTTCTTACAAGTCTATCTTTCTAGTTTAGCCTTCGTGCTGCGTTTCGTAAGGTAAAGACGCAAATAAACCAAGTTATGTTTGAAATTGCACAAAAACGTGAAAAGCTCGTCTATGGAGAGAGTTGACCAATTCCAAACCATCAATGTGGACCGTTGTACTCTATTTAGTGTTCTTAGAAGTCTACCTTGCTAGTTTAGCCTTAGTGGAACGTTTCGTAAGTAAAAGATACGAATAGACCAGGTTATGTTTGAAATTGTGCCAAAACGTGAAAAGCTCCTCTATAGAGAGAGTTGAGCAATTCCAAAGCATCAATGTGGACCACTGTACTCTATTTAGTGCTCTTAAAATTCTAACTTGCTAGTTGAGCCTTCGTGCCACGTTTCGTAAGGTAAAGATGCGAATAGACCAAGTTATGTTTGAATATGCACAAAAACGTGAAAAGCTCCTCTATGGAGAGAGTTGAGCAATTCCAAAGCATCAATGTGGACCGTTGTACTCTTTTTACTGCTCTTAAAAGTATTACTTGCTAGTTGAGCCTTCGTGCCACGTTTCGTACGGTAAAGACGGGAATAGACCAAGTAATGTCTCAACTTGCACAAAAACGTGAAAAGCTCCTCTATGGAGAGAGTTGAGCAATTCCAAAGCATCAATGTGGACCGTTGTACTCTATTTAGTGCTCTTAAAATTATTACTTGCTAGTTGAGCCTTCGTGCCACGTTTCGTAAGGTAAAGACGCGAATAGACCAAGTTATATCTCAAATTGTAGAAAAACGTGAAAAGCTCCTCTCTGGAGAGAGTCGAGAAATTCCAAAGCATCAATGTGGACCTTTGTCCTCTATTTAGTGTTCTTACAAGTCTTTCTTTCTAGTTTAGCCTTCGTGCAACGTTTCGTAAGTTAAAGATGCGAATAGACCACGTTATGTTTGAAATTGTACAAAAACGTGAAAAGCTCCTCTATGGAGAGAGTTGAGCAATTCCAAAGCATCAATGTGGACCGTTGTACTCTATTTAGTGCTCTTGAAAGTCTAACTTGCTAGTTGAGCCTTCGTGCTGCGTTTCGTAAGGTAAAGACGCAAATAAACCAAGTTATGTTTGAAATTGCACAAAAACGTGAAAAGCTCCTCTATGGAGAGAGTTGAGCAATTCCAAACCATCAATGTGGACCGTTGTACTCTATTTAGTGTTCTTAGAAGTCTACCTTGCTAGTTTAGCCTTAGTGGAACGTCTCGTATGTAAAAGATGCGAATAGACCAGGTTACGTTTGAAATTGTGCCAAAACGTGAAAAGCTCCTCTATAGAGAGAGTTGAGCAATTCCAAAGCATCAATGTGGACCGCTGTACTCTATTTAGTGCTCTTAAAATTCTAACTTGCTAGTTGAGCCTTCGTGCCACGTTTCGTAAGGTAAAGATGCGAATAGACCAAGTTATGTTTGAAAATGCACAAAAGCGTGAAAAGCTCCTCTATGGAGAGAGTTGAGCAATTTCAATGCATCAATGTGGACCGTTGTACTCTATTTAGTGCTCTTAAAAGTATTACTTGCTAGTTGAGCCTTCGTGCCACGTTCAGTAAGGTAAAGACACGAATAGACCAAATTACGTTTGAAATTGCACAAAAACGTGAAAAGCTCCTCTATGGAGAGAGTTGAGCAATTCTAAAGCATCAATGTGGACCGTTGTGCTCTATTAAGTGTTCTTAGAAGTCTAACTTGCTAGTTCAGCCTTCGTGCCACGTTTCGTAAGGTAAAGATGCGAATACACCAACTTACGTTTGAAATTGAACAAAAACGTGAAATGCTCCTCTATGGAGAGAGTCGAGCAATTCCAAAGCGTCAATGTGGACCGTAGTACACTATTTAGTGCTCTTAAAAGTCTAACTTGCTAGTTGAGCCTTCGTGCCACGTTTCGTAAGGTAAATACGCGAATAGACCGAGTTATGTTTGCAATTGTACGAAAAAGTGAAAAGCTCCTCTATGGAGAGAGTTGAGCAATTCCAAAGCATCAATGTGGACCATTGTACTCTATTTAGTGCTCTTAAAAGTATTACTTGCTAGTTGAGCCTTCGTGCCACGTTTAGTAAGGTAAAGACACGAATAGACCAAATTACGTTTGAAATTGCACAAAAACGTGAAAAGCTCCTCCATGGAGAGTGTTGAGCAATTCTAAAGCATCAATGTGGACTGTTGTGCTCTATTTAGTGCTTTTAAAAGTATATCTTGCTAGTTGAGCCTTTGTGCCACTTTCGTAAGGTAAAGACGCGAATAGACCAAGTTATGTCTCAACTTGCACAAAAACGTGAAAAGCTCGTCTATGGACAGAGTTGAGCAATTCCAAAGCATCAATGTGGACCGTTGTACTTTATTTAGTGCTCTTAAAATTATTACTTGCTAGTTGAGCCTTCGTGCCACGTTTAGTAAGGTAAAGACACGAATAGACCAAGTTACGTTTGAAATTGCACAAAAACGTGAAAAGCTCCTCTATGGAGAGAGTTGAGCAATTCTAAAGCATCAATGTGGACCGTTGTGCTCTATTTAGTGTTCTTAGAAGTCTAACTTGCCAGTTTAGCCTTCGTGCAACATTTCGTAAGTTAAAGATGCGAATAGACCAAGTTATGTTTGCAATTGTACAAAAACGTGAAAAGCTCCTCTAAGGAGAGAGTTGACCCATTCCAAAGCATCAATGTGGACCGCTGTACTCTATTTAGTGCTCTTAAAAGTTTAACTTTCTAGTTGAGGCTTCGCGGCACGTTTCGTAGGGTAAAGATGCGAATAGACCAAGTTATATTTGAAATTGCACAAAAACGTGAAAAGCTCCTCTATGGAGAGAGTTGAGAAATTCTAAAGCATCAATGTGGACCGTTGTGCTCTATTTAGTGTTCTTAGAAGTCTAACATGCTAGTTTAGCCTTCGTGCAAAATTTCGTAAGTTGAAGATGCGAATAGACCAAGTTATGTTTGCAATTGTACAAAAACGTGAAAAGCTCCTCTAAGGAGAGAGTTGAGCAATTCCAAAGCATCAATGTGGACCGCTGTACTCCGTTTAGTGCTCTTAAAAGTCTAACTTTCTAGTTGAGCCTTCGTGCCACGTTTCGTAGGGTAAAGATGCGAACAGACCAAGTTATGTTTGAAATTGCACAAAAACGTAAAAAGCTCTTCTATGGAGAGAGTTGAGCAATTCCAAAGAATCAATGTGGACCGTTGTACTCTATTTAGTTCTCTTAAAAGTATTACTCGCTAGTTGAGCCTTCGTGCTACGTTTAGTAAGGTAAAGACGCGAATAGACCATGTTACGTTTGAAATTGCACAAAAACGTGAAAAGCTCCTCTATGGAGAGAGTTGAGCAATTCTAAAGCATCAATTTGGATCGTTGTGCTCTATTTAGTGTTCTTAGAAGTCTAACTTGCCAGTTTAGCGTTCGTGCAACATTTCGTAAGTTAAAGATGTGAATAGACCAAGTTATGTTTGTAATTGTACAAAAACGAGAAAAGCTCCTCTAAGGAGAGAGTTGAGCCATTCCAAAGCATCAATGTGGACTGCTGTACTCTATGTAGTGCTCTTAAAAGTATTACTTGCTAGTCGAGCCTTCGTGCCACGTTTAGTAAGGTAAAGACACGAATAGACCAAGTTACTTTTGAAATTGCACAAAAACGTGAAAAGCTCCTCTATGGAGAGAGTTGAGCAATTCTAAAGCATCAATGTGGACCGTTGTGCTCTATTTAGTGTTCTTAGAAGTCTAACTTGCTAGTTTAGCCTTCGTGCAACATTTCGTAAGTTAAAGATGTGAGTAGACCAAGTTATGTTTGCAATTGTACAAAATCGTGAAAAGCTCCTTTAAGGAGAGAGTTGAGCAATTCCAAAGCATCAATGTGGACCGCTATACTCTATTTAGTGCTCTTAAAAGTCTAAGTTTCTAGTTGAGCCTTCGTGCCACCTTTCATAGGGTAAAGATGCGAATAGACCAAGTTATGTTTGAAATTGCACAAAAACGCGAAAAGCTCTTCTACGGAGAGGGTTGAGCTATTCCAAAGCATCAATGTGGACCGTTGTATTCTATTGAGTGCTCTTACAAGTCTAACTTGCTAGTTGAGCCTTCGTGCCACGTTTCGCAAGGTAAAGATGCGAATACACCAACTTACATTTGAAATTGCACAAAAACGTGAAATGCTCCTCTATAGAGAGAGTCGAGTAATTCCAAAGCATCAATGTGGACCGTTGTACACTATTTAGTGCTCTTAAAAGTCTAACTTTCTAGTTGAGCCTTCGTGCCACGTTTCGTAAGGTAAATACGCGAATAGACCAAGTTATGTTTGCAATTGTACAAAAAAGTGAAAAGCTCCTCTATGGAGAGAGTTGAGCAATTCGAAAGCATCAATATGGACCGTTGTACTCTATTTAATGCTCTTAAAAGTATTACTTGCTAGTTGAGCCTTCGTGCCACGTTTAGTAAGGTAAAGACACGAATAGACCAAGTTACGTTTTAAATTGCACAAAAACGTGAAAAGCACCTCTATGGAGAGAGTTGAGCAATTCTAAAGCATCAATGTGGACCGTTGTGCTCTATTTAGTGTTCTTAGAAGTCTAACTTGCTAGTTTAGCCTTCGTGCAACATTTCGTAAGTTAAAGATGTGAGTAGACCAAGTTATGTTTGCAATTGTACAAAATCGTGAAAAGCTCCTTTAAGGAGAGAGTTGAGCAATTCCAAAGCATCAATGTGGACCGCTATACTCTATTTAGTGCTCTTAAAAGTCTAAGTTTCTAGTTGAGCCTTCGTGCCACCTTTCATAGGGTAAAGATGCGAATAGACCAAGTTATGTTTGAAATTGCACAAAAACGCGAAAAGCTCTTCTACGGAGAGAGTTGAGCAATTCCAAAGCATCAATGTGGACCGTTGTACTCTATTTAGTGCTCTTAAAAGTCTAAGTTTCTAGTTGAGCCTTCGTGCCACCTTGTTGGTTGCTAAAACTAATTTTAGACACGCTGCGGAAGCTAACTAGGATCGTCTTAGCATAGGTATAAATCAAAATTTAACAAACGATGCCTTACGGCCATAGCGTGTTTTTGCCTAACATGCTTCTAAAAATTTATTTGATCTCAAATCTTATTTTAACATGTTAATCAAACACACAAGATCAAGTTTTAATCTTTGTAAATAATCCTAGCATGCTTCTAGGTTTATATCCTAGCAATTATTAAAACAAGATCAAGTACACACAACATGGCATCAAAAAAAAAGTTAGAGATTAACCAACCTCTTCAAAATCGAGGTCCTAAGCTTTCTTCTTTTCTTGAACGCACGAACCACCGTCTTGATCTCTACCAACTTGGAACGCCTACGTCGTTTCCTTGGTATTCCCCTTGATCTCCTTGCGTATGAGCAAAGCAAAATACATCGATTGGTAGTGAACCAAAAATCACACACACGATTGCACACTATGAAAAAGATCACACGGCCACTAATATTTTTTTTTTCTTTTGGGCTTATTTCGGCCGCACTCTTTTTCTTCTCTTTTTGAGAAAGCCAATTGCCGTGTGTTGTATATGAGAAAGTCTTTGTATTTATATGATATTATAATAAGTCCACTAGGTTTTGATTTGTCCAATCCAATTGGAAATTAGAAAACCAAATCTAATTCGGATGTCATTATATGTACAATGACGGCCCCGAATTAACTCCTTGTTTGGCCCGTTATGCCTTGCAATGCAAGTCATGATTTAGTCCTACCTTGGGCCAAACATTCAAGAACTCCAAGCTCAAATATTATTTTGATCCTTAGTCCATTCTTGACTTTAATTTTGATTATGTAAAATATTTATTTTACAATCCAAATCAAAATTCTGAGACTTATTATTTTATCATAAATACACTTACAAGAATTTTGTATATCTTAACAAAAATAATTTCATCTTAGGGTTATCTTTGGAAATCCAAAACCCAATAAAATTATATCTATTTGTCATACAAATTCTATTCTTGTAAATATCCCAATGACCGTTGTGATATGGTGAAATTTGCCGATCTTCCTTTAATAGGACGAGAGACTAAAATGAGGCTACCAAGGGGACTCCGCAGGACATACAAATCTAGGCTCCCAAAATATTATTCTTTACCGCGAAGCCCTATGACTAGGAATAATATTTCAATCCAATGTTCGTCTGACACCACCTGAACTATGGATGAACTCCCAGAGATGTACGATACTTACATCGAGGCTTTTCCTTATTAGAAACCTGTCCCTGACCTGTGAGATGTGTACGAATATATCCTCCATGCAACACCCGGTAAGTTGAAGTGAGAGTTTGTGTACTAACAAACACTCCAAAGTCCATATCTCCCCTGATTTCTCAGTTCCCTTATATCTATCCACTAAGCGTATTAGATTGACCCGTCGATCAATCTAGATGCTAACGCTTGATCCATAAGGATCACTCTGCAGAGTTTCTGGGTAGATTAATTTGAACCTCTCAGGTGGGTGCTTACACTTCCGTATCCCGAAAGTACATGAATGACTATTTTATAGGTATGCTCCCACACCCTAGTGGCATACATCCAATCCATCGAGTATATTGACAATAGTGTGTGTCTCACTCATTGATGAATCAAAACGCACACGCTATAAGTATGAAAGTATTGACCTACTCAAGCTTAAGAGATATCGTACTCTCACAGCTATAGGATGAACAACTCATTGATAGTACTTTTCTGGTTGTTCTTTCCTATGTAAGTCCGTCAATGTATGTTTCCTTACATACACCAGTGCACCAATCCGAGACTCCTCTCGAGTGATCAAGACAAACCACTCCCCTATTTGGAGATGTCCATACACTACAACCTATATCAACAAAGTGCCTAACTTTGTTAATCTGGTTGTGACTAATTTATTTCGGATGTAATAGTGAATCTTGTGTCTGTCTATACTCACACATAAAGTGTATCTGAGTATCCAAGATTACTATAAATAACATCTCTAGACATTGATGGAACATTCATACATAAATGAAAAGACATCTAATACACATAATGTAATATTAAATATTCATCAATAAACCTCAGAACTGTCATACATGGTATGTTTTTAGGACATAATCCCAACAAACTGCCACTTGGACTAAAGAACATACTCCCTAGAGCATCCTAACACCCATTCCCTCTACATGAGCTGTGAAACTCTTTCCAGTAAGGGCCTTGGTGAATGGATCCGCCAAGTTGTGTAATGACGCAATCTTTAGTATCTTCACTTCCTTTCGCTGCACGAACTCCCTTATCAAATGGAACTTACGTTCTATGTGTTTTCCTTTACTGTGGTAACGAGGTTCCTTGCTTTGAGCTATTGCACCCATATTGTCACAATATAAAGTGATAGGTCTCTCAACGCTAGGGACTACCTCTAATTCCATAAGGAACTTTCTCAACCAAATTGCCTCTTTAGCGGCTTCTGAAGCTGCCACATATTCGGCTTCCATGGTGGAGTCTGCGATGCAAGTTTGCTTCACACTCCTCCAACTTATGGCTGCACCACCAAGTGTAAACACGTAACCGGATGTGGACCTTCTAGAGTCCTTGTCTGCTTGGAAATCCGAATCAGTATAACCCACTGGAACGATCTCATCACTACGGTAAACAAGCATATAATCTTTCATTCTCCGAAGATACTTGAATATATGTTTGACCGCCGTCCAGTGATGCAAGCAAGGGTTAGATTGATATCTACTAACCAATCCCACTGCATAGCAGATGTCTGGCCTAGTACAAAGCATAGCGTACATGAGACTGCCAACTGCGGAAGCATATGGCACCTTACTCATTTCACGCTTCTCTTCTTCCGTCTTAGGACAGTTGTCCTTCGAAAGAGGTACTCCATGTCTAAAAGGTAAAAGACCTTTCTTGGAGTCATGCAATTCGTACTTGACTAGAATCTTCTCTATGTATGTGGCTTGGGAGAGAGCTAATGTTCTAGTTCCGCGATCTCGCATAAGCTTGATGCCTAGAACATAGCTTGCTTCTCCTAGGTCTTTCATGTTAAACTGATTGGATAACCATATCTTGACCGCTGATAAAGTTGCAGTATCATTTCCGATGAGCAATATGTCATCAACGTAGAGAATTAAGAACACTATTTTCCCGCCGTCCAATCTCTTGTATACACACGGTTCATCAGGGTTTTGATCAAATCCGTAGGATTTAATCGTCTGATCGAATCGAATGTTCCAAGATCTAGATGCTTGCGTAAGTCCATAAATGGACTTCTTAAGCTTGCAAACCATATTTTGCTGACTTTCAGCAACGAATCCGGTGGGTTGCATCATATAAATGCTTTCGTCTAGATGGCCATTGAGGAAACCCGTCTTGACATCCATCTGCCATATCTCATAATCAAAATGAGCTGATATGGTGAGAAGTATTCTGATGGACTTAAGCATGGCTACAGGTGAGAAAGTCTCCTCATAGTCTATACCCTCTTTCTGAGTATAGCCCTTCGCCACCAACCTTGCTTTAAAGGTTTCAACCTTTCCATCTACTCCTCTTTTCCTTTTGTAGACCCATTTGCACCCTATGGGTTTTATTCCGTCGGGTATGTCTACAAAATCCCACACTTCATTAGAATACATAGACTCTAATTCAGATTCCATCGCTTTGAGCCAATGATCTGCATCAACATCAGAAACTGCTTCTTCGTAACTAGTGGGATCTGGTTCAAGTTCGTCAGACACTGCCAAAACTGACTCTCCAAAGTACATGAACCTTTCAGGAGGTCGTGAGACCCTCCCACTACGACGAAGCTCTGGTGTTGCATCCAAAATTGTTTCGGTTATTTGTTCATTCTCAACATTTTCTGTCGGACCGGAAGTTGAACCATCAAGATTTTGTTCTTCAAGGATTATCTTCCTTGGTTCACTGCTGTTGATACAGTCCTCTTCTAAGAATCTAGCATTCGTGCTAATGAATACTTTTTGACTATCAGGATTGTAAAAATAGCCACCACGAGTCCCTTTAGGAAATCCAACCCAATAGCACAACACAGATCTTGGTCCAAATTTAGTTGTCTTATCTGCCAGTACAAAAGCCGAACATCCCCAAACTTTTAGATTTCTAGGATCAGACTTGCGTCCAATCCACATCTCATGAGGTGTCTTTGATACTGACTTAGACGGTACTAAATTCAAGATGTGCATGGCAGTTTCTAGGGCATATCCCCAAAAAGATTCAGGAAAAGTAGCATGACACATCATGCATCTTACCATATCCAGTAGAGTTCTGTTTCTCCTTTCTGCTACCCCATTTTGTTGAGGCGTTCTAGGTGCAGAAAGCTGAGTAACAATGCCATTATCCGTGAGATACTGTTTATACTCATCTAGCATGTATTCGCCACCACGGTCAGACCGTATAGCTTTGATGCGTTTATCCAATTGGTTCTCCGCAAAAGCCTTAAACTCTTTGAACTTGTCAAAAGCCTCAGACTTGCGGCGCATTAGATAAATGCATCCATACCTAGAGTAATCATCAGTAAAAGTAATGAAGTACTCAAAACCTCCTCGGGCTTGTACCGTCATCGGTCCACATACGTCTGTATGCACCAACTCAAGCAAATCATTAGCCCTAAGGCCTTTGGACTTGAACGACCTCTTAGTCATTTTACCTTCTAAACAAGACCTACATTGTGGCATACTGTTCATATCTAATGGGCCGAGTGACCCATCATGAACTAGCCTATTGATTCTTGTTTGGTTAATATGGCCAAGTCGTAAGTGCCAAAGGGTTCCTCATTGGATGTGGCCTTTCTCTTTCTAGATTCAGCATGCATAATATCACAATTATTACCAGAGTAGGAATTTGGATGTAAATAAAACAGATTTCCATTCATAGTTCCAGAGCATATTTCCTTTCCATATCTACTAATTGTAACATTAGAAAGGAAAGATAAATGATACCCTTCTGACATTAAACTTGAAACTGAAATTAAATTTCGTCTAATATCCGGAACATAAAGGCAATCATTCAATGTTAAAATCTTATTACATCCAAAATATAAATTAACTATTCCTACTTTAGTAGCTTCTACTATGACTCCTGAAGCAGTCCTCAAAGTGATTTCCCCTTTATTAAGTTTCCTGGTTTCCTGAAACCCCTGCAATGAATTACAAACACGATTAGTGGCTCCAGAGTCTACAATCCAGGATACAGTAGAATCAACCACTAAACAAGTCTTAATAAATAGAATATTACCCTCAATATGCTTCTTTGCTAGAAGCATTGGGCAATCACTTTTCCAATGCCCTTTCTGTTTGCAATGAAAGCATTTGCCTTTCCCCTTCACAACGTTGCCCTTTTTCTTTATCTTTGGGCCTTTGGCAGCAGTGGCTTGCTTCTTCTTATTCTTAGGCTTTTTGGGCCCAGAATTAGAAACTTTAACAAAATGGACTTGCTTCTCCTTTCCCATTATCTGCTCAGCGGATTGAAGTTCCTTCATAAGCATTGGAAGAGACATCTCCATCTTGTTCATGTTGAAGTTCAACTTGAACTGGGAGAATGAGCTTGACAAGGTCTCCAAGACCATATCTACCTGCGTTTGTCCATCGATTTCAGCACCAAGATCCAAGGCTTCATAGAGGTACTCCATGACCTTGAGCATATGCTCTCTCACGGGAGTACCCTCGACCTGCTTGGCGTTCATCAACTTCTTTATCGCTTGCTGCCTTGCAGGACGAGTGGTTTGTTGGAACATTTCCTGCAAACTGAAGATCATGTCTCCAGCTGTCTGCATGCTCTCATGTTGTTTCTGTAAGACTGGCGATAAAGACGCTAAGATATAGCACTTGGCCACGTCATTGGCATTGATCCATTTTTGCCGAGCCAATTTGTCCTCATCTGTTGGGTCAGGGCCCAACTCAGGACAATCCTCGATCAGAACATACTTGTACCCACCTGAGGTGAGCACTATGTCCAAGTTTCGTTTCCAGTCAACATAATTCGGTCCAGATAGTTTGTTTTCATTCAATATGGAAATAAGTGGAGAAAACGACATCTAAAATTTAGAACATTTAAAATGCATCAGATGAATGCTCCAATTATTTAATCTTTTTACATATCTACTAAGTAATAAAAACCCAAACATTTACTAAGTAAATAAAATGTAATAGCGTATCAACCAACAACAATTGCTTGCCTAGTTGACCCAAGTCTAACTCAGTCAAATAAATTAAAGCGTCTAGCCTTTTGGGCCTCTTGAATTTCTTGATCGCTATTTATTTGGCTCCTTTGTAGGTTGAGTGTAAACCAAGGTTTAACCTACTGGAACTTGCTCATGTGAAAACTCCATCCCAGAGGGGGGTTGCGCGTGCAACACGAGTAAGCTTTCATACAAGCGTGTCATAAGTTATCAGCTTTCAATTCTACTATTGCAACTAATGGATACTCCATCCCAGAGGGGGGTTGCGCATGAAACACGAGTAAGTACCCATCTACAAATAAGAATCAAAATTTCCACTTGAAATCCTCCCACTAGACCTGGCATATAAACTCCATCCCAGAGGGGGGTTGCGCATGCAACACGAGTAAGTTTATATACCCTAGTGAGGATTAACCTTTGGGAAGCCGTGGGTCATGTCATTAGATATAACCCTCTCCCACTCAATAATTTATTATTAGGGTTTTTCTGGTTGAAGATTACCTTAGATCCTAGTGGCTCGAATCAACCTTTAATCGTTAACCAATTATGTAATTCCACGTGATTAAACTCATAATTATTCCCAATAGTTAATTAGGTGATTAACCTAAATCTTTAATCTATTAAATTATGCCACGAAATTTCATCTAATCATGTAATTACACGTAGCTTATTAGATGTCGAAAGGTGATTCCTAATAAGCCCGGTGCCAAGGCTTGTCTATATGCCAATTTAATCATACATCCATTCACATAAGTAAAAGCATAATTGAATAAAGCAAAATAAACAAACATAATAAACACATACGATACTGTATCTAAGCTGGTCTTCATGATGTCCAACATGCAGATATCCATCTCCAATCGTGACTCGAAGACTAGGGAGAAACCCTAGCCGTGGGCCGTGAGTCTGCTTCACTTTCGGGAATTTTCTTTGTGTCGAACTCTGTCACGAACCTGCGTTCGCGACTTCCAGAGGCTGTCCAGGGGTGTCCCTAGTCCAGAAATATTTTGGTTACCCAAAAAATTGAGGTACAACCCGAAATACCCCTTAGGAACACTCCAAGCACAAATCTGGAAAATCTGTCGCGCACACAACTTGTCTTGGCTGCTGCAATTTTTCAGCTGTGTTTCTTCGCGATTTATTCATGCTTTTCTATTCATAACATCACTAAGTACTAGTACAAAAATCCTATGCCTTGGGGAAGGCTTACAAGTGATTCTAATGAATTTACAAAGCATGGAAACTACAAATCTGAAAAAAAAAAACAGCTTTACAAAAAATATCCCATAGACTCTAAACGCGAGCCTATGGGTTACAACCCAAAACAAGTGTTAGTGGCATCCAAAAATTCACAAAATCAATCGTACACCCTAGGCACCAATCTAGCGCGCAATTATTTTTCTTATGAATCTTTGTGTTAATCTTGACTTAATACATACTAAGTTTGCTCCGATACCATTTGTTGGTTGCTAAAACTAATTTTAGACACGCAGCGGAAGTTAACTAGGATCGTCTTAGCGTAGGTATAAATCAAAATTTAACAAACGATGCCCTACGGCCATAGCGTGTTTTTGCCTAACACGCTTCTAAAAATTTATTTGATCTCAAATCTTATTTTAACATGTTAATCAAACACACAAGATCAAGTTTTAATCTTTGTAAATAATCCTAGCATGCTTCTAGGTTTATATCCTAGAAATTATTAAAACAAGATCAAGTACACACAACATGGCATCAAAAAAAAAGTTAGAGATTAACCAACCTCTTCAAAATCGAGGTCCTAAGCTTTCTTCTTTTCTTGAACGAACGAACCACCGTCTTGATCTCTACCAACTTGGAACGCCTACGTCGTTTCCTTGGTATTCCCCTTGATCTCCTTGCGTACGAGGAAAGCAAAATACACCGATTGGTAGTGAACCAAAAATCACACACACGATTGAACACTACGAAAAAGATCACACGGCCACTAATATTTTTTTTTTCTTTTGTGCTTATTTCGGCCGCACTCTTTTTCTTATCTTTTTGAGAAAGCCAATTGCCGTGTGTTGTGTATGAGAAAGTCTTTGTATTTATATGATATTATAATAAGTCCACTAGGTTTTGATTTGTCCAATCCAATTGGAAATTAGAAAACCAAATCTAATTCGGATGTCATTATATGTACAATGACGGCCCCGAATTAACTCCTTGTTTGGCCCGTTATGCCTTGCAATGCAAGTCATGATTTAGTCCTACCTTGGGCCAAACATTCAAGAACTCCGAGCTCAAATATTATTTTGATCCTTAGTCCATTCTTGACTTTAATTTTGATTATGTAAAATATTTATTTTACAATCCAAATCAAAATTCTGAGACTTATTATTTTATCATAAATACACTTACAAGAATTTTGTATATCTTAACAAAAATAATTTCATCTTAGGGTTATCTTTGGAAATCCAAAACCCAATAAAATTATATCTATTTGTCATACAAATTCTATTCTTGTAAATATCCCAATGACCGTTGTGATATGGTGAAATTTGCCGATCTTCCTTTAATAGGACGAGAGACTAAAATGAGGCTACCAAGGGGACTCCGCAGGACATACAAATCTAGGCTCCCAAAATATTATTCTTTACCGCCAAGCCCTATGACTAGGAATAATATTTCAATCCAATGTTCGTCTGACACCACCTGAACTATGGATGAACTCCCAGAGATGTACGATACTTACATCGAGGCTTTTCCTTATTAGAAACCTGTCCCTGACCTGTGAGATGTGTACGAATATATCCTCATGCAACACCCGGTAAGTTGAAGTGAGAGTTTGTGTACTATCAAACACTCCAAAGTCCATATTTCCCCTGAGTTCTCAGTTCCCTTATATCTATCCACTAAGCGTATTAGATTGACCCGTCGATCAATCTAGATGCTAACGCTTGATCCATAAGGATCACTCTGTAGAGTTTCTGGGTAGATTAATTTGAACCTCTTAGGTGGGTGCTTACACTTCCGTATCCCGAAAGTACATGAATGACTATTTTGTAGGTATGCTCCCACACCCTAGTGGCATACATCCAATCCATCGAGTATATTGACAATAGTGTGTGTCTCACTCATTGATGAATCAAAACGCACACGCTATAAGTATGAAAGTGTTGACCTACTCAAGCTTAAGAGATATCGTACTCTCACAGCTATAGGATGAACAACTCATTGATAGTACTTTTCTGGTTGTTCTTTCCTATGTAAGTCCGTCAATGTATGTTTCCTTACATACACCAGTGCACCAATCCGAGACACCTCTCGAGTGATCAAGACAAACCACTCCCCTATTTGGAGATGTCCATGCACTACAACCTATATCAACAAAGTGCCTAACTTTATTAATCTGGTTGTGACTAATTTATTTCGGATGTAATAGTGAATCTTGTGTCTGTCTATACTCACACATAAAGTGTATCTGAGTATCCAAGATTACTATAAATAACATCTCTAGACATTGATGGAACATTCATACATAAACGAAAAGACATCTAATACACATAATGCAATATTAAATATTCATCAATAAACCTCAGAACTGTCATACATGGTATGTTTTTAGGACATAATCCCAACACACCTTTCATAGGGTAAAGATGCGAATAGACCAAGTTATGTTTGAAATTGCACAACAACGCGAAAAGCTCTTCTATGGAGAGAGTTGAGCAATTCCAAAGCATCAATGTGGACCGTTGTACTCTATTGAGTGCTCTTACAAGTCTAACTTGCTAGTTCAGCCTTCGTGCCACGTTTCGTAACGTAAAGATGCGAATACACCAACTTACGTTTGAAATTGCACAAAAACGTGAAATGCTCCTCTATGGAGAGAGTCGAGCAATTCCAAAGCATCAATGTGGATCGTTTTACACTATTTAGTGCTCTTAAAAGTCTAACTTTCTAGTTGAGCCTTCGTGCCACGTTTCGTAAGGTAACACGCGAATAGACCAAGTTATGTTTTCAATTGTACAAAAACGTGAAAAGCTCCTCTATGGAGAGAGTTGAGCAATTCCAAGGCATCAATGTGGACCGTTGTACTCTATTTAGTGCTCTTAAAAGTATTACTTGCTAGTTGAGTCTTCGTGCCACATTTAGTAAGGTAAAGACGCGAATAGACCAAGTTATGTCTCAAATTGCACAAAAATGTCAAAAGCTCCTCTATGGAGAGAGTCGAGAAATTCCAAAGCATCAATGTGGACCGTTGTACTCAATTTAGCATTCTGTGAAGTTTATCTTTCTAGTTTAGCCTTCGTGCAATGTTTCATAAGTTAAAGATGCGAATAGACCAAGTTATGATTGAAATTGTTCAAAAACGTGAAAAGCTCCTCTATGGAGAGAGTTGAGTAATTTCAAAGCATCAATGTGGACTGTTGTACTCTATTTAGTGCTCTTAGAAGTCTAACTTGCTAGTTACACCTTCGTACCACGTTTCGGAAGGTAAAGATGTGAATACACCAAGTTATGTGTGAAATTGCACAAAAACGTGAAAAGCTCCTCTATGGAGATAGTTGAGCTATTCCAAAGCATCAATGTCGACCGTTGTACTCTATTTGGGGCTCTTAAAAGTATAACTTTCTAGTTGAGCCTTCGCGCCACGTTTCGTAAGGTAAAGACGCGAATAGACCAAGTTATGTCTAAAATTGCACAAAAATGTGAAAAGCTCCTCCATGGAGAGAGTTGAGCAATTCCAAAGCATCAATATGGACCGTTGTACTCTATTGAGTGCTCTTAAAAGTATAACTTGCTAGTTGACAATTCGTGCCACGTTTCGTAAGGTAATGATGCTAATACACCAAGTTATGCTTGAAATTGCACAAGAACGTGAAATGCTCCTCTATGGAGAGAGTTGTGCAATTCCAAAGCATCAATGTGGACCGTTGTACTCTATTTAGTGCTCTTAAAAGTCTAACTTTCTAGTTGAGCCTTCGTGCCGCATTTCATAAGTTAAAGACGCGAATAGACCCAGTTATGTCTCAAATTGCTCAAAAACGTGAAAAGCTCCTCTATGGAGAGAGTTGAGCAATTCCAAAGCATCAATGTGGACCGTTGTACTCCATTTAGTGCACTTAAAAGTCTAAGTTCCTAGTTCAGCCTTCGTGCCACGTTTCGTAAGGTAAAGATGCGAATAGACCAACTTATGTTTGAATTTGCACAAAAACGTGAAAAGCTCCCCTATCGAGAGAGTTGAGCAATTCCAAAGCTTGAATGTGTACCGTTGTACTCTATTTAGTGCTCTTAAAAGTATAACTTGCTAGTTAAGCCTTCGTGCCACGTTTAGTAAGGTAAAGACGCGAATAGACCAAGTTATGTCTCAACTTGCACTAAAACGTGAAAAGCTGCTCAACGGAGAGAGTTGAGCAATTCCAAAGCATCAATGTCGGCCGTTGTACTCTATTGAGGGCTCTTAAAAGTCTAACTTGCTACTTGAGCCTTCGTGCCGCGTTTCGTAAGGTAAGCACGCGAATAGACCAAGTTATGTTTGAAATTGCACAAAAACGTGAAAAGCTTCTCTATGGAGAGAGTTGAGCAATTCTGAAGCATCAATGTGGAGCATTGTGCTCTATTTAGTGTTCTTAGAAGTCTAACTTGCTAGTTTAGCGTTCGTGCAAGATTTCATAAATTAAAGATGCGAATAGACCAAGTTATGTTTGAAATTGCACAAAAACGCGAAAAGCTCTTCTATGGAGAGAGTTGAGCAATTCCAAAGCATCAATGTGGACCGTTGTACTCTATTGAGTGCTCTTACAAGTCTAACTTGCTAGTTCAGCCTTCGTGCCACGTTTCGTAACGTAAAGATGCGAATACACCAACTTACGTTTGAAATTGCACAAAAACGTGAAATGCTCCTCTATGGAGAGAGTCGAGCAATTCCAAAGCATCAATGTGGATCGTTTTACACTATTTAGTGCTCTTAAAAGTCTAACTTTCTAGTTGAGCCTTCGTGCCACGTTTCGTAAGGTAACACGCGAATAGACCAAGTTATGTTTTCAATTGTACAAAAACGTGAAAAGCTCCTCTATGGAGAGAGTTGAGCAATTCCAAGGCATCAATGTGGACCGTTGTACTCTATTTAGTGCTCTTAAAAGTATTACTTGCTAGTTGAGTCTTCGTGCCACATTTAGTAAGGTAAAGACGCGAATAGACCAAGTTATGTCTCAAATTGCACAAAAATGTCAAAAGCTCCTCTATGGAGAGAGTCGAGAAATTCCAAAGCATCAATGTGGACCGTTGTACTCAATTTAGCATTCTGTGAAGTTTATCTTTCTAGTTTAGCCTTCGTGCAATGTTTCATAAGTTAAAGATGCGAATAGACCAAGTTATGATTGAAATTGTTCAAAAACGTGAAAAGCTCCTCTATGGAGAGAGTTGAGTAATTTCAAAGCATCAATGTGGACTGTTGTACTCTATTTAGTGCTCTTAGAAGTCTAACTTGCTAGTTACACCTTCGTACCACGTTTCGGAAGGTAAAGATGTGAATACACCAAGTTATGTGTGAAATTGCACAAAAACGTGAAAAGCTCCTCTATGGAGATAGTTGAGCTATTCCAAAGCATCAATGTCGACCGTTGTACTCTATTTGGGGCTCTTAAAAGTATAACTTTCTAGTTGAGCCTTCGCGCCACGTTTCGTAAGGTAAAGACGCGAATAGACCAAGTTATGTCTAAAATTGCACAAAAATGTGAAAAGCTCCTCCATGGAGAGAGTTGAGCAATTCCAAAGCATCAATATGGACCGTTGTACTCTATTGAGTGCTCTTAAAAGTATAACTTGCTAGTTGACAATTCGTGCCACGTTTCGTAAGGTAATGATGCTAATACACCAAGTTATGCTTGAAATTGCACAAGAACGTGAAATGCTCCTCTATGGAGAGAGTTGTGCAATTCCAAAGCATCAATGTGGACCGTTGTACTCTATTTAGTGCTCTTAAAAGTCTAACTTTCTAGTTGAGCCTTCGTGCCGCATTTCATAAGTTAAAGACGCGAATAGACCCAGTTATGTCTCAAATTGCTCAAAAACGTGAAAAGCTCCTCTATGGAGAGAGTTGAGCAATTCCAAAGCATCAATGTGGACCGTTGTACTCCATTTAGTGCACTTAAAAGTCTAAGTTCCTAGTTCAGCCTTCGTGCCACGTTTCGTAAGGTAAAGATGCGAATAGACCAACTTATGTTTGAATTTGCACAAAAACGTGAAAAGCTCCCCTATCGAGAGAGTTGAGCAATTCCAAAGCTTGAATGTGTACCGTTGTACTCTATTTAGTGCTCTTAAAAGTATAACTTGCTAGTTAAGCCTTCGTGCCACGTTTAGTAAGGTAAAGACGCGAATAGACCAAGTTATGTCTCAACTTGCACTAAAACGTGAAAAGCTGCTCAACGGAGAGAGTTGAGCAATTCCAAAGCATCAATGTCGGCCGTTGTACTCTATTGAGGGCTCTTAAAAGTCTAACTTGCTACTTGAGCCTTCGTGCCGCGTTTCGTAAGGTAAGCACGCGAATAGACCAAGTTATGTTTGAAATTGCACAAAAACGTGAAAAGCTTCTCTATGGAGAGAGTTGAGCAATTCTGAAGCATCAATGTGGAGCATTGTGCTCTATTTAGTGTTCTTAGAAGTCTAACTTGCTAGTTTAGCGTTCGTGCAAGATTTCATAAATTAAAGATGCGAATAGACCAAGTTATGTTTGAAATTGCACAAAAACGCGAAAAGCTCTTCTATGGAGAGAGTTGAGCAATTCCAAAGCATCAATGTGGACCGTTGTACTCTATTGAGTGCTCTTACAAGTCTAACTTGCTAGTTGAGCCTTCGTGCCACGTTTCGTAAGGTAAAGATGCGAATACTCCAACTTACGTTTGAAATTGCACAAAAACGTGAAAAGCTCCTCTATGGAGAGAGTCGAGCAATTCCAAAGCATCAATGTGGACCGTTGTACACTATTTAGTGCTCTTAAAAGTCTAACTTGCTAGTTGAGCCTTCGTGCCACGTTTCGTAAGGTAAATACGCGAATAGACCAAGTTATGTTTGCAATTGTACAAAAAAGTGAAAAGCTCCTCTATGGAGAGAGTTGGGCAATTCCAAAGCATCAATGTGGACCGTTGTACTCTATTTAGTGCTCTTAAAAGTATTACTTGCTAGTTCAGCCTTCGTGCCACGTTTAGTAAGGTAAAGACACGAATAGACCAAGTTACGTTTGAAATTGCACAAAAACGTGAAAAGCTCTTCTATGGAGAGAGTTGAGCAATTCTAAAGCATCAATGTGGACCGTTGCGCTCTATTTAGTGTTCTTAGAAGTC
Organism: Tripterygium wilfordii; assembly: GCF_013401445.1. NCBI lineage: Eukaryota > Viridiplantae > Streptophyta > Magnoliopsida > Celastrales > Celastraceae > Tripterygium > Tripterygium wilfordii. Next base: position 7,173,306 of record NC_052239.1, on the reverse strand, counting down.
TAACTTGCTAGTTTAGCCTTCGTGCAACATTTCGTAAGTTAAAGATGTGAATAGACCAAGTTATGTTTACAATTGTACAAAAACGTGAAAAGCGCCTCTAAGGAGAGAGTTGAGCAATTCCAAAGCATCAATGTGGACCGCTATACTCTATTTAGTGCTCTTAAAAGTCTAAGTTTCTAGTTGAGCCTTCGTGCCACCTTTCATAGGGTAAAGATGCGAATAGACCAAGTTATGTTTGAAATTGCACAAAAACGCGAAAAGCTCTTCTATGGAGAGAGTTGAGCAATTCCAAAGCATCAATGTGGACCGTTGTACTCTATTGAGTGCTCTTACAAGTCTAACTTGCTAGTTCAGCCATCGTGCCACGTTTCGTAACATAAAGATGCGAATACACCAACTTACGTTTGAAATTGCACAAAAACGTGAACTGCTCCTCTATGGAGAGAGTCGAGCAATTCCAAAGCATCATGCGGACCGTTGTACACTATTTAGCACTCTTAAAAGTCTAACTTGCTAGTTGAGCCTTCGTGCCACGTTTCGTAAGGTAAATACTCGAATAGACCAAGTTATGTTTGCAATTGTACAAAAACGTGAAAAGCTCCTCTCCGAAGAGAGTTGAGCAATTCCAAAGCATCACTATGGACCGTTGTACTCTATTGAGTGCTCTTAAAAGTATAACTTGCTAGTTGACCATTCGTGCCACGTTTCGTAAGGTAATGATGCGAATACACCAAGTTATGTTTGAAATTGCACAAGAACGTGAAATGCTTCTCTATGGAGAGAGTTGTGCAATTGCAAAGCATCAATGTGGAAAGTTGTACTCTATTTAGTGCTCTTAAAAGTCAAACTTGCTAGTTAGCCTTCGTGCCGCATTTCATAAGTTAAAGACGCGAAAGACCCAGTTTTGTCTCAAATTGCTCAAAAACGTGAAAAGCTCCTCTATGGAGAGAGTTGAGCAATTCCAAAGCATCAATGTGGACCGTTGTACTCCATTTAGTGCACTTAAAAGTCTAAGTTTCTAGTTGAGCCTTCGTGCCACGTTTCGTAAGGTAAAGATGCCAATAGACCAAGTTATGTTTGAAATTGCACAAAAACGTGAAAAGCTCCCCTATCGAGAGAGTTGAGCAATTCCAAAGCATGAATGTGTACCATTGTACTCTATTTAGTGCTCTTAAAAGTATAACTTGCTAGTTAAGCCTTCGTGCCACGTTTGGTATGGTAAAGACACGAATAGACCAAGTTATGTCTCAACTTGCACCAAAACGTGAAAAGCTCCTCAATGGAGAGAGTTGAGCAATTCCAAAGCATCAATGTGGACCGTTGTACTCTATTGAGTGCTCTTACAAGTCTAACTTGCTAGTTCAGCCTTCGTGCCATGTTTCGTAAGGTAAAGATGCGAATACTCCAACTTACATTTGAAATTGCACAAAAACGTGAAAAGCTCCTCTATGGAGAGAGTCGAGCAATTCCAAAGCATCAATGTGGACCGTTGTACACTATTTAGTGCTCTTAAAAGTCTAACTTGCTAGTTGAGCCTTCGTGCCACGTTTCGTAAGGTAAATACGCGAATAGACCAAGTTATGTTTGCAATTGTACAAAAAAGTGGAAAGCTCCTCTATGGAGAGAGTTGGGCAATTCCAAAGCATCAATGTGGACCGTTGTACTCTATTTAGTGCTCTTAAAAGTATTACTTGCTAGTTGAGCCTTCGTGCCACGTTTAGTAAGGTAAAGACACGAATAGACCAAGTTACGTTTGAAATTGCACAAAAACGTGAAAAGCTCTTCTATGGAGAGAGTTGAGCAATTCTAAAGCATCAATGTGGACCGTTGCGCTCTATTTAGTGTTCTTAGAAGTCTAACTTGCTAGTTTAGCCTTCGTGCAACATTTCGTAAGTTAAAGATGTGAATAGACCAAGTTATGTTTACAATTGTACAAAAACGTGAAAAGCGCCTCTAAGGAGAGAGTTGAGCAATTCCAAAGCATCAATGTGGACCGCTATACTCTATTTAGTGCTCTTAAAAGTCTAAGTTTCTAGTTGAGCCTTCGTGGCACCTTTCATAGGGGAAAGATGCGAATAGACCAAGTTATGTTTGAAATTGCACAAAAACGCGAAAAGCTCTTCTATGGAGAGAGTTGAGCAATTCCAAAGCATCAATGTGGACCGTTGTACTCTATTGAGTGCTCTTACAAGTCTAACTTGCTAGTTCAGCCTTCGTGCCACGTTTCGTAACATAAAGATGCGAATACACCAACTTACGTTTGAAATTGCACAAAAACGTGAACTGCTCCTCTATGGAGAGAGTCGAGCAATTCCAAAGCATCATGTGGACCATTGTACACTATTTAGTGCTCTTAAAAGTATAACTTGCTAATTGACCCTTCGTGCCACGTTTCGTAAGGTAAATACTCGAATAGACCAAGTTATGTTTGCAATTGTACAAAAACGTGAAAAGCTCCTCTCCGGAGAGAGTTGAGCACTTCCAAAGCATCACTATGGACCGTTGTACTCTATTGAGTGCTCTTAAAAGTATAACTTGCTAGTTGACCATTCGTGCCACGTTTCGTAAGGTAAAGACACGAATAGACCAAGTTATGTCTCAACTTGCACCAAAACGTGAAAAGCTCCTGAATGGAGAGAGTTGAGCAATTCCAAAGCATCAATTTCGGCCGTTGTACTCTATTGAGGGCTCTTAAAAGTCTAACTCGCTAGTTGAGCCTTCGTGCCACGTTTCGTAAGGTAAAGACGCGAATAGACCAAGTTATGTTTGAAATTGCACAAAAACATGAAAAGCTCCTCTATGGAGAGAGTTTAGCAGTTCTAAAGCATCAACGTGGACCGTTGTGCTCTATTTAGTTTTCTTAGAAGTCTAACTTGCTAGTTTAGCCTTCGTGCAACATTTCGTAAGTTAAAGATGTGAATAGACCAAGTTATGTTTACAATTGTACAAAAACGTGAAAAGCTCCTCTAAGGAGATAGTTGAGCAATTCCAAAGCATCAATGTGGACCGCTGTACTCTATTTAGTGCTCTTAAAAGTCTAAGTTTCTAGTTGAGCCTTCGTGCCACCATTCATCGGGAAAAGATGCGAATAGACCAAGTTATGTTTGAAATTGCACAAAAACGTGAAAAGCTCTTCTATGGAGAGAGTTGAGCAATTCCAAAGCATCAATGTGGACCGTTGTACTCTATTGAGTGCTCTTACCAGTCTAACTTGCTAGTTCAACCTTCGTGCCACGTTTCGTAACGTAAAGATGTGAATACACCAACTTACGTTTGAAATTGCACAAAAACGTGAAATGCTCCTCTATGGAGAGAGTCGAGCAATTCCAAAGCATCATGTGGACCGTTGTACACTATTTAGTGCTCTTAAAAGTCTAACTTGCTAGTTGAGCCTTCGTGCCACGTTTCGTAAGGTAAATACGCGAATAGACCAAGTTATGTTTGCAATTGTACAAAAAAGTGAAAAGCTCCTCTATGGAGAGAGTTGAGCAATTCCAAAGTATCAATGTGGACCGTTGTACTCTATTTAGTGCTCTTAAAAGTATTACTTGCTAGTTGAGCCTTCGTGCCACGTTTAGTAAGGTAAAGACACGAATAGACCAAGTTACGTTTGAAATTGCACAAAAACGTGAAACGCTCTTCTATGGAGAGAGTTGAGCAATTCTAAAGCATCAATGTGGACCGTTGCGCTCTATTTAGTGTTCTTAGAAGTCTAAGTTTCTAGTTGAGCCTTCGTGCCACCTTTCATAGGGTAAAGATGCGAATAGACCAAGTTACGTTTGAAATTGCACAAAAACGTGAAAAGCTCTTCTATGGAGAGAGTTGAGCAATTCCAAAGCATCAATGTCGACCGTTGTACTCTATTGAGTGCTCTTACAAGTCTAACTTTCTAGTTCAGCCTTCGTGCCACGTTTCGTAACGTAAAGATGCGAATACACCAACTTACGTTTGAAATTGCGCAAAAACGTGAAATGCTCCTCTATGGAGAGAGTCGAGCAATTCCAAAGCATCATGTGGACCGTTGTACACTATTTAGTGCTCTTAAAAGTCTAACTTGCTAGTTGAGCCTTCGTGCCACGTTTCGTAAGGTAAATACGCGAATAGACCAAGTTATGTTTGCAATTGTACAAAAACGTGAAAAGCTCCCCTCTGGAGAGAGTTGAGCAATTCCAAAGCATCACTGTGGACCGTTGTACTCTATTGAGTGCTCTTAAAAGTATAACTTGCTAGTTCACCATTCGTGCCACGTTTCGTAGGGTAATGATGCGAATACACCAAGTTATTTTTGAAATTGCACAAGAACGTGAAATGCTTCTTTATGGAGAGAGTTGTGCAATTACAAAGCATCAATGTGGACAGTTGTACTCTATTTAGTGCTCTTAAAAGTCTAACTTGCTAGTTAGCCTTCGTGCCGCATTTCATAAGTTAAAGACGCGAAAGACCCAGTTTTGTCTCAAATTGCTCAAAAACGTGAAAAGCTCCTCTATGGAGAGAGTTGAGCAATTCCAAAGCATCAATGTGGACCGTTGTACTCCATTTAGTGCACTTAAAAGTCTAAGTTTCTAGTTGAGCCTTCGTGCCACGTTTCGTAAGGTAAAGATGCCAATAGACCAAGTTATGTTTGAAATTGCACAAAAACGTGAAAAGCTCCCCTATTGAGAGAGTTGAGCAATTCCAAAGCATGAATGTGTACCATTGTACTCTATTTAGTGCTCTTAAAAGTATAACTTGCTAGTTAAGCCTTCGTGCCACGTTTGGTAAGGTAAAGACACGAATAGACCAAGTTATGTCTCAACTTGCACCAAAACGTGAAAAGCTCCTCAATGGAGAGAGTTTAGCAATTCTAAAGCATCAATGTGGACGTTGTGCTCTATTTAGTTTTCTTAGAAGTCTAACTTGCTAGTTTAGCCTTCGTCCAACATTTCGTAAGTTGAAGATGCGAATAGACCAAGTTATGTTTGCAATTGTACAAAAATGTGAAAAGCTCCTCTAAGGAGACAGTTGAGCAATTCCAAAGCATCAATGTGGACCGCTCTACTCTATTTAGTGCTCTTAAAAGTCTAACTTTCTAGTTGAGCCTTCGTGCCACCTTTCGTAGGGTAAAGATGCGAAGAGACCAAGTTATGTTTGAAATTGCACAAAAACGCAAAAAGCTCTTCTATGGAAGGAGTTGAGCTATTCCAAAGCATCAATGTGGACCGTTGTACTCTATTTAGTGCTCTTAAAAGTATTACTCGCTAGTTGAGCCTTCGTGCCACGTTTAGTAAGGTAAAGACGCGAATAGACCAAGTTACGTTTGAAATTGCACAAAAACGTGAAAAGCTCCTCTATGGAGAGAGTTGTGCAATTTCAAAGCATCAATGTGGACCGTTGTACTCTATTTAGTGCTCTTAAAAGTATTACTCGCTAGTTGAGCTTTCGTGCCACGTTTAGTAAGGTAAAGACGCGAATAGACAAAGTTACGTTTGAAATTGCACAAAAACGTGAAAAGCTCCTCTATGGAGAGAGATGAGCAATTCTAAAGCATCAATGTGGACCGTTGTGCTCTATTTAGTGTTCTTAGAAGTCTAACTTGCTAGTTTAGCCTTCGTGCAACATTTCGTAAGTTAAAGATGCGAGTAGACCAAGTTATGTTTGAAATTGTACAAAAACGTGAAAAGCTCCTCTATGGAGAGAGTTGTGCAATTCCAAAGCATCAATGTGGACCGTTGTACTCTATTTAGTGCTCTTAAAGTATTACTCGCTAGTTGAGCCTTCGTGCCACGTTTAGTAAGGTAAAGACGCGAATAGACAAAGTTACGTTTGAAATTGCACAAAAACGTGAAAAGCTCCTCTATGGAGAGAGTTGAGCAATTCTAAAGCATCAATGTGGACCGTTGTGCTCTATTTAGTGTTCTTAGAAGTCTAACTTGCTAGTTTAGCCTTCGTGCAACTTTTCGTAAGTTAAAGATGCGAGTAGACCAAGTTATGTTTGAAATTGTACAAAAACGTGAAAAGCTCCTCTAAGGAGAGAGTTGAGCAATTCCAAAGCATCAATGTGGACCGCTGTACTCTATTTAGTGCTCTGAAAAGTCTATGTTTCTAGTTGAGCCTTCGTGCCACCTTTCATAGGGTAAAGATGCGAATAGACCAAGTTATGTTTGAAATTGCACAAAAACGCGAAAAACCCTTCTATGGAGAGAGTTGAGCAATTCCAAAGCATCAATGTGGACCGTTGTACTCTATTGAGTGCTCTTACAAGTCTAACTTGCTAGTTGAGCCTTCGTGCCACGTTTCGTAAGGTAACGATGTGAATACACCAACTTACGTTTGTAATTGCACAAAAATGTGAAATACTGCTCTATGGAGAGAGTTGAGCAATTCCAAAGCATCAATGTGGACAGTTGCACACTGTTTAGTGCTCTTAAAAGTCTAACTTGCTAGTTGAGCCTTCGTGCCACGTTTCGTAAGGTAAAGACGCGAATAGACCAAGTTACGTTTGCAATTGTACAAAAATGTGAAAAGCTCCTCTATGGAGGGAGTTAAGCAATTCCAAAGCATCAATGTGGACCGCTGTACTCTATTTAGTGCTCTTAAAAGTCTAACTTGCTAGTTCAGCCTTCGTGCCACGTTTCGTAAGCTAATGATGTGATTACACCAAGTTATGTTTGAAATTGCGTAAGAACGTGAAATGCTCCTCTATGGAGAGAGTTGTGCAATTCCAAAGCATCAATGTGGACCGTTGTACTCTATTTAGTGCTCTTAAAGGTATTACTTGCTAGTTGAGCCTTTGTGCCACGTTTAGTAAGGTAAAGACGCGAATAGACCAAGTTATGTCGCAAATTGCACAAAAATGTGAAAAGCTCCTCTATGGAGAGAGTCGAGAAATTTCAAAGCATCAATGTGGACCGTTGTACTCTATTTAGCGTGCTGTGAAGTTTACCTTTCTAGTTTGGCCTTCGTGCAATGTTTCATAAGTTAAAGATGCGAATAGACCAAGTTACGATTGAAATTGTTCAAAAACATGAAAAGCTCCTCTATGGAGAGAGTTGAGCAATTCCAAAGCATCAATGTGGACCGTTGTACTCTATTTAGTGCGCTTAGAAGTCTAACTTGCTAGTTGCGCCTTCGTACCACGTTTCGGAAGGTAAAGATGTGAATACACCATGTTATGTGTGAAATTACACAAAAACATGAAAAGCCCCTATATGGAGGGAGTTGAGCAATTCCAAAGCATCAATGTCGACCGTCGTACTCTATTTAGGGCTCTTAAAAGTATAACTTTCTAGTTGAGCCTTCGCGCCACGTTTCGTAAGGTAACGACGCAAATAGACCAAGTTATTTCCAAAATTGCACAAAAACGTGAAAAGCTCCTCCATGGAGAGAGTTGAGAAATTCCAAAGCATCAATGTGGACCGTTGTACTCTATTGAGTGCTCTTAAAAGTATAACTTGCTAGTTGACCATTCGTGCCACGTTTCGTAAGGTAATGATGCGAATACACCAAGTTATGTTTGAAATTGCACAAGAACGTGAAATGCTCCTCTATGGAGAGAGTTGAGCAGTTCTAAAGCATCAATGTGGACCGTTGTGCTCTATTTAGTGTTCTTAGAAGTCTAACTTGCTAGTTTAGCCTTCGTGCAACATTTCGTAAGTTAAAGATGCGAGTAGACCAAGTTATGTTTGAAATTGTACAAAAACGTGAAAAGCTCCTCTAAGGAGAGAGTTGAGCAATTCCAAAGCATCAATGTGGACCGCTGTACTCTATTTAGTGCTCTTAAAAGTCTATGTTTCTAGTTGAGCCTTTGTGCCACCTTTCATAGGGTAAAGATGCGAATATACCAAGTTATGTTTGAAATTGCACAAAAACGTGAAAAACACTTCTATGGAGAGAGTTGAGCAATTCCAAAGCATCAATGTGGACCGTTGTACTCTATTGAGTGCTCTTACAAGTCTAACTTGCTAGTTGAGCTTTCGTGCCACGTTTCGTAAGGTAACGATGTGAATACACCAACTTACATTTGTAATTGCACAAAAATGTGAAATACTGCTCTATGGAGAGAGTTGAGCAATTCCAAAGCATCAATGTGGACAGTTGCACACTGTTTAGTGCTCTTAAAAGTCTAACTTGCTAGTTGAGCCTTCGTGCCACGTTTCGTAAGGTAAAGACGCGAATAGACCAAGTTACGTTTGCAATTGTACAAAAATGTGAAAAGCTCCTCTATGGAGGGAGTTGAGCAATTCCAAAGCATCAATGTGGACCGCTGTACTCTATTTAGTGCTCTTAAAAGTCTAACTTGCTAGTTCAGCCTTCGTGCCACGTTTCGTAAGCTAATGATGTGAATACACCAAGTTATGTTTGAAATTGCGTAAGAACGTGAAATGCTCCTCTATGGAGAGAGTTGTGCAATTCCAAAGCATCAATGTGGACCGTTGTACTCTATTTAGTGCTCTTAAAAGTATTACTTGCTAGTTGAGCCTTCGCGCCACGTTTCGTAAGGTAACGACGCAAATAGACCAAGTTATTTCCAAAATTGCACAAAAACGTGAAAAGCTCCTCCATGGAGAGAGTTGAGAAATTCCAAAGCATCAATGTGGACCGTTGTACTCTATTGAGTGCTCTTAAAAGTATAACTTGCTAGTTGACCATTCGTGCCACGTTTCGTAAGGTAATGATGCGAATACACCAAGTTATGTTTGAAATTGCACAAGAACGTGAAATGCTCCTCTATGGAGAGAGTTGAGCAGTTCCAAAGCATCAATGTGGACCGTTGTGCTCTATTTAGTGTTCTTAGAAGTCTAACTTGCTAGTTTAGCCTTCGTACAACATTTCGTAAGTTAAAGATGCGAATAGACCAAGTTATGTTTGCAATTGGACAAAAACGTGAAAAGCTCCTCTAAGGAGAGAGTTGAGCAATTGCAAAGCATCAATGTGGACCGCTGTACTCTATTTAGTGCTCTTAAAAGTCTAAATTTCTAGTTGAGCCTTCGTGCCACGTTTCGTAGGGTAAAGATGCGAATAGACCAAGTTATGTTTGAAATTGCACAAAAACACGAAAAGCTCTTCTATGGAGAGAGTTGAGCAATTCCAAAGCATCAATGTGGACTGTTGTACTCTATTGGGTGCTCTTACAAGTCTAACTTGCTAGTTGAGCTTTCGTGCCACGTTTCGTAAGGTAAAGATGCGAATACACCAACTTACGTTTCAAATTACACAAAAACGTGAAATGCTCCTCTATGTAGAGAGTTGAGCAATTCCAAAGCATCAATGTGGACCGTTGTACACTATTTAGTGCTCTTAAAAGTCAAATTTGCTGGTTGAGCCTTTGTGCCACGTTTCGTAAGGTAAAGACGCGAATAGGCCAAGTTATGTTTGCAATTGTACAAAAACGTGAAAAGCTCCTCCATGGAGAGAGTTGAGCAATTCCAAAGCATCAATGTGGACCGCTGTACTCTATTTAGTGCTCTTAAAAATCTAACTTGCTAGTTGAGCCTTCGTGCCACGTTTCATAAGGTAATGATGCGAATACACCAAGTTATGTTTGAAATTACACAAGAACGTGAAATGCTCCTCTATGGAGAGAGTTGTGCAATTCCAAAGCATCAATGTGGACCGTTGTACTCTATTTAGTGCTCTTAAAAGTCTAACTTGCTAGTTGAGCCTTCGTGCCGCATTACATAAGTTAAAGACGCGAATAGACCAAGTTATATCTCAAATTGCTCAAAAACGTGAAAAGCTCCTCTATGGAGAGAGTTGAGCAATTCCAAAGCATCAATGTGGACCGTTGTACTCCATTTAGTGCACTTAAAAGTCTAAGTTGCTAGTTGAGCCTTCGTGCCACGTTTCATAAGGTAAAGACGCGAATAGACCAAGTTATGTTTGAAATTGCACAAAAACATGAAAAGCTCCTCTATGGAGAGAGTTGAGCAATTCTAAAGCATCAATGTGGACAGTTGTGCTCTATTTAGTGTTCTTAGAAGTCTAACTTGTTAGTTTAGCCTTCGTGCAACATTTCGTAAGTTAAAGATGCGAATAGACCAAGTTATGTTTGCAATTGTACAAAAACGTGAAAAGCTCCTCTAAGGAGAGAGTTGAGCAATTGCAAAGCATCAATGTGGACCGCTGTACTCTATTTAGTGCTCTTAAAAGTATAACTTGCTAGTTCACCATTCGTGCCACGTTTCGTAGGGTAATGATGCGAATACACCAACTTACGTTTGAAATTGCGCAAAAACGTGAAATGCTCCTCTATGGAGAGAGTCGAGCAATTCCAAAGCATCATGTGGACCGTTGTACACTATTTAGTGCTCTTAAAAGTCTAACTTGCTAGTTGAGCCTTCGTGCCACGTTTCGTAAGGTAAATACGCGAATAGACCAAGTTATGTTTGCAATTGTACAAAAACGTGAAAAGCTCCCCTCTGGAGAGAGTTGAGCAATTCCAAAGCATCACTGTGGACCGTTGTACTCTATTGAGTGCTCTTAAAAGTATAACTTGCTAGTTCACCATTCGTGCCACGTTTCGTAGGGTAATGATGCGAATACACCAAGTTATTTTTGAAATTGCACAAGAACGTGAAATGCTTCTTTATGGAGAGAGTTGTGCAATTACAAAGCATCAATGTGGACAGTTGTACTCTATTTAGTGCTCTTAAAAGTCTAACTTGCTAGTTAGCCTTCGTGCCGCATTTCATAAGTTAAAGACGCGAAAGACCCAGTTTTGTCTCAAATTGCTCAAAAACGTGAAAAGCTCCTCTATGGAGAGAGTTGAGCAATTCCAAAGCATCAATGTGGACCGTTGTACTCCATTTAGTGCACTTAAAAGTCTAAGTTTCTAGTTGAGCCTTCGTGCCACGTTTCGTAAGGTAAAGATGCCAATAGACCAAGTTATGTTTGAAATTGCACAAAAACGTGAAAAGCTCCCCTATCGAGAGAGTTGAGCAATTCCAAAGCATGAATGTGTACCATTGTACTCTATTTAGTGCTCTTAAAAGTATAACTTGCTAGTTAAGCCTTCGTGCCACGTTTGGTAAGGTAAAGACACGAATAGACCAAGTTATGTCTCAACTTGCACCAAAACGTGAAAAGCTCCTCAATGGAGAGAGTTTAGCAATTCTAAAGCATGAATGTGGACGTTGTGCTCTATTTAGTTTTCTTAGAAGTCTAACTTGCTAGTTTAGCCTTCGTCCAACATTTCGTAAGTTGAAGATGCGAATAGACCAAGTTATGTTTGCAATTGTACAAAAATGTGAAAAGCTCCTCTAAGGAGAGAGTTGAGCAATTCCAAAGCATCAATGTGGACCGCTGTACTCTATTTAGTGCTCTTAAAAGTCTAACTTTCTAGTTGAGCCTTCGTGCCACCTTTCGTAGGGTAAAGATGCGAAGAGACCAAGTTATGTTTGAAATTGCACAAAAACGCAAAAAGCTCTTCTATGGAAGGAGTTGAGCTATTCCAAAGCATCAATGTGGACCGTTGTACTCTATTTAGTGCTCTTAAAAGTATTACTCGCTAGTTGAGCCTTCGTGCCACGTTTAGTAAGGTAAAGACGCGAATAGACCAAGTTACGTTTGAAATTGCACAAAAACGTGAAAAGCTCCTCTATGGAGAGAGTTGTGCAATTCCAAAGCATCAATGTGGACCGTTGTACTCTATTTAGTGCTCTTAAAAGTATTACTCGCTAGTTGAGCTTTCGTGCCACGTTTAGTAAGGTAAAGACGCGAACAGACAAAGTTACGTTTGAAATTGCACAAAAACGTGAAAAGCTCCTCTATGGAGAGAGATGAGCAATTCTAAAGCATCAATGTGGACCGTTGTGCTCTATTTAGTGTTCTTAGAAGTCTAACTTGCTAGTTTAGCCTTCGTGCAACATTTCGTAAGTTAAAGATGCGAGTAGACCAAGTTATGTTTGAAATTGTACAAAAACGTGAAAAGCTCCTCTATGGAGAGAGTTGTGCAATTCCAAAGCATCAATGTGGACCGTTGTACTCTATTTAGTGCTCTTAAAAGTATTACTCGCTAGTTGAGCCTTCGTGCCACGTTTAGTAAGGTAAAGACGCGAATAGACAAAGTTACGTTTGAAATTGCACAAAAACGTGAAAAGCTCCTCTATGGAGAGAGTTGAGCAATTCTAAAGCATCAATGTGGACCGTTGTGCTCTATTTAGTGTTCTTAGAAGTCTAACTTGCTAGTTTAGCCTTCGTGCAACATTTCGTAAGTTAAAGATGCGAGTAGACCAAGTTATGTTTGAAATTGTACAAAAACGTGAAAAGCTCCTCTAAGGAGAGAGTTGAGCAATTCCAAAGCATCAATGTGGACCGCTGTACTCTATTTAGTGCTCTGAAAAGTCTATGTTTCTAGTTGAGCCTTCGTGCCACCTTTCATAGGGTAAAGATGCGAATAGACCAAGTTATGTTTGAAATTGCACAAAAACGCGAAAAACCCTTCTATGGAGAGAGTTGAGCAATTCCAAAGCATCAATGTGGACCGTTGTACTCTATTGAGTGCTCTTACAAGTCTAACTTGCTAGTTGAGCCTTCGTGCCACGTTTTGTAAGGTAACGATGTGAATACACCAACTTACGTTTGTAATTGCACAAAAATGTGAAATACTGCTCTATGGAGAGAGTTGAGCAATTCCAAAGCATCAATGTGGACAGTTGCACACTGTTTAGTGCTCTTAAAAGTCTAACTTGCTAGTTGAGCCTTCGTGCCACGTTTCGTAAGGTAAAGACGCGAATAGACCAAGTTACGTTTGCAATTGTACGAAAATGTGAAAAGCTCCTCTATGGAGGGAGTTAAGCAATTCCAAAGCATCAATGTGGACCGCTGTACTCTATTTAGTGCTCTTAAAAGTCTAACTTGCTAGTTCAGCCTTCGTGCCACGTTTCGTAAGCTAATGATGTGATTACACCAAGTTATGTTTGAAATTGCGTAAGAACGTGAAATGCTCCTCTATGGAGAGAGTTGTGCAATTCCAAAGCATCAATGTGGACCGTTGTACTCTATTTAGTGCTCTTAAAGGTATTACTTGCTAGTTGAGCCTTTGTGCCACGTTTAGTAAGGTAAAGACGCGAATAGACCAAGTTATGTCGCAAATTGCACAAAAATGTGAAAAGCTCCTCTATGGAGAGAGTCGAGAAATTTCAAAGCATCAATGTGGACCGTTGTACTCTATTTAGCGTGCTGTGAAGTTTACCTTTCTAGTTTGGCCTTCGTGCAATGTTTCATAAGTTAAAGATGCGAATAGACCAAGTTACGATTGAAATTGTTCAAAAACATGAAAAGCTCCTCTATGGAGAGAGTTGAGCAATTCCAAAGCATCAATGTGGACCGTTGTACTCTATTTAGTGCGCTTAGAAGTCTAACTTGCTAGTTGCGCCTTCGTACCACGTTTCGGAAGGTAAAGATGTGAATACACCATGTTATGTGTGAAATTGCACAAAAACATGAAAAGCCCCTATATGGAGAGAGTTGAGCAATTCCAAAGCATCAATGTCGAGCGTCGTACTCTATTTAGGGCTCTTAAAAGTATAACTTTCTAGTTGAGCCTTCGCGCCACGTTTCGTAAGGTAACGACGCAAATAGACCAAGTTATTTCCAAAATTGCACAAAAACGTGAAAAGCTCCTCCATGGAGAGAGTTGAGAAATTCCAAAGCATCAATGTGGACCGTTGTACTCTATTGAGTGCTCTTAAAAGTATAACTTGCTAGTTGACCATTCGTGCCACGTTTCGTAAGGTAATGATGCGAATACACCAAGTTATGTTTGAAATTGCACAAGAACGTGAAATGCTCCTCTATGGAGAGAGTTGAGCAATTCTAAAGCATCAATGTGGACCGTTGTGCTCTATTTAGTGTTCTTAGAAGTCTAACTTGCTAGTTTAGCCTTCGTGCAACATTTCGTAAGTTAAAGATGCGAGTAGACCAAGTTATGTTTGAAATTGTACAAAAACGTGAAAAGCTCCTCTAAGGAGAGAGTTGAGCAATTCCAAAGCATCAATGTGGACCGCTGTACTCTATTTAGTGCTCTTAAAAGTCTATGTTTCTAGTTGAGCCTTCGTGCCACCTTTCATAGGGTAAAGATGCGAATATACCAAGTTATGTTTGAAATTGCACAAAAACGTGAAAAACACTTCTATGGAGAGAGTTGAGCAATTCCAAAGCATCAATGTGGACCGTTGTACTCTATTGAGTGCTCTTACAAGTCTAACTTGCTAGTTGAGCCTTCGTGCCACGTTTCGTAAGGTAATGATGTGAATACACCAACTTACGTTTGTAATTGCACGAAAATGTGAAATACTGCTCTATGGAGAGAGTTGAGCAATTCCAAAGCATCAATGTGGACAGTTGCACACTGTTTAGTGCTCTTAAAAGTCTAACTTGCTAGTTGAGCCTTCGTGCCACGTTTCGTAAGGTAAAGACGCGAATAGACCAAGTTACGTTTGCAATTGTACAAAAATGTGAAAAGCTCCTCTATGGAGGGAGTTGAGCAATTCCAAAGCATCAATGTGGACCGTTGTACTCTATTTAGTGCTCTTAAAAGTCTAACTTGCTAGTTCAGCCTTCGTGCCACGTTTCGTAAGCTAATGATGTGAATACACCAAGTTATGTTTGAAATTGCGTAAGAACGTGAAATGCTCCTCTATGGAGAGAGTTGTGCAATTCCAAAGCATCAATGTGGACCGTTGTACTCTATTTAGTGCTCTTAAAAGTATTACTTGCTAGTTGAGCCTTCGCGCCACGTTTCGTAAGGTAACGACGCAAATAGACCAAGTTATTTCCAAAATTGCACAAAAACGTGAAAAGCTCCTCCATGGAGAGAGTTGAGAAATTCCAAAGCATCAATGTGGACCGTTGTACTCTATTGAGTGCTCTTAAAAGTATAACTTGCTAGTTGACCATTCGTGCCACGTTTCGTAAGGTAATGATGCGAATACACCAAGTTATGTTTGAAATTGCACAAGAACGTGAAATGCTCCTCTATGGAGAGAGTTGAGCAGTTCTAAAGCATCAATGTGGACCGTTGTGCTCTATTTAGTGTTCTTAGAAGTCTAACTTGCTAGTTTAGCCTTCGTACAACATTTCGTAAGTTAAAGATGCGAATAGACCAAGTTATGTTTGCAATTGGACAAAAACGTGAAAAGCTCCTCTAAGGAGAGAGTTGAGCAATTGCAAAGCATCAATGTGGACCGCTGTACTCTATTTAGTGCTCTTAAAAGTCTAAATTTCTAGTTGAGCCTTCGTGCCACGTTTCGTAGGGTAAAGATGCGAATAGACCAAGTTATGTTTGAAATTGCACAAAAACACGAAAAGCTCTTCTATGGAGAGAGTTGAGCAATTCCAAAGCATCAATGTGGACTGTTGTACTCTATTGGGTGCTCTTACAAGTCTAACTTGCTAGTTGAGCTTTCGTGCCACGTTTCGTAAGGTAAAGATGCGAATACACCAACTTACGTTTCAAATTACACAAAAACGTGAAATGCTCCTCTATGTAGAGAGTTGAGCAATTCCAAAGCATCAATGTGGACCGTTGTACACTATTTAGTGCTCTTAAAAGTCAAATTTGCTGGTTGAGCCTTTGTGCCACGTTTCGTAAGGTAAAGACGCGAATAGGCCAAGTTATGTTTGCAATTGTACAAAAACGTGAAAAGCTCCTCCATGGAGAGAGTTGAGCAATTCCAAAGCATCAATGTGGACCGCTGTACTCTATTTAGTGCTCTTAAAAATCTAACTTGCTAGTTGAGCCTTCGTGCCACGTTTCATAAGGTAATGATGCGAATACACCAAGTTATGTTTGAAATTACACAAGAACGTGAAATGCTCCTCTATGGAGAGAGTTGTGCAATTCCAAAGCATCAATGTGGACCGTTGTACTCTATTTAGTGCTCTTAAAAGTCTAACTTGCTAGTTGAGCCTTCGTGCCGCATTACATAAGTTAAAGACGCGAATAGACCAAGTTATATCTCAAATTGCTCAAAAACGTGAAAAGCTCCTCTATGGAGAGAGTTGAGCAATTCCAAAGCATCAATGTGGACCGTTGTACTCCATTTAGTGCACTTAAAAGTCTAAGTTGCTAGTTGAGCCTTCGTGCCACGTTTCATAAGGTAAAGACGCGAATAGACCAAGTTATGTTTGAAATTGCACAAAACATGAAAAGCTCCTCTATGGAGAGAGTTGAGCAATTCTAAAGCATCAATGTGGACAGTTGTGCTCTATTTAGTGTTCTTAGAAGTCTAACTTGTTAGTTTAGCCTTCGTGCAACATTTCGTAAGTTAAAGATGCGAATAGACCAAGTTATGTTTGCAATTGTACAAAAACGTGAAAAGCTCCTCTAAGGAGAGAGTTGAGCAATTGCAAAGCATCAATGTGGACCGCTGTACTCTATTTAGTGCTCTTAAAAGTCTAAGTTTCTAGTTGAGCCTTCGTGCCACGTTTCGTAGGGTAAAGATGCGAATAGACCAAGTTATGTTTGAAATTGCACAAAAACACGAAAAGCTCTTCTATGGAGAGAGTTGAGCAATTCCAAAGCATCAATGTGGACTGTTGTACTC
This sequence comes from Tripterygium wilfordii, assembly GCF_013401445.1. Lineage (NCBI taxonomy): Eukaryota > Viridiplantae > Streptophyta > Magnoliopsida > Celastrales > Celastraceae > Tripterygium > Tripterygium wilfordii. Next base: position 7,156,780 of record NC_052239.1, on the reverse strand, counting down.
TATTGGGTGCTCTTACAAGTCTAACTTGCTAGTTGAGCTTTCGTGCCACGTTTCGTAAGGTAAAGATGCGAATACACCAACTTACGTTTCAAATTACACAAAAACGTGAAATGCTCCTCTATGTAGAGAGTTGAGCAATTCCAAAGCATCAATATGGACCGTTGTACACTATTTAGTGCTCTTAAAAGTCAAATTTGCTGGTTGAGCCTTTGTGCCACGTTTCGTAAGGTAAAGACGCGAATAGGCCAAGTTATGTTTGCAATTGTACAAAAACGTGAAAAGCTCCTCCATGGAGAGAGTTGAGCAATTCCAAAGCATCAATGTGGACCGCTGTACTCTATTTAGTGCTCTTAAAAATCTAACTTGCTAGTTGAGCCTTCGTGCCACGTTTCATAAGGTAATGATGCGAATACACCAAGTTATGTTTGAAATTACACAAGAACGTGAAATGCTCCTCTATGGAGAGAGTTGTGCAATTCCAAAGCATCAATGTGGACCGTTGTACTCTATTTAGTGCTCTTAAAAGTCTAACTTGCTAGTTGAGCCTTCGTGCCGCATTACAAAAGTTAAAGACGCGAATAGACCAAGTTATATCTAAAATTGCTCAAAAACGTGAAAAGCTCCTCTATGGAGAGAGTTGAGCAATTCCAAAGCATCAATGTGGACCGTTGTACTCCATTTAGTGCACTTAAAAGTCTAAGTTGCTAGTTGAGCCTTCGTGCCACGTTTCATAAGGTAAAGATGCGAATAGACCAACTTATGTTTGAAATTGCACAAAAACGTGAAAAGCTCCCCTATCGAGAGAGTTGAGCAATTCCAAAGCATGAATGTGTACCGTTGTACTCTATTTAGTGCTCTTAAAAGTATAACTTGCTAGTTAAGCCTTCGTGCCACGTTTCGTAAGGTAAAGACGCGAATAGACCAAGTTATGTCTCAACTTGCACCAAAACGTGAAAAGCTCCTCTATGGAGAGAGTTCAGCAATTCCAAAGCATCAATGCCCGCCGTTGTACTCTATTGAGGGCTCCTAAAAGTCTAACTTTCTAGTTGAGCGTTTGTGCCACGTTTCGTAAGGTAAAGACGCGAATAGACCAAGTTATGTTTGAAATTGCACAAAAACATGAAAAGCTCCTCTATGGAGAGAGTTGAGCAATTCTAAAGCATCAATGTGGACAGTTGTGCTCTATTTAGTGTTCTTAGAAGTCTAACTTGTTAGTTTAGCCTTCGTGCAACATTTCGTAAGTTAAAGATGCGAATAGACCAAGTTATGTTTGCAATTGTACAAAAACGTGAAAAGCTCCTCTAAGGAGAGAGTTGAGCAATTGCAAAGCATCAATGTGGACCGTTGTACTCTATTTAGTGCTCTTAAAAGTCTAAGTTTCTAGTTGAGCCTTCGTGCCACGTTTCGTAGGGTAAAGATGCGAATAGACCAAGTTATGTTTCAAATTGCACAAAAACACGAAAAGCTCTTCTATGGAGAGAGTTGAGCAATTCCAAAGCATCAATGTGGACTGTTGTACTCTATTGGGTGCTCTTACAAGTCTAACTTGCTAGTTGAGCTTTCGTGCCACGTTTCGTAAGGTAAAGATGCGAATACACCAACTTACGTTTCAAATTACACAAAAACGTGAAATGCTCCTCTATGTAGAGAGTTGAGCAATTCCAAAGCATCAATGTGGACCGTTGTACACTATTTAGTGCTCTTAAAAGTCAAATTTGCTGGTTGAGCCTTTGTGCCACGTTTCGTAAGGTAAAGACGCGAATAGGCCAAGTTATGTTTGCAATTGTACAAAAACGTGAAAAGCTCCTCCATGGAGAGAGTTGAGCAATTCCAAAGCATCAATGTGGACCGCTGTACTCTATTTAGTGCTCTTAAAAATCTAACTTGCTAGTTGAGCCTTCGTGCCACGTTTCATAAGGTAATGATGCGAATACACCAAGTTATGTTTGAAATTACACAAGAACGTGAAATGCTCCTCTATGGAGAGAGTTGTGCAATTCCAAAGCATCAATGTGGACCGTTGTACTCTATTTAGTGCTCTTAAAAGTCTAACTTGCTAGTTGAGCCTTCGTGCCGCATTACATAAGTTAAAGACGCGAATAGACCAAGTTATATCTCAAATTGCTCAAAAACGTGAAAAGTTCCTCTATGGAGAGAGTTGAGCAATTCCAAAGCATCAATGTGGACCGTTGTACTCCATTTAGTGCACTTAAAAGTCTAAGTTGCTAGTTGAGCCTTCGTGCCACGTTTCATAAGGTAAAGATGCGAATAGACCAACTTATGTTTGAAATTGCACAAAAACGTGAAAAGCTCCCCTATCGAGAGAGTTGAGCAATTCCAAAGCATGAATGTGTACCGTTGTACTCTATTTAGTGCTCTTAAAAGTATAACTTGCTAGTTAAGCCTTCGTGCCACGTTTCGTAAGGTAAAGACGCGAATAGACCAAGTTATGTCTCAACTTGCACCAAAACGTGAAAAGCTCCTCTATGGAGAGAGTTCAGCAATTCCAAAGCATCAATGCCCGCCGTTGTACTCTATTGAGGGCTCCTAAAAGTCTAACTTGCTAGTTGAGCGTTTGTGCCACGTTTCGTAAGGTAAAGACGCGAATAGACCAAGTTATGTTTGAAATTGCACAAAAACATGAAAAGCTCCTCTATGGAGAGAGTTGAGCAATTCTAAAGCATCAATGTGGACAGTTGTGCTCTATTTAGTGTTCTTAGAAGTCTAACTTGTTAGTTTAGCCTTCGTGCAACATTTCGTAAGTTAAAGATGCGAATAGACCAAGTTATGTTTGCAATTGTACAAAAACGTGAAAAGCTCCTCTAAGGAGAGAGTTGAGCAATTGCAAAGCATCAATGTGGACCGTTGTACTCTATTTAGTGCTCTTAAAAGTCTAAGTTTCTAGTTGAGCCTTCGTGTCACGTTTCGTAGGGTAAAGATGCGAATAGACCAAGTTACGTTTGAAATTACACAAAAACGTGAAAAGCTCCGCTATGTAGAGAGTTGAGAAATTCCAAAGCATCAATGTGGACCGTTGTACTCTATTTAGTGTTCTTAGAAAACATGCTAGTTTAGCCTTCGTGCAAGATTTTGTAAGTTAAAGATGTGAATAGACCAGTTATGTTTGAAATTGTACAAAAAAGTGAAAAGCTTCTCTATGGAGAGAGTTGAGCAGTTCAAAAGCATCAATGTGGACCGTTGTACTCTATTTAGTGCTCTTAGAAGTCTAACTTGCTAGTTGAGCCTTCGTGCCACGTTTCAGAAGGTAAAGATGCGAATAGACCAAGTTATGTTTGAAATTGCACAAAAACGTGAAAAGCTCCTCTATGTAGAGAGTTGAGCAATTACAAGGCATCAATGTGGACCATTGTACTCTATTTAGTGCTCTTAAATGTATTACTTTCTAGTTGAGCCTTCGTGCCACGTTTCATAAGGTAAAGACGCGAATAGACCAAGTTATGTCTCAAATTGCACAAAAACGTGAAAAAGCTCCTCTATGAAGAGAGTCTAGAAATTCCAAAGCATCAATGTGGACCGTTGTCCTCTATTTAGTCTTCTTAGAAGTCTATCTTTCTAGTTTAGAATTCATGCAACGTTTCATAAGTGAAAGTTGCGAATAGACCAAGTTGTGTTTGAAATTGCACAAAAACGTGAAAAGCTCCTCTATGTAGAGAGTTGCGCAATTTCAAAGCATCAATGTGGACCGTTGTACTCTATTTAGTATTCTTAGAATTCTAACTTGCTAGTTTAGCCTTCGTGCAACATTATGTAAGTTAAAGATGTGAATAGACCAGTTATGTTTGAAATTGTACAAAAACCTGAAAAGCTCCTCTATGTAGAGAGTTGAGCAATTCCAAAGCATCAATGTGGACCGTTGTACTCTATTTATTGCTCTTAGAAGTCTAACTTGCTAGTTGAGCCTTCGTGCCACGTTTCAGAAGGTAAAGATGCGAATAGACCAAGTTAGGTTTGAAATTACACAAAAACGTGAAAAGCTCCTCTATGTAGAGAGTTGAGCAATTACAAGTCATCAATGTGGACCATTGTACTCTATTTAGTGCTCTTAAATGTATTACTTTCTAGTTGAGCCTTCGTGCCACGTTTCATAAGGTAAAGACGCGAATAGACCAAGTTATGTCTCAAATTGCACAAAAACGTGAAAAGCTCCTCTATGAAGAGAGTCTAGAAATTCCAAAGCATCAATGTGGACCGTTGTACTCCATTTAGTGCACTTAAAAGTCTAAGTTGCTAGTTGAGCCTTCGTGCCACGTTTCATAAGGTAAAGATGCGAATAGACCAACTTATGTTTGAAATTGCACAAAAACGTGAAAAGCTCCCCTATCGAGAGAGTTGAGCAATTCCAAAGCATGAATGTGTACCGTTGTACTCTATTTAGTGCTCTTAAAAGTATAACTTGCTAGTTAAGCCTTCGTGCCACGTTTCGTAAGGTAAAGACGCGAATAGACCAAGTTATGTCTCAACTTGCACCAAAACGTGAAAAGCTCCTCTATGGAGAGAGTTCAGCAATTCCAAAGCATCAATGCCCGCCGTTGTACTCTATTGAGGGCTCCTAAAAGTCTAACTTGCTAGTTGAGCGTTTGTGCCACGTTTCGTAAGGTAAAGACGCGAATAGACCAAGTTATGTTTGAAATTGCACAAAAACATGAAAAGCTCCTCTATGGAGAGAGTTGAGCAATTCTAAAGCATCAATGTGGACAGTTGTGCTCTATTTAGTGTTCTTAGAAGTCTAACTTGTTAGTTTAGCCTTCGTGCAACATTTCGTAAGTTAAAGATGCGAATAGACCAAGTTATGTTTGCAATTGTACAAAAACGTGAAAAGCTCCTCTAAGGAGAGAGTTGAGCAATTCCAAAGCATCAATGTGGGCCGTTGTACTCTATTTATTGCTCTTAGAAGTCTAACTTGCTAGTTGAGCCTTCGTGCCACGTTTCAGAAGGTAAAGATGCGAATAGACCAAGTTAGGTTTGAAATTACACAAAAACGTGAAAAGCTCCTCTATGTAGAGAGTTGAGCAATTACAAGTCATCAATGTGGACCATTGTACTCTATTTAGTGCTCTTAAATGTATTACTTTCTAGTTGAGCCTTCGTGCCACGTTTCATAAGGTAAAGACGCGAATAGACCAAGTTATGTCTCAAATTGCACAAAAACGTGAAAAGCTCCTCTATGAAGAGAGTCTAGAAATTCCAAAGCATCAATGTGGACCGTTGTACTCCATTTAGTGCACTTAAAAGTCTAAGTTGCTAGTTGAGCCTTCGTGCCACGTTTCATAAGGTAAAGATGCGAATAGACCAACTTATGTTTGAAATTGCACAAAAACGTGAAAAGCTCCCCTATCGAGAGAGTTGAGCAATTCCAAAGCATGAATGTGTACCGTTGTACTCTATTTAGTGCTCTTAAAAGTATAACTTGCTAGTTAAGCCTTCGTGCCACGTTTCGTAAGGTAAAGACGCGAATAGACCAAGTTATGTCTCAACTTGCACCAAAACGTGAAAAGCTCCTCTATGGAGAGAGTTCAGCAATTCCAAAGCATCAATGCCCGCCGTTGTACTCTATTGAGGGCTCCTAAAAGTCTAACTTGCTAGTTGAGCGTTTGTGCCACGTTTCGTAAGGTAAAGACGCGAATAGACCAAGTTATGTTTGAAATTGCACAAAAACATGAAAAGCTCCTCTATGGAGAGAGTTGAGCAATTCTAAAGCATCAATGTGGACAGTTGTGCTCTATTTAGTGTTCTTAGAAGTCTAACTTGTTAGTTTAGCCTTCGTGCAACATTTCGTAAGTTAAAGATGCGAATAGACCAAGTTATGTTTGCAATTGTACAAAAACGTGAAAAGCTCCTCTAAGGAGAGAGTTGAGCAATTCCAAAGCATCAATGTGGGCCGTTGTACTCTATTTATTGCTCTTAGAAGTCTAACTTGCTAGTTGAGCCTTCGTGCCACGTTTCAGAAGGTAAAGATGCGAATAGACCAAGTTAGGTTTGAAATTACACAAAAACGTGAAAAGCTCCTCTATGTAGAGAGTTGAGCAATTACAAGTCATCAATGTGGACCATTGTACTCTATTTAGTGCTCTTAAATGTATTACTTTCTAGTTGAGCCTTCGTGCCACGTTTCATAAGGTAAAGACGCGAATAGACCAAGTTATGTCTCAAATTGCACAAAAACGTGAAAAGCTCCTCTATGAAGAGAGTCTAGAAATTCCAAAGCATCAATGTGGACCGTTGTACTCCATTTAGTGCACTTAAAAGTCTAAGTTGCTAGTTGAGCCTTCGTGCCACGTTTCATAAGGTAAAGATGCGAATAGACCAACTTATGTTTGAAATTGCACAAAAACGTGAAAAGCTCCCCTATCGAGAGAGTTGAGCAATTCCAAAGCATGAATGTGTACCGTTGTACTCTATTTAGTGCTCTTAAAAGTATAACTTGCTAGTTAAGCCTTCGTGCCACGTTTCGTAAGGTAAAGACGCGAATAGACCAAGTTATGTCTCAACTTGCACCAAAACGTGAAAAGCTCCTCTATGGAGAGAGTTCAGCAATTCCAAAGCATCAATGCCCGCCGTTGTACTCTATTGAGGGCTCCTAAAAGTCTAACTTGCTAGTTGAGCGTTTGTGCCACGTTTCGTAAGGTAAAGACGCGAATAGACCAAGTTATGTTTGAAATTGCACAAAAACATGAAAAGCTCCTCTATGGAGAGAGTTGAGCAATTCTAAAGCATCAATGTGGACAGTTGTGCTCTATTTAGTGTTCTTAGAAGTCTAACTTGTTAGTTTAGCCTTCGTGCAACATTTCGTAAGTTAAAGATGCGAATAGACCAAGTTATGTTTGCAATTGTACAAAAACGTGAAAAGCTCCTCTAAGGAGAGAGTTGAGCAATTGCAAAGCATCAATGTGGACCGTTGTACTCTATTTAGTGATCTTAAAAGTCTAAGTTTCTAGTTGAGCCTTCGTGTCACGTTTCGTAGGGTAAAGATGCGAATAGACCAAGTTACGTTTGAAATTACACAAAAACGTGAAAAGCTCCGCTATGTAGAGAGTTGAGAAATTCCAAAGCATCAATGTGGACCGTTGTACTCTATTTAGTGTTCTTAGAAAACATGCTAGTTTAGCCTTCGTGCAAGATTTTGTAAGTTAAAGATGTGAATAGACCAGTTATGTTTGAAATTGTACAAAAAAGTGAAAAGCTTCTCTATGGAGAGAGTTGAGCAGTTCAAAAGCATCAATGTGGACCGTTGTACTCTATTTAGTGCTCTTAGAAGTCTAACTTGCTAGTTGAGCCTTCGTGCCACGTTTCAGAAGGTAAAGATGCGAATAGACCAAGTTATGTTTGAAATTGCACAAAAACGTGAAAAGCTCCTCTATGTAGAGAGTTGAGCAATTACAAGGCATCAATGTGGACCATTGTACTCTATTTAGTGCTCTTAAATGTATTACTTTCTAGTTGAGCCTTCGTGCCACGTTTCATAAGGTAAAGACGCGAATAGACCAAGTTATGTCTCAAATTGCACAAAAACGTGAAAAAGCTCCTCTATGAAGAGAGTCTAGAAATTCCAAAGCATCAATGTGGACCGTTGTCCTCTATTTAGTCTTCTTAGAAGTCTATCTTTCTAGTTTAGAATTCATGCAACGTTTCATAAGTGAAAGTTGCGAATAGACCAAGTTGTGTTTGAAATTGCACAAAAACGTGAAAAGCTCCTCTATGTAGAGAGTTGCGCAATTTCAAAGCATCAATGTGGACCGTTGTACTCTATTTAGTATTCTTAGAATTCTAACTTGCTAGTTTAGCCTTCGTGCAACATTATGTAAGTTAAAGATGTGAATAAACCAGTTATGTTTGAAATTGTACAAAAACCTGAAAAGCTCCTCTATGTAGAGAGTTGAGCAATTCCAAAGCATCAATGTGGACCGTTGTACTCTATTTATTGCTCTTAGAAGTCTAACTTGCTAGTTGAGCCTTCGTGCCACGTTTCAGAAGGTAAAGATGCGAATAGACCAAGTTAGGTTTGAAATTACACAAAAACGTGAAAAGCTCCTCTATGTAGAGAGTTGAGCAATTACAAGTCATCAATGTGGACCATTGTACTCTATTTAGTGCTCTTAAATGTATTACTTTCTAGTTGAGCCTTCGTGCCACGTTTCATAAGGTAAAGACGCGAATAGACCAAGTTATGTCTCAAATTGCACAAAAACGTGAAAAGCTCCTCTATGAAGAGAGTCTAGAAATTCCAAAGCATCAATGTGGACCGTTGTCCTCTATTTAGTCTTCTTAGAAGTCTATCTTTCTAGTTTAGAATTCATGCAACGTTTCATAAGTGAAAGTTGCGAATAGACCAAGTTATGTTTGAAATTGCACAAAAACGTGAAAAGCTCCTCTATGTAGAGAGTTGAGCAATTCCAAAGCATCAATGTGGACCGTTGTACTCTATTTAGTATTCTTAGAATTCTAACATGCTAGTTTAGCCTTCGTGCAACATTATGTAAGTTACAGATGTGAATAGACCAGTTATGTTTGAAATTGTACAAAAACCTGAAAAGCTCCTCTATGGAGAGAGTTGAGCAATTCCAAAGCATCAATGTGGACCGTTGTACTCTATTTAGTGCTCTTAGAAGTCTAACTTGCTAGTCGAGCCTTCGTGCCACGTTTCAGAAGGTAAAGATGCGAATAGACCAAGTTATGTTTGAAATTGCACAAAAACGTGAAAAGCTCCTCTATGTAGAGAGTTGAGCAATTCCAAAGCATCAATGTGGACCGTTGTACTCTATTTAGTGTTCTTAGAAGTCTAACTTGCTAGTGTAGCCTTTGTGCAACATTTCGTAAGTTGAAGATGCGAATAGACCAAGTTATGTTTGAAATTGCACAAAAACGTGAAAAGCTCATCTATGTAGAGAGTTGAGCAATTCCAAAGCATCAATGTGGACTATTGTACTCTATTTAGTGCTCTTAAATGTATTAATTTCTAGTTGAGCCTTTGTGCCACGTTTCATAAGGTAAAGACGCGAATAGACCAAGTTATGTCTCAAATTGCACAAAAAGTTGAAAAGCTCCTCTATGTAGAGAGTCTAGAAATTCCAAAGCATCAATGTGGACCGTTGTCCTCCATTTAGTGTTCTTAGAAGTCTATCTTTCTAGTTTAGAATTCATGCAACGTTTCATAAGTGAAAGATGCGAATAGACCAAGTTATGTTTGAAATTGTACAAAAACGTGCAAAACTCCTTTATGGAGATAGTTGAGGAATTGCAAAGCATCAATGTCGACCGTTGTACTCTATTTGTTGCTCTTAGAAGTCTAACTTGCTAGTTGAGCCTTCGTGCCACGTTTCAGAAGGTAAAGATGCGAGTAGACTAAGTTATGTTTGAAATTACACAAAAACGTCAAAAAGCTCATCTACGGAGAGAGTTGAGCAATTTCAAAGCATCAATGTGGACCGCTGTACTCTATTTAGTGCCTTTAAAAGTCTAACTTGCTAGTTGAGCCTTCGTGCCACGTTTCGTAAGGTAAAGATGCGAATACACCAAATTATGTTTGAAATTGCACAAAAACGTGAAATGCTCCTCTATGGAGAGAGTTGAGCAATTCCAAAGCATCAATGTGGACCATTGTACTGTATTTAGTGCTCTTAAAAGTCTAACTTGCTAGTTGAGCCTTTGTGCCGCATTTCGTAAGGTAAAGACGCGAATACACCAAGTTATGTTTGAAATTGCACAAAAACGTGAAAAGCTCTTTTTTGGAGAGAGTTGAGCAATTCCAAAGTATCAATATGGACCGTTGACCTCTATTTAGTGTTCTTAGAAGTCCAACTTGCTAGTTTAGCCTTCGTGCAACGTTTCGTAAGTTAAAGATGCGAATAGACCAAGTTATGTTTGAAATTCTGCAAAAACGTGAAAAGCTCCTCCATGGAGAGAGTTGGGCAATTCCAAAGCATCAATGTGGACCGTTGTACTCTATTTAGTGCTCTTAAAAGGATAAATTGCTAGTTGATCCTTCGTGCCACGTTTCGTAAGGTAAAGACGCGAATAGACCAAGTTATGTCTCAAATTGCACAAAAACGTGAAAAGCTCCTCTATAGAGAGAGTCTAGAAATTCCAAAGCATCAATGTGGACCGTTGTCCTCTATTTAGTGTTCTTAGAAGTCCATCTTTCTAGTTTAGAATTCATGCAACGCTTCATAAGTTAAAGATGCGAATAGACCAAGTTATGTTTGAAATTGTACAAAAACGTGAAAAGCTCCTCTATGGAGAGAGTTGAGTAATTCCAAAGCATCAATGTGGACCGTTGTACTCTATTTAGTGCTCTTAGAAGTCTAACTTGCTAGTTGAGCCTTCGTGCCACGTTTCAGAAGGTAAAGATGCGAATAGACCAAGTTATGTTTGAAATTGCACAAAAACGTGAAAAGCTCCTCTATGTAGAGAGTTGAGCAATTCCAAAGCATCAATGTGGACCGTTGTACTCTATTTAGTGTTCTTAGAAGTCTAACTTGCTAGTTTTGCCTTTGTGCAACATTCTGTAAGTTAAAGATGCGAATAGACCAAGTTATGTTTGAAATTGTACAAAAACGTGAAAAGCTCCTCTATGGAGAGAGTTGAGCAATTCCAAAGCATCAATGTGGACCGTTGTACTCTATTTAGTGCTCTTAGAAGTCTAACTTGCTAGTTGAGCCTTCGTGCCACGTTTCAGAAGGTAAAGATGCGAATAGACCAAGTTATGTTTGAAATTGCACAAAAACGTGAAAAGCTCCTCTATGTAGGGAGTTGAACAATTCCAAAGCATCAATGTGGACCGTTGTACTCTATTTAGTGTTCTTAGAAGTCTAACTTGCTAGTTTTGCCTTTGTGCAACATTTCGTAAGTTAAAGATGCGAATAGACCAAGTTATGTTTGAAATCGCACAAAAACGTGAAAAGCTCTTCTATGTAGAGAGTTGAGCAATTCCAAAGCATCAATGTGGACCATTGTACTCTATTTAGTGCTCTTAAATGTATTACTTGCTAGTTAAGCTTTCGTGCCACGTTTCTTAAGGTAAAGACGCGAATTGACCAAGTGATGTCTCAAATTAGACAAAAACGTGAAAAGCTCGTCTATGGAGAGAGTCTAGAAATTCCAAAGCATCAATGTGGACCGTTGTCCTCTATTTAGTGTTCTTAGAAGTCTATCTTTCTAGTTTAGAATTCATGCAACGTTTCATAAGTGAAAGATGCGAATAGACCAAGTTATGTTTGAAATTACACAAAAACGTGAAAAGCTTCTCCATGGAGAGAGTTGAACAATTCCAAAGCATCAATGTGGACCGCTGTACTCTATTTAGTGCTTTTAAAAGTCTAACTTGGTAGTTGAGCCTTCGTGCCACGTTTCGTAAGGTAAAGATGCGAATACACCAAGTTATGTTTGAAATTGCACAAAAACGTGAAATGCTCCTCTATGGAGAGAGTTGAGCAACTCCAAATCATCAAAGTGGACCGTTGTACTCTATTTAGTGCTCTCAAAAGTCTAACTTGCTAGTTGAGCCTTCGTGCCGCATTTCGTAAGGTAAAGACGCGAATACACCAAGTTATGTTTGAAATTGCACAAAAACGTGAAAAGCTCCTCTTTGGAGAGAGTTGAGGAATTCCAAAGTATCAATATGGCCGTTGAACTCTATTTAGTGTTCTTAGAAGTCTAACTTGCTAGTTTAGCCTTCGTGCAACATTTCGTAAGTTAAAGATGCGAATAGACCATGTTATGTTTGAAATTGTACAAAAACGTGAAAAGCTCCTCTATGGAGAGAGTTGTGCAATTCCAAAGCATCAATGTGGACCGTTGTACTCTATTTAGTGCTCTTAAAAGGATAACTTGCTAGTTGAGCCTTCGTGCCACGTTTCGTAAGGTATATACGCGAATAGACCAAGTTATGTTTCAATATGCACAAAAACGCGAAAAGCTCCTCTATGGAGATAGTTGAGCAATTCCAAAGCATCAATGTGGACCGTTGTACTCTCTTTAGTGCTCTTAAAAGTATTACTTGCTAGTTGAGCCTTCGTGCCACGTTTCGTACGGTAAAGACGGGAATAGACCAAGTAATGTCTCAACTTGGACAAAAACGTGAAAAGCTCCTCTATGGAGAGAGTTGAGCAATTCCAAAGCATCAATGTGGACCGTTGTACTCTATTTAGTGCTCTTAAAAGTATTACTTGCTAGTTGCGCCTTCGTGCCACGTTTCGTAAGGTAAAGACGCGAATAGACCAAGTTATGTCTCAAATTGCACTAAAACGTGAAAAGCTCTTCTCTGGAGAGAGTCGACTAATTCCAAAGCATCAATGTGGACCGTTTTCCTCTATTTAGTGTTCTTACAAGTCTATCTTTCCAGTTTAGCCTTCGGGCAACGTTTCGTAAGTTAAAGATGCGAATAGACCAAGTTATGTTTGAAATTGTACAAAAACGTGAAAAGCTTATCTATGGAGAGAGTTGAGAAATTCCAAAGCATCAATGTGGACCGTTGTACTCTATTTAGTGCTCTTGAAAGTCTAACTTGCTAGTTGAGCCTTCGTGCTGCGTTACGTAAGGTGAACACGCAAATAAACCAAGTTATGTTTGAAATTGCACAAAAATGTGAAAATCTCCTCTATGGAGAGAGTTGAGCAATTCCAAACCATCAATGTGGACCGTTGTACTCTATTTAGTGTTCTTAGAAGTCTACCTTGCTAGTTTAGCCTTAGTGGAACGTTTCGTAAGTAAAAGATACGAATAGACCAGGTTGTGTTTGAAATTGTGCAAAAACGTGAAAAGCTCCTCTATGGAGAGAGTTGAGCAATTCCAAAGCATCAATGTGGACCGCTGTACTCTATTTAGTGGTCTTAAAATTCTAACTTGCTAGTTGAGCCTTCGTGCCACGTTTCGTAAGGTAAAGATGCGAATAGACCAAGTTATGTTTGAATATGCACAAAAACGCGAAAAGCTCCTCTATGGAGAGAGTTGAGCAATTCCAAAGCATCAATGTGGACCGTTGTACTCTTTTTAGTGCTCTTAAAAGTATTACTTGCTAGTTGAGCCTTCGTGCCACGTTTCGTACGGTAAAGACGGGAATAGACCAAGTAATGTCTCAACTTGCACAAAAACGTGAAAAGCTCCTCTATGGAGAGAGTTGAGCAACTCCAATGCATCAATGTGGTCCGTTGTACTCTATTGAGTGCTCTCAAAAGTATTACTTGCTAGTTGAGCCTTCGTGCCACGTTTTGTAAGGTAAAGACGCGAATAGACCAAGTTATCTTTGAAATTGTACAAAAACGTGAAAAGCTCCTCTATGGAGAGATTTGAGCAATTCCAAAGCATCAATGTGGACTGTTGTACTCTATTTAGTGCTCTTGAAAGTCTAACTTGCTACTTGAGCCTTCGTGCTGCGTTTCGTAAGGTAAACACGCAAATAAACCAACTTATGTTTGAAATTGCACATAAACGTAAAAAGCTCCTTTATGGAGAGAGTTGAGCACTTCCAAACCATCAATGTGGACCGTTGTACTCTATTTAGTGTTCTTAGAAGTCTACCTTTCTAGTTTAGCCTTAGCGGAACGTTTCGTAAGTAAAAGATGCGAATAGACCAGGTTATGTTTGAAATTGTACAATAACATGAAAAGCTCCTCTATGGAGAGAGTTGAGCAATTCCAAAGCATCAATGTAGACCGCTGTACTCTATTTAGTGCTCTTAAAATTCTAACTTGCTAGTTGAGCCTTCGTGCCACGTTTGTATGGTAAAGATGCGAATCGACCAAGTTATGTTTGAATATGCACAAAAACGCGAAAAGCTCCTCCATGGAGAGAGTTGAGCAATTCCAAAGCATCAATGTGGACCGTTGTACTCTTTTTAGTGCTCTTAAAAGTATTACTTGCTGGTTGAGCCTTCGTGCCACGTTTCGTACGGTAAAGACGGGAATAGACCAACTTATGTTTGAATATGCACAAAAACGTGACAAGCTCCTGTATGGAAAAAGTTGAGCAATTCCAAAGCATCAATGTGGATCGTTGTACTCTTTTTAGAGCTCTTAAAAGTATTACTTTCTAGATGAGCTTTCGTGCCAGGTTTCGTAGGGTAAAGACGCGAATAGACCAAGTTATGTCTCACATCTCACAAAAACGTGAAAAGCTCCTCTATGGAGAGAGTCGAGAAATTCCAAAGCATCAATGTGGACCGTTGTACTCTATTTAGTGTTCTTAGATGTCTATCTTTCTTGTTTAGCCTTCGTGCAACGTTTCATAAGTTAAAGATGCGAATAGACCAAGTTATGATTGAAATTGTACAAAAACGTGAGAAGCTCCTCTATGGAGAGAGTTGAGCAATTCCAAAGCATCAATGTGGACCATTGTACTCTATTTAGTGCTCTTGAAAGTCTAACTTGCTAGTTGAGCCTTCGTGCTGCGTTTCGTAAGGTAAAGACGTGAATAAACCAAGTTATGTTTGAAATTGCACAAAAACGTGAAAAGCTTTTCTATGAAGAGAGTTGAGCAATTCCAAACCATCAATATGGAGAGTTGTACTCTATTTAGTGTTCTTAGAAGTCTAGCTTGCTAGTTTAGCCTTAGTGGAACTTTTCGTAAGTAAAAAATGCGAATAGACCAGGTTATGTTTGAAATTGTGCAAAAACGTGAAAAGCTCCTCTATGGAGAGAGTTAAGCAATTCCAAAGCATCAATGTGGACCGTTGCACTCTATTTAGTGCTCTTAAAAGTATTACTTGCTAGTTGAGCCTTCGTGCCACGTTTCGTAAGGTAAAGATGCGAATAGACCAAGTTATGTCTCAAATTGCACAAAAACGTGAAAAACTCCTCTATGGAGAGAGTTGAGCAATTCTAAAGCATGAATGTGGACCGTTGTTCTCTATTTAGTGCTCTTATAAGTCTAACTTGGTAGTTCAGCCTTCGTGCCACGCTTCGTAAGGTGAAGATGCGAATAAACCAAGTTATGTTTGAAATTGTACAAAAACGTGAAAAGCTCCTTTATGGAGAGAGTTGAGCAATTCCAAAGCATTAATGTGCACCGTTGTACTCTATTTAGTGCTCTTAAAAGGATAACTTGCTTGTTGAGCCTTCGTGCCACGTTTCGTAAGGTAAATACGCGAATAGACCAAGTTATGTCTCAAATTGCAGAAAAATGTGAAAAGCTTCTCTATGAAGAGAGTTGAGCAATTCCAAAGCATCAATGTGGACCGTTGTACTCTATTTAGTGTTCTTAGAAGTCTATCATGCTAGTTTAGCCTTCGTGCAACGTTTCGTAAGTAAAAGATGCGAATAGACCAAGTAATGTTTGAAATTGTACAAAAAGGTCAAAATCTCCTCCATGGAGAGAGTTGAGCAATTCCAAAGCATGAATGTGGACCGTTGTTCTCTATTTAGTGCTCTTATAAGTCTAACTTGGTAGTTCAGCCTTCGTGCCACGCTTCGTAAGGTGAAGATGCGAATAAACAAAGTTATGTTTGAAATTGTACAAAAACGTGAAAAGCTCCTTTATGGAGAGAGTTGAGCAATTCCAAAGCATTATTGTGCACCATTGTACTCTATTTAGTGCTCTTAAAAGGATAACTTGCTAGTTGAGCCTTCGTGCTGCGTTTCGTAAGGTAAAGACGCGAATAAACCAAGTTATGTTTGAAATTGCACAAAAACGTGAAAAGCTTTTCTATGAAGAGAGTTGAGCAATTCCAAACCATCAATGTGGAGAGTTGTACTCTATTTAGTGTTCTTAGAAGTCTATCTTGCTAGTTTAGCCTTAGTGGAACTTTTCGTAAGTAAAAAATGCGAATAGACCAGGTTATGTTTGAAATTGTGCAAAAACGTGAAAAGCTCCTCTATGGAGAGAGTTAAGCAATTCCAAAGCATCCATGTGGACCGTTGCACTCTATTTAGTGCTCTTAAAAGTATTACTTTCTAGATGAGCTTTCGTGCCACGTTTCGTAAGGTAAAGACGCGAATAGACCAAGTTATGTCTCACATCTCAGAAAAACGTGAAAAGCTCCTCTACGGAGAGAGTCGAGAAATTCCAAAGCATCAATGTGGACCGTTGTACTCTATTTAGTGTTCTTAGAAGTCTATCTTTCTTGTTTAGCCTTCGTGCAACGTTTCATAAGTTAAAGATGCGAATAGACCAAGATACGATTGAAATTGTACAAAAACGTGAAAATCTCCTCTATGAAGAGAGTAAAGCAATTTCAATGCATCAATGTGGGCCGTTGTACTCTATTTAGTGCTCTTAAAAGTCTAACTTGCTAGTTGAGCCTTCGTGCCACGTTTCGTAAGGTAAAGACGCGAATAGACCAAGTTATGTCTCAACTTGCACAAAAACGTGAAAAGCTCGTCCATGGACAGAGTTGAGCAATTCCAAAGCATCAATCTGGACCGTTGCACTCTATTGAGTGCTCGTACAAGTCTAACTTGCTAGTTGAGCCTTCGCGCCACGTTTCGTAAGGTAAAGATGCGAATACTCCAACTTATGTTTGAAATTGCACAAAAACGTGAAATGCTTCTCTATGGAGAGAGTTGAGAAATTCCAAAGCATCAACATGTACCGTCGTACTCTATTTAGTGCTCTTAAAAGTATAAGTTGCTAGCTGAGCCTTCGTGCCACGTTTCGTAAGGTAAAGACGCGAATAGACCAAGTTATGTCTCAACTTGCACAAAAACGTGAAAAGCTCATCTATGGAGAGAGTTGAGCAATTCCAAAGAATCAATCTGGACCTTTGTACTCTATTGAGTGCTCGTACAAGTCTAACTTGCTAGTTGAGCTTTCCTGCCACGTTTCGTAAGGTAAAGATGCGAATACTCCAACTTATGTTTGAAATTGCACAAAAACGTGAAATGCTCCTCTATGGAGAGAGTTGAGCAATTCCAAAGCATCAATGTAGACGTTGTACACTATTTAGTGCTCTTAAAAGTCTAACTTGCTAGTTGAGCCTTCGTGCCACGTTTCGTAAGGTAAAGACGCGAATAGACCAAGTTATTTTTGCAATTGTACAAAAACGGGAAATGCTCCTCTATCGAGAGAGTTGAGCAATTCCAAAGCATCAATGTGGACCGCTGTACTCTATTTAGTGCTCTTACAAGTCTAACTTGCTAGTAGAGGCGTCGTGTAAGGTTTCGTAAGGTAAAGATGCGAATAGACCAAGTTATGTTTGAAATTGCACAAAAACGCGAAAAGCTCCCCTATGGAGGGAGTTGAGTAATCCAAAGCATCAATGTGTACCGTTGTACTCTATTTAGTGCTCTTAAAAGTATAACTTGCTAGTTGAGCCTTCCTGTCACATTTCGTAAGGTAGAGACGCGATTAGACCAAGTTATGTCTTAAATTGCACAAAAACATGAAAAGCTCCTCTATGGAGAGAGTTGAGCAATTCCAAAGCATCAATGTGGACCGTTGTACTCTATGGAATGCTCTTAAAAGTCTAACTTGCTAGTTGAGCCTTCGTGCCACGTTTCATAAGGTAAAGATGCGAATACGCCAAGTTATGTTTGAAATTGCACAAAAATTTGAAATGCTCCTCTATGGAGAGAGTTGAGCAATTCCAAACCATCAATGTGGACTGTTGTACTCTATTTAGTGCTCTTACAAGTCTAACTTGCTAGTTGAGCCTTCGTGCCACGTTTCGTAAGGTAAAGATGCGAATAGACCAAGTTATGTTTGAAATTGCACAAAAACGTGAAAAGCTCCTCTATGGAGAGAGTTGAGCAGTTCCAAAGCATTAATGTGCACCGTTGTACTCTATTTAGTGCTCTTAAAAGGATAACTTGCTTGTTGAGCCTTCGTGCCACGTTTCGTAAGGTAAATACGCGAATAGACCAAGTTAGGTCTCAAATTGCAGAAAAATGTGAAAAGCTTCTCTATGAAGAGAGTTGAGCAATTCCAGAGCATCAATGTGGACCGTTGTACTCTATTTAGTGTTCTTAGAAGTCTATCATGCTAGTTTAGCCTTCGTGCAACGTTTCGTAAGTAAAAGATGCGAATAGACCAAGTAATGTTTGAAATTGTACAAAAACGTTAAAAGCTCCTCTATGGAGAGAGTTGAGCAATTCCAAAGCATCAATGTGGACCGTTGTGCTCTATTTATTGCTCTTATAAGTCTAACTTGCTAGTTCAGCCTTTGTGCCACTCTTTGTAAGGTAAAGATGCGAATAAACCAAGTTATGTTTGAAATTGCACAAAAACGTGAAAAGCTCCCCTATGGAGGGAGTTGAGTAATCCAAAGCATCAATGTGTATCGTTGTACTCTATTTAGTGCTCTTAAAAGTATAACTTGCTAGTTGAGCCTTCCTGTCACATTTCGTAAGGTATAGACGCGAATAGACCAAGTTATGTCTCAAATTGCACAAAAACATGAAAAGCTCCTCTATGGAGAGAGTTGAGCAATTCCAAAGCATCAATGTGGACCGTTGTACTCTATGGAATGCTCTTAAAATTATAACTTGCTAGTTGAGCCTTCGTGCCACGTTTCATAAGGTAAAGATGCGAATACACCAAGTTATGTTTGAAATTGCTCAAAAATTTGAAATGCACCTCCATGGAGAGAGTTGAGCAATTCCAAAGCATCAATGTGGACTGTTGTACTCTATTTAGTGCTCTTACAAGTCTAACTTGCTAGTTGAGCCTTCGTGCCACGTTTCGTAAGGTAAAGATGCGAATAGACCAAGTTATGTTTGAAATTGCACAAAAACGTGAAAAGCTCCTCTATGGAGAGAGTTGAGCAGTTCCAAAGTATCAATGTTGACCGTTGTACTCTATTTAGACCTCTTACAAGTCTAACTTGCTAGTTGAGCCTTCGTGCCACGTTTCGTAAGGTAAAAATGCGAATAGACCAAGTTATGTTTGAAATTGCACAAAAACGTGAAAAGCTCTTCCATGGAGAGAGTTGAGCAGTTCCAAAGCATCAATGTGGACCGTTGTACTCTATTTAGTGTTCTTAGAAGTCTAACTTGCTAGTTTAGCCTTTGTGCAACGTTTCGTAAGTCAAAGATGCGAATAGACCAAGTTATGTTTGTAATCGTACAAAAACATGAAAAGCTCATTTATGGACAGAGTTGAGCAATTCCAAACCATCAATGTGGAACGCTGTACTCCATTTAGTGCTCTTAAAAGTCTAACTTGCTAGTTGAGCCTTCGTGCCACGTTTTGTAAGTTAAAGATGTGAATAGACCAAGTTATGTTTGAATACGCACAAAAACGTGACAAGCTCCTCTATGGAAAGAGTTGAGCAATTCCAAAGCATCAATGTGGATCGTTGTACTCTTTTTAGAGCTCTTAAAAGTATTACTTTCTAGATGAGCTTTCGTGCCTCGTTCCGTAAGGTAAAGACGCGAATAGACCAAGTTATGTCTGACAACTCACAAAAACGTGAAAAGCTCCTCTACGGAGAGAGTCGAGAAATTCCAAAGCATCAATGTGGACCGTTGTACTCTATTTAGTGTTCTTAGAAGTCTATCATTCTTGTTTAGCCTTCGTGCAACGTTTCATAAGTTAAAGATGCGAATAGACCAAGTTACGATTGAAATTGTACAAAAACGTGAAAATCTCCTCTATGAAGAGAGTAAAGCAATTTCAATGCATCAATGTGGGCCGTTGTACTCTATTTAGTGCTCTTAAAAGTCTAACTTGCTAGTTGAGCCTTCGTGCCACGTTTCGTAAGGTAAAGACGCGAATAGACCAAGTTATGTCTCAACTTGCACAAAAACGTGAAAAGCTCGTCTATGGACAGAGTTGAGCAATTCCAAAGCATCAATCTGGACCGTTGCACTCTATTGAGTGCTCGTACAAGTCTAACTTGCTAGTTGAGCCTTCGTGCCACGTTTCGTAAGGTAAAGATGCGAATACTCCAACTTATGTTTGAAATTGCACAAAAACGTGAAATGCTCCTCTATGGAGAGAGTTGAGAAATTCCAAAGCATCAACGTGTACCGTCGTACTCTATTTAGTGCTCTTAAAAGTATAAGTTGCTAGCTGAGCCTTCGTGCCACGTTTCGTAAGGTAAAGACGCGAATAGACCAAGTTATGTCTCAACTTGCACAAAAACGTGAAAAGCTCATCTATGGAGAGAGTTGAGCAATTCCAAAGCATCAATCTGGACCGTTGTACTCTATTGAGTGCTCGTACAAGTCTAACTTGCTATTTGAGCCTTCGAGCCACGTTTCGTAAGGTAAAGATGCGAATACTCCAACTTATGTTTGAAATTGCACAAAAACGTGAAATGCTCCTCTATGGAGAGAGTTGAGCAATTCCAAAGCATCAATGTAGACGTTGTAAACTATTTAGTGCTCTTAAAAGTCTAACTTGCTAGTTGAGCCTTCGTGCCACGTTTCGTAAGGTAAAGACGCGAATAGACCAAGTTATTTTTGCATTTGTACAAAAACAGGAAATGCTCCTCTATCAAGAGAGTTGAGCAATTCCAAAGCAACAATGTGGACCGCTGTACTCTATTTAGTGCTCTTACAAGTCTAACTTGCTAGTAGAGGCGTCGTGTAAGGTTTCGTAAGGTAAAGATGCGAATAGACCAAGTTATGTTTGAAATTGCACAAAAACGCGAAAAGCTCTCCTATGGAGGGAGTTGAGTAATCCAAAGCATCAATGTGTACCGTTGTACTCTATTTAGTGCTCTTAAAAGTATAACTTGCTAGTTGAGCCTTCGTGCCACATTTCGTAAGGTAAAGATGCGAATAGACCAAGTTATGTCTCAAATTGCACAAAAACGTGAAAAGATCCTCTATGGAGAGAGTTGAGCAATTCCAAAGCATCAATGTGGACCGTTGTACTCTATGGAATGCTCTTAAAAGTCTAACTTGCTAGTTGAGCCATCATGCCACGTTTCATAAGGTAAAGATGCGAATACACCAAGTTATGTTTGAAATTGCACAAAAGTTTGAAATGCTCCTCTATGGAGAGAGTTGTGCAATTCCAAAGCATCAATGTTGACAGTTGTACTCTATTTAGTGCTCTTACAAGTCTAACTTGCTAGTTGAGCCTTCGTGCCACGTTTCGTAAGGTAAAGATGCGAATAGACCAAGTTATGTTTGAAATTGCACAAAAACGTGAAAAGCTCCTCTATGGAGAGAGTGGAGCAGTTCCAAAGCATCAATGTGGACCGTTGTACTCTATTTAGTGCTCTTACAAGTCTAACTTGCTAGTTGAGCCTTCGTGCCACGTTTCGTAAGGTAAAGATGCGAATAGACCAAGTTATGTTTGAAATTGCACAAAAACGTGAGAAGCTCCTCTATGGAGAGAGTTGAGCAGTTCAAAAGCATCAATGTGGACCGTTGTACTCTATTTAGATTTCTTAGAAGTCTAACTTTCTAGTTTAGCCTTCGTGCCACGTTTCGTAGGTCAAAGATGCGAATAGACCAAGTTATGTTTGCAATTGTACAAAAACGTGAAAAGCTCCTCTATGGAGAGAGTTGAGCAGTTCAAAAGCATCAATGTGGACCGTTGTACTCTATTTAGTGCTCTTAAAAGTCTAACTTGCTAGTTGAGCCTTCGTGCCACGTTTCGTATGGTAAAGACGCGAATAGACCAAGCTACGTTTGAAATTGCACAAAAACGTGAAAAGCTCCTCTATGGAGAGAGTTGAGAAATTCAAAAGCATCAACGTGTAGCGTCGTACTCTATTTAGTGCTCTTAAAAGTATAAGTTGCTAGTTAAGCCTTCGTGCCACGTTTCGTAAGGTAAAGACGCGAATAGA
This sequence comes from Tripterygium wilfordii, assembly GCF_013401445.1. NCBI lineage: Eukaryota > Viridiplantae > Streptophyta > Magnoliopsida > Celastrales > Celastraceae > Tripterygium > Tripterygium wilfordii. The sequence goes on along the minus strand of NC_052239.1, from coordinate 7,135,089 downwards.
CCAAGTTATGTCTCAACTTGCACAAAAACGTGAAAAGCTCGTCCATGGAGAGAGTTGAGCAATTCCAAAGCATCAATCTGGACCGTTGTACTCTATTGAGTGCTCGTACAAGTCTAACTTGCTAGTTGAGCCTTCGTGCCACATTTCGTAACGTGAAGATGCGAATACTCCAACTTATGTTTGAAATTGCACAAAAATGTGAAATGCTCCTCTATAGAGAGAGTTGAGCAATTCCAAAGCATCAATGTAGACCGTTGTACACTATTTAGTGCTCTTAAAAGTCTAACTTGCTAGTTGAGCCTTCGTGCCACGTTTCAGAAGGTAAAGATGCGAATAGACCACGTTATGTTTGAAATTGCACAAAAACGTGAAAAGCTCCTCTATGTAGAGAGTTGAGCAATTCCAAAACATCAGTGTGGACCGTTGTACTCTATTTAGTGTTCTTAGAAGTCTAACTTGCTAGTTTTGCCTTTGTGCAACATTTCGTAAGGTAAAGATGCGAATAGACCAAGTTATGTTTGAAATTGCACAAAAACGCGAAAAGCTCTTCTATGGAGAGAGTTGAGCAATTCCAAAGCATCAATGTGGACCGTTGTGCTCTATTTAGTGCTCCTATAAGTCTAACTTGCTAATTCAGCCTTCGTGCTATGCTTCGTAAGGTAAAGATGCGAATAAACCAAGTTATGTTTGAAATTGTTCAAAAATGTGAAAAGCTCCTCCATGGAGAGAGTTGAGCAATTCCAAAGCATCAATGTGAACCGTTGTACTCTATTTAGTGCTCTGAAAGGGATAATTTGTTAGATGAGCCTTCGTGCCACGTTTCGTAAGGTAATTACTCGAATAGACCAAGTTATGTCTCAAATTGTAGAAAAATGTAAAAAGCTCCTCTATGGAGAGAGTTGAGCAATTCCAAAGCATCAATGTGGACCGTTGTACTCTATTTAGTGTTCTTAGAAGTCTATCTTGCTAGTTTAGCTTTCCTGCACCGTTTCGTAAGTAAAAGATGCGAATAGACCAAGTTATGTTTGAAATTATACAAAAACGTGAAAAGCTCCTCAATGGGGAGAGTTGAGCAATTCCAAAGCATCAATGTGGACCGTTTTGCTCTTATTAGTGCTGTCATAAGTCTAACTTGCTAGTTCATCCTTCGTGCCATGCTTCGTAAGGTAAAGATGCGAATAAACCAAGTTATGTTTAAAATTGCACAAAAACGTGAAAAGCTCCTCTATGGAGGGAGTTGAGCAATTCCAAAGCATGAATGTGTACTGTTGTACTCTATTTCTTGCTCTTAAAAGTATAACTTGCTAGTTGAGCCTTCGTGCCACATTTCGTAAGGTATAGACGCGAATAGACCAAGTTATGTCTCAAATCTCACAAAAACGTGAAAGCTCCTCTATGGAGAGAGTCGAGAAATTCCAAAGCATCAATGTAGACCGTTGTACTCTATTTAGTGTTCTTAGAAATCTAACTTTCTATTTTAGCCTTCGTGCAATGTTTCATAAGTTAAAGATGCGAATAGACCAAGTTTTGATTGAAACTGTACAAAAACGTGAAAAGCTCCTCTATGGAGAGAGTAGAGCAATTTAATGCATCAATGTGGACCGTTGTACTCTATTTAGTGCTCTTTAAAGTCTAACTTTCTAGTTGAGCCTTCGTGCCACGTTTCGTAAGGTAAAGATGCGAAAAGGCCAAGTTATGTTTGAAATTACACAAAAACGCGAAAAGCTCCTCTATGGAGAGAGTTGACCAATTCCAAAGCTTCAATGTATTCCGTTGTACTCTATTTAGTGCTCTTAAAAGTATAACTTGCTAGTAGAGCCTTCGTGCCACGTTTCGTAAGTTAATGATGCGAATACACCAAGTTATGTTTAAAATTGCACAAGAACGTGAAATGCTCCTCTATGGAGAGAGTTGAGCAATTCCAAAGCATCAATGTATTCCGTTGTACTCTATTGAGTGCTCTTACAAGTCTAACTTGCTAGTTCAGCCTTCGTGCCACGTTTCGTAAGGTAAAGATGCGAATACACCAACTTACGTTTGAAATTGCGCAAAAACACGAAATGCTCCTCTATGGAGAGAGTTGAGCAATTCCAAAGCATCAATGTGGACCGTAGTACACTATTTAGTTCTCTTGAAAGTCTAACTTGCTAGTTGAGCCTTCGTGCCACGTTTCGTAAGGTAAAGACGCGAATAGACCAACTTATGTTTGCAATTGTACAAAAACGTGAGAAGCTCCTCTATGGAGAGAGTTGAGCAATTCCAAAGCGTCAATGTGGACCGCTGTACTCTATTTAGTGCTCTTAAAAGTCTAACTTGCTAGTTGAGCCTTTGTGCCACGTTTCGTAAGGTAATGATGCGAATACACCAAGTTATGTTTGAAATTGCACAAGAACGTGAAATGCTCATCTATGGAGAGAGTTGTGCAATTCCAAAGAATCAATGTGGACCGTTGCACTCTATTTAGTGCTCTTAAAAGTATTACTTGCTAGTTGAGCCTTCGTGCCACGTTTAGTAAGGTAAAGACGCGAATAGACCAAGTTATGTCTCAAATTACACAAAAATGTGAAAAGCTCCTCTATGGAGAGAGTTGAGCAATTCCAAAGCATCAATGTGGACCGTTGTACTCTATTTAGTGCTCTTAAAAGTCTAACTTGCTAGTTGAGCCTTTGTGCCACGTTTCGTAAGGTAATGATGCGAATACACCAAGTTATGTTTGAAATTGCGCAAGAACGTGAAATGCTCCTCTATGGAGAGAGTTGAGCAATTCCAAAGCATCAATGTATTCCGTTGTACTCTATTTAGTGCTCTTAAAAGTCTAACTTGCTAGTTGAGCCTTCGTGCCACTTTCGTAAGGTAAAGACGCGAATAGACCAAGTTATGTCTCAACTTGCACAAAAACGTGAAAAGCTCCTCTATGGAGAGAGTTGAGCAATTCCAATGCATCAATGTGGACCGTTGTACTCTATTGAGTGCTCTTACAAGTCTAACTTGCTAGTTCAGCCTTCGTGCCACATTTCGTAAGGTAAAGATGCGAATACACCAACTTACGTTTGAAATTGCACAACAACGTGAAATGCTCCTCTATGGAGAGAGTTGAGCAATTCCAAAGCATCAATGTGGACCGTTGTACACTATTTAGTGCTCTTAAAAGTCTAACTTGCTAGTTGAGCCTTCGTGCCACGTTTCGTAAGGTAAAGACGCGAATAGACCAAGTTATGTTTGCAATTGTACAAAAACGTGAAAAGCTCCTCTATGGAGAGAGTTGAGCAATTCCAAAGCATCAATGTGGACCGCTGTACTCTATTTAGTGCTCTTAAAAGTCTAACTTGCTAGTTGAGCCTTTGTGCCACGTTTCGTAAGGTAATGATGTGAATACACCAAGTTATGTTTGAAATTGCACAAGAACGTGAAATGCTCCTCTATGGAGAGAGTTGTGCAATTCCAAAGCATCAATGTGGACCGTTGTACTCTATTTAGTGCTCTTAAAAGTATTACTTGCTAGTTAAGCCTTCGTGCCACGTTTAGTAAGGTAAAGACGCGAATAGACCACGTTATGTGTCAAATTGCACAAAAATGTGAAAAGCTCCTCTATGGAGAGAGTTGAGCAATTCCAAAGCATCAATGTGGACCGTTGTACACTATTTAGTGCTCTTAAAAGTCTAACTTGCTAGTTGAGCCTTCGTGCCACGTTTCGTAAGGTAAAGATGCGAATACACCAACTTACGTTTGAAATTGCACAACAACGTGAAATGCTCCTCTATGGAGAGAGTTCAGTAATTCCAAAGCATCAATGTGGACCGTTGTACACTATTTAGTGCTCTTAAAAGTCTAACTTGCTAGTTGAGCCTTCGTGCCACGTTTCGTAAGTTAAAGACGCAAATAGACCAAGTTATGTTTGCAATTGTACAAAAACGTGAAAAGCTCCTCTATGGAGAGAGTTGAGCAATTCCAAAGCATCAATGTGGACCGCTGTACTCTATTTAGTGCTCTTAAAAGTCTAACTTGCTAGTTGAGCCTTTGTGCCACGTTTCGTAAGGTAATGATGTGAATACACCAAGTTATGTTTGAAATTGCACAAGAACGTGAAATGCTCCTCTATGGAGAGAGTTGTGCAATTCCAAAGCATCAATGTGAACCGTTGTACTCTTTTTACTGCTCTTAAGAGTATTACTTGCTAGTTGAGCCTTCGTGCCACGTTTAATAAGGTAAAGACGCGAATAGACCAAGTTATGTCTCAAATTGCACAAAAATGTGAAAAGCTCCTCTATGGAGAGAGTCGAGAAAATCCAAAGCATCAATGTGGACCGTTGTACTCTATTTTGCATTCTGTGAAGTTTGTCTTTCTAGTTTAGCCTTCGTGCAATGTTTCATAAGTCATAGATGCGAATAGACCAAGTTATGATTGAAATTGTTCAAAAAGGTGAAACGCTCCTCTATGGAGAGTGTTGAGCAATTCCAAAGCATCAATGTGGACTGTTGTACTCTAATTAGTGCTCTTCGAAGTGTAACTTGCTAGTTGCGCCTTCGTACCACGTTTCGGAAGGTAAAGATGTGAATAGACCAAGTTATGTGTGAAATTGCACAAAAACGTGAAAAGCTCCTCTATGGAGAGGGTTGAGCAATTCCAAAGAATCAATGTCGACCGTTGTACTCTATTTAGGGCTCTTAAAAGTATAACTTTCTAGTTGAGCCTTCGCGCCACGTTTCATAAGGTAAAGACGCGAATAGACCAAGTTAGGTCTAAAATTGCACAAAAACGTGAAAAGCTCCTACATGGAGAGAGTTGAGCAATTCCAAAGCATCAATGTGGACCGTTGTACTCTATTGAGTGCTCTTAAAAGTATAACTTGCTAGTTGACCAATCGTGCCACGTTTCGTAAGGTAAAGATGCGAATACACCAACTTACGTTTGAAATTGCACAAAAACATGAAATGCTCCTCCATGGAGAGAGTTGAGCAATTCCAAAGCATCAATGTGGACTCTTGTACACTATTTAGTGCTCTTAAAAGTCTAACTTGCTAGTTGAGCCTTCGTGCCATGTTTCGTAAGGTAAAGACGCGAATAGACCAAGTTATGTTTGCAATTGTACAAAAACGTGAAAAGCTCCTCTATGGAGAGAGTTGAGCAATTCTAAAGCATCAATGTGGACCGCTGTACTCTATTTAGCGCTCTTAAAAGTCTAACTTGCTAGCTGAGCCTTTGTGCCACGTTTCGTAAGGTAATGATGCGAATACACCAAGTTATGTTTGAAATTGCACAAGAACGTGAAAAGCTCCTCTATGGAGAGAGTTGTGCAATTCCAAAGCATCAATGTGGACCGTTGTACTCTATTTAGTGCACTTAAAAGTATTACTTGCTAGTTGAGCCTTCGTGCCACGTTTAGTAAGGTAAAGACGCGAATAGACCACGTTATGTCTCAAATTGCACAAAAATGTGAAAAGCTCCTCTATGGAGAGAGTTGAGCAATTCCAAAGCATCAATGTGGACCGCTTTACTCTATTTAGTGCTCTTAAAAGTCTAACTTGCTAGTTGAGCCTTTGTGCCACGTTTCGTAAGGTAATGATGCGAATACACCAAGTTATGTTTAAAATTGCACAAGAACGTGAAATGCTCCTCTATGGAGAGAGTTGAGCAATTCCAAAGCATCAATGTATTCCGTTGTACTCTATTTAGTGCCCTTAAAAGTATAACTTGCTAGTTGAGCCTTCATGCCACGTTTCGTAAGGTAAAGACGCGAATAGAGCAAGTTATGTCTCAACTTGCGCAAAAACGTGAAAAGCTCCTCTATGAAGAGAGTTGAGCAATTCCAAAGCATCAATGTCGACCGTTGTACTCTATTGAGTGCTCTTACAAGTCTAACTTGCTAGTTCAGCCTTTGTGCCACAATTCGTAAGGTAAAGATGCGAATACACCAATTTACGTTTGAAATGGCACAAAAACGTGAAATGCTCCTCTATGGAGAGAGTTGAGCAATTCCAAAGCATCAATGTGGACCGTTGTACACTATTTAGTGCTCTTAAAAGTCTAACTTGCTAGTTGAGCCTTCGTGCCACGTTTCGTAAGGTAAAGACGCGAAGAGACCAAGTTATGTTTGAAATTGTACAAAAACGTGAAAAGCTCCTCTATGGAGAGAGTTGAGCAATTCCAAAGCATCAATGTGGACCGCTGTACTCTATTTAGTGCTCTTAAAAGTCTAACTTGCTAGCTGAGCCTTTGTGCCACGTTTCGTAAGGTAATGATGCGAATACACCAAGTTATGTTTGAAATTGCACAAGAACATGAAATGCTCCTCTATGGAGAGAGTTGTGCAATTCCAAAGCATCAATGTGGACCGTTGTACTCTATTTAGTGCTCTTAAAAGTATTACTTGCTAGTTAAGCCTTCGTGCCACGTTTAGTAAGGTAAAGACACGAATAGACCACGTTATGTGTCAAATTGCACAAAAATGTGAAAAGCTCCTCTATGGAGAGAGTTGAGCAATTCCAAAGCATCAATGTGGACCGCTGTACTCTATTTAGTGCTCTTAAAAGTCTAACTTGCTAGTTGAGCCTTTGTGCCACGTTTCGTAAGGTAATGATGCGAATACACCAAGTTATGTTTAAAATTGCAGAAGAACGTGAAATGCTCCTCTATGGAGAGAGTTGAGCAATTCCAAAGCATCAATGTATTCCGTTGTACTCTATTTAGTGCCCTTAAAAGTATAACTTGCTAGTTGAGCCTTCATGCCACGTTTCGTAAGGTAAAGACGCGAATAGACCAAGTTATGTCTCAACTTGCGCAAAAACGTAAAAAGCTCCTCTATGAAGAGAGTTGAGCAATTCCAAAGCATCAATGTGGACCGCTGTACTCTATTTAGTGCTCTTAAAAGTCTAACTTGCTAGTTGAGCCTTCATGCCACGTTTCGTAAGGTAAAGACGCGAATAGACCAAGTTATGTCTCAACTTGCGCAAAAACGTGAAAAGCTCCTCTATGAAGAGAGTTGAGCAATTCCAAAGCATCAATGTGGACCGTTGTACTCTATTTAGTGCTCTTAAAAGTCTAACTTGCTAGCTGAGCCTTTGTGCCACGTTTCGTAAGGTAATGATGCGAATACACCAAGTTATGTTCAAAATTGCACAAGGACGTGAAATGCTCCTCGATGGAGAGAGTTGAGCAATTCCAAAGCATCAATGTATTCCGTTGTACTCTATTTAGTGCCCTTAAAAGTATAACTTGCTAGTTGAGCCTTCATGCCACGTTTCGTAAGGTAAAGACGCGAATAGACCAAGTTATGTCTCAACTTGCGCAAAAACGTGAAAAGCTCCTCTATGAAGAGAGTTGAGCAATTCCAAAGCATCAATGTGGACCGTTGTACTCTATTGAGTGCTCTTACAAGTCTAACTTGCGAGTTCAGCCTTCGTGCCACGTTTCGTAAGGTAATGATGCGAATACACCAAGTTATGTTTGAAATTGCACAAGAACGTGAAATGCTCCTCTATGGAGAGAGTTGTGCAATTCCAAAGCATCAATGTGGACCGTTGTACTCTATTTAGTGCTCTTAAAAGTATTACTTGCTAGTTGAGCCTTCGTGCCACGTTTAGTAAGGTAAAGACGCGAATAGACCACGTTATGTCTCAAATTGCACAAAAATGTGAAAACCTCCTCTATGGAGAGAGTTGAGCAATTCCAAAGCATCAATGTGGACCGCCGTACTCTATTTAGTGCTCTTAAAAGTCTAACTTGCTAGTTGAGCCTTTGTGCCACGTTTCGTAAGGTAATGATGCGAATACACCAAGTTATGTTTAAAATTGCACAAGAACGTGAAATGTTCCTCTATGGAGAGAGTTGAGCAATTCCAAACCATCAATGTATTCCGTTGTACTCTATTTAGTGCCCTTAAAAGTATAACTTGCTAGTTGAGCCTTCATGCCACGTTTTGTAAGGTAAAGACGCGAATAGACCAAGTTATGTCTCAACTTGCGCAAAAACGTGAAAAGCTCCTCTATGAAGAGAGTTGAGCAATTCCAAAGCATCAATGTGGACCGCTGTACTCTATTTAGTGCTCTTAAAAGTCTAACTTTCTAGTTGAGCCTTCATGCCACGTTTCGTAAGGTAAAGACGCGAATAGACCAAGTTATGTCTCAACTTGCGCAAAAACGTGAAAAGCTCCTCTATGAAGAGAGTTGAGCAATTCCAAAGCATCAATGTGGACCGCTGTACTCTATTTAGTGCTCTTAAAAGTCTAACTTGCTAGCTGAGCCTTTGTGCCACGTTTCGTAAGGTAATGATGCGAATACAACAAGTTATGTTTAAAATTGAACAAGGACGTGAAATGCTCCTCTATGGAGAGAGTTGAGCAATTCCAAAGCATCAATGTATTCCGTTGTACTCTATTTAGTGCCCTTAAAAGTATAACTTGCTAGTTGGGCCTTCATGCCACGTTTCGTAAGGTAAAGACGCCAATAGACCAAGTTATGTCTCAACTTGCGCAAAAATGTGAAAAGCTCCTCTATGAAGAGAGTTGAGCAATTCCAAAGCATCAATGTGGACCGTTGTACTCTATTGAGTGCTCTTACAAGTCTAACTTGCTAGTTCAGCCTTCGTGTGACGTTTCGTAAGGTAAAGATGCGAATTCACCAACTTACGTTTGAAATTGCACAAAAACGTGAAATGCTCCTCTATGGAGAGAGTTGAGCGATTCCAAAGCATCAATGTGGACCGTTGTACACTATTTAGTGCTCTTAAAAGTCTAACTTGCTAGTTGAGACTTCGTGCCACGTTTAGTAAGGTAAAGACGCGAATAGACCAAGTTATGTCTCAAATTGCACAAAAATGTGAAAAGCTCCTCTATGGAGAGGGTTGAGCAATTCCAAAGCATCAATGTGGACCGCTGTACTCTATTTAGTGCTCTTAAAAGTCTAACTTTCTAGTTGAGCCTTTGTGCCACGTTTCGTAAGGTAATTATGCGAATACACCAAGTTATGTTTAAAATTACACAAGAACGTGAAATGCTCCTCTATGGAGAGAGTTGAGCAATTCCAAAGCATCAATGTATTCCGTTGTACTCTATTTAGTGCCCTTAAAAGTATAACTTGCTAGTTGAGCCTTCATGCCACGTTTCGTAAGGTAAAGACGCGAATAGACCAAGTTATGTCTCAACTTGCACAAAAACGTGAAAAGCTCCTCTATGGAGAAAGTTGAGCAATTCCAAAGCATCAATGTGGACCGTTGTACACTATTTAGTGCTCTTAACAGTCTAACTTGCTAGTTGAGCCTTCGTGCCACGTTTCGTAAGGTAAAGACGCGAATAGACCAAGTTATGTTTGCAATTGTACAAAAACGTGAAAAGCTCCTCTATGGAGAGAGTTGAGCAATTCCAAAGCATCAATGTGGACCGCTGTACTCTATTTAGTGCTCCTAAACGTCTAACTTGCTGGTTGAGCGTTTGTGCCACGTTTCGTAAGGCAATGATGCGAATACACCAAGTTATGTTTGAAATTGCACAAGAACGTGAAATGCTCCTCTATGGAGAGAGTTGTGCAATTCCTAAGCATCAATGTGGGCCGTTGTCGTCTATTTAGTGCTCTTAAAATTATTACTTGCTAGTTGAGCCTTCGTGCCACGTTTAGTAAGGTAAAGACGCGAATAGACCAAGTTATGTCTCAAATTGCACAAAAATGTGAAAAGCTCCTCTACGGAGAGAGTTGAGCAATTCCATAGCATCAATGTGGACCGCTGTACTCTATTTAGTGCTCTTAAAAGTCTAACTTGCTAGTTGAGCCTTTGTGCCATGTTTCGTAAGGTAATGATGCGAATACACCAAGTTATGTTTGAAATTGCACAAGAACGTGAAATGCTCCTCTATGGAGAGAGTTGAGCAATTCCAAAGCATCAATGTATTCCGTTGTACTCTATTTAGTGCTCTTAAAAGTATAACTTGCTAGTTGAGCCTTCGTGCCACTTTCGTAAGGTAAAGACGCGAATAGACCAAGTTATGTCTCAACTTGGGCAAAAACGTGAAAAGCTCCTCTATGGAGAGAGTTGAGCAATTCCAAAGCGTCAATGTGGACCGCTATACTCTATTTAGTGTTCTTAAAAGTCTAACTTGCTAGTTGAGCCTTTGTGCCACGTTTCGTAAGGTAATGATGCGAATACACCAAGTTATGTTTGAAATTGCACAAGAACGTGAAATGCTCCTCTATGGAGAGAGTTGTGCAATTCCAAAGCGTCAATGTGGACCGTTGTACTCTATTTAGTGCTCTTAAAAGAATTAATTGCTAGTTGAGCCTTCGTGCCACGTTTAGTAAGGTAAAGACGCGAATAGACCAAGTTATGTCTCAAATTGCATAAAAATGTGAAAAGCTCCTCTATGGAGAGAGTCGAGAAATTCCAAAGTATCAATGTGGACCGTTGTACTCTATTTAGCGTTCTGTGAAGTTTATCTTTCTAGTTTACCCTTCGTGCAATGTTTCATAAATTAAAGATGCAAATAGACCAAGTTATGATTGAAATTGTTCAAAAACGTGAAAAGCTCCTCTATGGAGAGAGTTGAGCAATTCCAAAGCATCAATATGGACCGTTGTACTCTATTTAGGCCTCTTAAAAGTATAACTTTCTAGTTGAGCCTTCGCGCCACGTTTCATAAGGTAAAGACGCGAATAGACCAAGTTATGTCTAAAATTGCACAAAAACGTGACAAGCGCCGACATGGAGAGAGTTGAGCAATTCCAAAGCATCAATGTGGACCGTTGGACTCTATTGAGTGCTCTTAAAAGTATAACTTCCTAGTTGACCAATCGTGCCACGTTTCGTAAGGTAAAGATGTGAATACACCAAGTTACGTTTGAAATTGCACAAAAACGTGAAATGCTCCTCGATGGAGAGAGTCGAGCAATTCCAAAGCATCAATGTGGACCGTTGTACACTATTTAGTGCTCTTAAAAGTCTAACTTGCTAGTTGAGCCTTCGTGCCACGTTTCGTAAGGTAAAGACGCGAATAGACCAAGTTATGTCTGCAATTGTACAAAAACGTGAAAAGCTCCTCTATGGAGAGAGTTGAGCAATTCCAAAGCATCAATGTGGACCGTTGTACTCTATTTAGTGCTCTTAAAAGTATTACTTGCTAGTTGAGCCTTCGTGCCACGTTTAGTAAGGAAAAGGCGCGAAAGACCAAGTTATGTCTCAAATTGCACAAAAATGTGAAAAGCTCCTCTATGGAGAGAGTTGAGCAATTCCAAAGCATCAATGTGGACCGCTGTGCTCTATTGAGTGCTCTTAAAAGTCTAACTTGCTAGTTGAGCCTTTGTGCCACGTTTCGTAAGTTAATGATGCGAATACACCAACTTACGTTTGAAATTGCAGAAGAACGTGAAATGCTCCTCTATGGAGAGAGTTGACCAATTCCAAAGCATCAATGTATTCCGTTGTACTCTATTTAGTGCTCTTCAAAGTATAACTTGGTAGTTGAGCCTTCACGCCACGTTTTGTAAGGTAAAGACGTGAATAGACCAAGTTATGTCTCAACTTGCACAAAAACGTGAAAAGCTCCTCTATGGAGAGATTTGAGCAATTCCAAAGCATCAATGTGGACCGTTGTACTCTATTGAGTGCTCTTACAAGTCTAACTTGCTAGTTCAGCCTTCGTGCCACGTTTCGTAAGGTAAAGATGCGAATACACCAACTTACGTTTGAAATTGCACAAAAACGTGAAATGCTCCTCTATGGAGAGAGTTGAGAAATTCCAAAGCATCAATGTGGATCGTTGTACACTATTTAGTGCTCCTAAAAGTCTAACTTGCTAGTTGAGCCTTCGTGCCACGTTTCGTAAGGTAAAGACGCGAATAGACCAAGTTATGTTTGCAATTGTACAAAAACGTGAAAAGCGTCTCTATGGAGAGAGTTGAGCAATTCCAAAGCATCAATGTGGACTGTTGTACACTATTTAGTGCTCTTAAAAGTCTAACTTGCTAGTTGAGCCTTCGTGCCACGTTTAGTAAGGTAAAGACGCGAATAGACCACGTTATGTCTCAAATTGCACAAAAATGTGAAAAGCTCCTCTATGGAGAGAGTTGAGCAATTCCAAAGCATCAATGTGGACCGCTGTACTCTATTTAGTGCTCTTAAAAGTCTAACTTGCTAGTTGAGCCTTTGTGCCACGTTTCATAAGGTAATGATGCGAATACACCAAGTTATGTTTGAAATTGCACAAGAACGTGAAATGCTCCTCTATGGAGAGAGTTGTGCAATTCCAAAGCATCAATGTGGACCGTTGTACTCTATTTAGTGCTCTTAAAAGTATTACTTGCTAGTTGAGCCTTCGTGCCACGTTTAGTAAGGTAAAGACGCGAATAGACCAAGTTATGTCTCAAATTGCACAAAAATGTGAAAAGCTCTTCTATGGAGAGAGTCGAGAAATTCCAAAGCATCAATGTGGACCGTTGTACACTATTTAGCGTTCTGTGAAGTTTATCTTTCTAGTTTAGCCTTCGTGCAATGTTTCATAAGTTAAAGATGCGAATAGACCAAGTTATGATTGAAATTGTTCAAAAACTGAAAAGCTCCTCTATGGAAAGAGTTAAGCAATTCCAAAGCATCAATGTGGACCGTTGTACTCTATTTAGTGGGCTTAGAAGTCTAACTTGCTAGTTGCGCCTTCGTACCACGTTTTGGAAGGTAAAGATGTGAATAGACCAAGTTATGTGTGAAATTACACAAAAACGTGAAAAGCTCCTCTATTGAGAGAGTTGAGCAACTCCAAAGCATCAATGTCGACAGTTGTACTCTATTTAGGGATCTTAAAAGTATAACTTTCTAGTTGAGCCTTCGCGCCACGTTTCATAAGGTAAAGACGCGAATAGACTTGTCTAAAATTGCACAAAATTGTGAAAAGCTCCTACATCGAGAGAGTTGAGCAATTCCAAAGCATCAATGTGGACCGTTGTACTCTATTGAGTGCTCTTAAAAGTGTAACTTGCTAGTTGACCAATCGTGCCACGTTTCGTAAGGTAATGATGCGAATACACCAAGTTATGTTTTAAATTACACAAGAACGTGAAATGCTCCCCTATCGAGAGAGTTGAGAAATTCCAAAGTATGAATATCTACCGTTGTACTCTATTTAGTGCTCTTAAAAGTATAACTTTCTAGTTAAGCTTTCGTGCCACGTTTCGTAAGGTAAAGACGTGAATACACCAAGTTATGTCTCAACTTGCACCAAAACGTGAAAAGCTCCTCTATGGGAGAGAGTTATGCAATTCCAAAGCATCAATGTCGGCCGTTGTACTCTATTGAGGGCTCTTAAAAGTCTAACTTGCTAGTTGAGCCTTCGTGCCACGTTTCGTAAGGTAAAGACGCGAACAGACCACGTTACGTTTGAAATTGCACAAAAAAGTGAAAAGCTTCTCTATGGAGAGAGTTGAGCAATTCTAAAGCATCAATGTGGACCGTTGTGCTCTATTTAGTGTTCTTAAAAGTCTAACTTACTAGTTTAGCCTTCGTGCAACATTTCAAAAGTTAAAGATGCGAATAGACCAAGTTATGTTTGAAATTGCACAAAAACGCAAAAAGCTCTTCTATGGAGGGAGTTGAGCAATTCCAATGCATCAATGTGGACCGTTGTACTCTATTTAGTGCTCTTAAAAGTATTACTTGCTAGTTGAGCCTTCGTGCCACGTTTGGTAAGGTAAAGACACGAATAGACCAAGTTACGTTTGAAATTGCACAAAAACGTGAAAAGCTCCTCTATGGAGAGAGTTGAGCAATTCTAAAGCATCAATGTGAACCGTTGTGCTCTATTTAGTGTTCTTAGAAGTCTAACTTGCTAGTTTAGCCTTCGTGCAACATTTCGTAAGTTAAAGATGTGAATAGACCAAGTTATGTTTGCAATTGTACAAAAACGTGAAAAGTTCCTCTAAGGAGAGAGTTGAGCAATTCCAAAGCATCAATGTGGACTGCTGTACTCTATTTACTGCTCTTAAAAGTCTAAGTTTTTAGTTGAACCTTCGTGCCACCTTTCATAGGGTAAAGATGCGAATAGACCAAGTTACGTTTGAAATTGCACAAAAACGTGAAAAGCTCTTCTATGGAGGGAGTTGAGCAATTCCAATGCATCAATGTGGACCGTTGTACTCTATTTAGTGCTCTTAAACGTATTACTTGCTAGTTGAGCCTTCGTGCCACGTTTGGTAAGGTAAAGACACGAATAGACCAAGTTACGTTTGAAATTGCACAAAAACGTGAAAAGCTCCTCTATGGAGAGAGTTGAACAATTCTATAGCATCAATGTGGACCGTTGTGCTCTATTTAGTGTTCTTAGAAGTCTAACCTGCTAGTTTAGCCTTCGTGCATCATTTCGTAAGTTAAAGATGTGAATAGACCAAGTTATGTTTGCAATTGTACAAAAACGTGAAAAGTTCCTCTAAGGAGAGAGTTGAGCAATTCCAAAGCATCAATGTGGACTGCTGTACTCTATTTACTGCTCTTAAAAGTCTAAGTTTTTAGTTGAACCTTCGTGCCACCTTTCATAGGGTAAAGATGCGAATAGACCAAGTTACGTTTGAAATTGCACAAAAACGTGAAAAGCTCTTCTATGGAGGGAGTTGAGCAATTCCAATGCATCAATGTGGACCGTTGTACTCTATTTAGTGCTCTTAAACGTATTACTTGCTAGTTGAGCCTTCGTGCCACGTTTGGTAAGGTAAAGACACGAATAGACCAAGTTACGTTTGAAATTGCACAAAAACGTGAAAAGCTCCTCTATGGAGAGAGTTGAACAATTCTATAGCATCAATGTGGACCGTTGTGCTCTATTTAGTGTTCTTAGAAGTCTAACTTGCTAGTTTAGCCTTCGTGCATCATTTCGTAAGTTAAAGATGTGAATAGACCAAGTTATGTTTGCAATTGTACAAAAACGTGAAAAGCTCCTCTAAGGAGAGAGTTGAGCAATTCCAAAGCATCAATGTGCACTGCTGTACTCTATTCAGTGGTCTTACAAGTCTAAGTTTCTAGTTGAGCCTTCGTGCCACCATTCATAGAGTAAAGATGCGAATAGACCAAGTTATGTTTGAAATTGCACAAAAACGTGAAAAGCTCTTCTATGGAGAGAGTTGAGCAATTCCAAAGCATTAATGTGGACCGTTGTACTCTATTGAGTGCTCTTACAAGTCTAACTTGCTAGTTGAGCCTTCGTGCTACGTTTCGTAAGGTAAATATGCGAATACACCAACTTACGTTTGAAATTGCACAAAAACGTGAAATGCTCCTCTATGGAGAGAGTCGAGCAATTCCAAAGCATCAATGTGGACCGTTGTACACTATTTAGTGCTCTTAAAAGTCTAACTTGCTAGTTGAGCCTTCGTGCCACGTTTCGTAAGGTAAATCCGCGAATAGACCAAGTTATGTTTGCAATTGTACAAAAACATGAAAAGCGTCTCTATGGAGAGAGTTGAGCAATTCCAAAGCATCAATGTGGACCGTTCTACACTATTTAGTGCTCTTAAAAGTCTAACTTGCTAGTTGAGCCTTCGTGCCACGTTTAGTAAGGTAAAGACGCGAATAGACCAAGTTATGTCTCAACTTGGGCAAAAACGTGAAAAGCTCCTCTATGGAGAGAGTTGAGCAATTCCAAAGCATCAATGTGGACCGCTGTACTCTATTTAGTGCTCTTCAAAGTCTAACTTGCTAGTTGAGCCTTTGTGCCACGTTTCGTAAGGTAATGATGCGAATACACCAAGTTATGTTTGAAATTGCACAAGAACGTGAAATGCTCCTCTATGGAGAGAGTTGTGCAATTCCAAAGCATCAATGTGGACCGTTGTACTCTATTTAGTGCTCTTAAAAGTATTACTTGCTAGTTGAGCCTTCGTGCCACGTTTAGTAAGGTAAAGACGCGAATAGACCAAGTTATGTCTCAAATTGCACAAAAATGTGAAAAGCTCTTCTATGAAGAGAGTCGAGAAATTCCAAAGCATCAATGTGGACCTTTGTACACGATTTAGCGTTCTGTGAAGTTTATCTTTCTAGTTTAGCCTTCGTGCAATGTTTCATAAGTTAAAGATGCGAATAGACCAAGTTATGATTGAAATTGTTCAAAAAGTGAAAAGCTCCTCTATGGAAAGAGTTGAGCAATTCCAAAGCATCAATGTGGACCGTTGTACTCTATTTAGTGGTCTTAGAAGTCTAACTTGCTAGTTGCGCCTTCGTACCACGTTTCGGAAGGTAAATATGTGAATAGACCAAGTTATGTGTGAAATTACACAAAAACGTGAAAAGCTCCTCTATGGAGAGAGTTGAGCAACTCCAAAGCGTCAATGTCGACAGTTGTACTCTATTTAGGGCTCTTAAAAGTATAACTTTCTAGTTGAGCCTTCGCGCCACGTTTCATAAGGTAAAGACGCGAATAGACCTGTCTAAAATTGCACAAAATTGTGAAAAGCTCCTACATGGAGAGAGTTGAGCAATTCCAAAGCATCAATGTGGACCGTTGTACTCTATTGAGTGCTCTTAAAAGTGTAACTTGCTAGTTGACCAATCGTGCCACGTTTCGTAAGGTAATGATGCGAATACACGAAGTTATGTTTGAAATTGCACAAGAACGTGAAATGCTCCCCTATCGAGAGAGTTGAGAAATTCCAAAGTATGAATGTCTACCGTTGTACTCTATTTAGTGCTCTTAAAAGTATAACTTTCTAGTTAAGCTTTCGTGCCACGTTTCGTAAGGTAAAGACGTGAATAGACCAAGTTATGTCTCAACTTGCACCAAAACGTGAAAAGCTCCTCTATGGGAGAGAGTTATGCAATTCCAAAGCATCAATGTCGGCCGTTGTACTCTATTGAGGGCTCTTAAAAGTCTAACTTGCTAGTTGAGCCTTCGTGCCACGTTTCGTAAGGTAAAGACGCGAACAGACCACGTTACGTTTGAAATTGCAGAAAAAAGTGAAAAGCTTCTCTATGGAGAGAGTTGAGCAATTCTAAAGCATCAATGTGGACCGTTGTGCTCTATTTAGTGTTCTTAAAAGTCTAACTTACTAGTTTAGCCTTCGTGCAACATTTCAAAAGTTAAAGATGCAAATAGACCAAGTTATGTTTGAAATTGCACAAAAACGCGAAAAGCTCTTCTATGGAGGGAGTTGAGCAATTCCAATGCATCAATGTGAACCGTTGTACTCTATTTAGTGCTCTTAAAAGTATTACTTGCTAGTTGAGCCTTCGTGCCACGTTTGGTAAGGTAAAGACACGAATAGACCAAGTTACGTTTGAAATTGCACAAAAACGTGAAAAGCTCCTCTATGGAGAGAGTTGAGCAATTCTAAAGCATCAATGTGGACCGTTGTGCTCTATTTAGTGTTCTTAGAAGTCTAACTTTCTAGTTTAGCCTTCGTGCAACATTTCGTAAGTTAAAGATGTGAATAGACCAAGTTATGTTTGCAATTGTACAAAAATGTGAAAAGTTCCTCTAAGGAGAGAGTTGAGCAATTCCAAAGCATCAATGTGGACTGCTGTACTCTATTTAGTGCTCTTAAAAGTCTAAGTTTCTAGTTGAGCCTTCGTGCCACCTTTCATAGGGTAAAGACACGAATAGACCAAGTTACGTTTGAAATTGTACAAAAACGTGAAAAGCTCCTCTAAGGAGAGAGTTGAGCAATTCCAAAGCATCAATGTGGACTGTTGTACTCTATTTAGTGCTCTTACAAGTCTAAGTTTCTAGTTGAGCCTTCGTGCCACCTTTCATAGGGTAAAGATGCGAATAGACCAAGTTATGTTTGAAATTGCACAAAAACGTGAAAAGCTCTTCTATGGAGAGAGTTGAGCAATTCCAAAGCATTAATATGGACCGTTGTACTCTATTGAGTGCTCTTACAAGTCTAACTTGCTAGTTGAGCCTTCGTGCTACGTTTCGTAAGGTAAAGATGCGAATACACCAACTTACGTTTGAAATTGCACAAAAACGTGAAATGCTCCTCTATGGAGAGAGTCGAGTATTCCAAAGCATCAATGTGGACCGTTGTACACTATTTAGTGCTCTTAAAAGTCTAACTTGCTAGTTGAGCCTTCGTGCCACGTTTAGTATGGTAAAGACGCGAATAGACCAAGTTATGTCTCAAATTGCACAAAAATGTGAAAAGCTCCTCTATGGAGAGAGTCGAGAAATTCCAAAGCATCAATGTGGACCGTTGTACTCTATTTAGCGTTCTGTGAAGTTTATCTTTCTAGTTTAGCCTTCGTGCAATGTTTCATAAGTTAAAGATGCGAATAGACCAAGTTATGATTGAAATTGTTCAAAAACGTGAAAAGCTCCTCTATGGAGAGAGTTGAGCAATTCCAAAGCATCGATGTGGACCGTTGTACTCTATTTAGTGATCTTAGAAGTATAACTTGCTAGTTCCGCCTTCGTACCACGTTTCGGAAGGTAAAGATGTGAATACACCAAGTTATGTGTGAAATTGCACAAAAACGTGAAAAGCTCCTCTGTGGAGAGAGTTGAGCAATTCCAAAGCATCAATGTCGACCATTGTACTCTAGTTGAGGCTCCTAAAAGTATAACTTTCTAGTTCAGCCTTCGCGCCACGTTTCGTGAGGTAAAGACGCGAATAGACCAAGTTATGTCTAAAATTGCACAAAAACGTCAAAAGCTCCTCCATGGAGAGAGTTGAGCAATTCCAAAGGATCAATGTGGACCGTTGTACTCTATTGAGTGCTCTTAAAAGTATAACTTTCTAGTTGACCATTCGTGCCACGTTTCGTAAGGTAATGATGCAAATACACCAAGTTATGTTTGAAATTGCACAAGAACGTGAAATGCTCCTCATTGGAGAGAGTGAGCAATTCCAAAGCATCAATGTGGACCGTTGTACTCAATTTAGTGCACTTAAAAGTCTAAGTATCTAGTTGAGCCTTCGTGCCACGTTTCGTAAGGTAAAGGATCGAATAGACCAACTTATGTTTGAAATTGCACAAAAACGTGAAAAGCTCCCCTATCGAGAGAGTTGAGAAATTCCAAAGCATGAATGTGTACCGCTGTACTCCATTTAGTGCTCTTAAAAGTTTAACTTGCTAGTTAAGCCTTCGTGCCACGTTTCGTAAGGTAAAGACGTGAATAGACCAAGTTATGTCTCAACTTGCACCAAAACGTGAAAAGCTCTTCTATGGAGAGAGTTGAGCAATTCCAGAGCATCAATGTCGGCCGTTGTACTCTATTGAGGGCTCTTAAAAGTATAACTTGCTAGTTGAGCCTTCGTGCCACGTTTCGTAAGGTAAAGACGCGAATAGACCAAGTTTCGTTTGAAATTGCACAAAAACGTGAAAAGCTCCTCTATGGAGAGAGTTGAGCAATTCCAAAGCATCAATGTGGACCGTTGTACTCTATTTAGTGCTCTAAAAAGTATTACTTGCTAGTTGAGCCTTCGTGCCACGTTTAGTATGGTAAAGACGCGAATAGACCAAGTTATGTCTCAAATTGCACAAAAATGTGAAAAGCTACTCTATGGAGAGAGTCGAGAAATTCCAAAGCATCAATGTGGACCGTTGTACTCTATTTAGCGTTCTGTGAAGTTTATCTTTCTAGTTTAGCCTTCGTGCAATGTTTCATAAGTTAAAGATGCGAAGAGACCAAGTTATGATTGAAATTGTTCAAAAACGTGAAAAGCTCCTCTATGGAGAGAGTTGAGCAATTCCAAAGCATCAATGTGGACCGTTGTACTCTATTTAGTGCTCTTAAAAGTATAACTTGCTAGTTAAGCCTTCGTGCCACGTTTCGTAAGGTAAAGACGTGAATAGACCAAGTTATGTCTCAACTTGCACCAAAACGTGAAAAGCTCTTCTATGGAGAGAGTTGAGCAATTCCAGAGCATCAATGTCGGCCGTTGTACTCTATTGAGGGCTCTTAAAAGTCTAACTTGCTAGTTGAGCCTTCGTGCCACGTTTCGTAAGGTAAAGACGCGAATAGACCAAGTTACGTTTGAAATTGCACAAAAACGTGAAAAGCTCCTCTATGGAGAGAGTTGAGCAATTCCAAAGCATCAATGTGGACCGTTGTACTCTATTCAGTGCTCTTAAAAGTATTACTTGCTAGTTGAGCCTTCGTGCCACGTTTAGTATGGTAAAGACGCAAATAGACCAAGTTATGTCTCAAATTGCACAAAAATGTGAAAAGCTCCTCTATGGAGAGAGTCGAGAAATTCCAAAGCATCAATGTGGACCGTTGTACTCTATTTAGCGTTCTGTGAAGTTTATCTTTCTAGTTTAGCCTTCGTGCAATGTTTCATAAGTTAAAGATGCGAAGAGACCAAGTTATGATTGAAATTGTTCAAAAACGTGAAAAGCTCCTCTATGGAGAGAGTTGAGCAATTCCAAAGCATCAATGTGGACCGTTGTACTCTATTTAGTGCTCTTAAAAGTATAACTTGCTAGTTAAGCCTTCGTGCCACGTTTCGTAAGGTAAAGACGTGAATAGACCAAGTTATGTCTCAACTTGCACCAAAACGTGAAAAGCTCTTCTACGGAGAGAGTTGAGCAATTCCAGAGCATCAATGTCGGCCGTTGTACTCTATTGAGGGCTCTTAAAAGTCTAACTTTCTAGTTGAGCCTTCGTGCCACGTTTCGTAAGGTAAAGACGCGAATAGACCAAGTTACGTTTGAAATTGCACAAAAACGTGAAAAGCTCTTCTATGGATAGAGTTAAGCGATTCTAAAGCATCAATGTGGACCGTTGTGCTCTATTTAGTGTTCTTAGAAGTCTAACTTACTAGTTTGGCCTTCGTGCAACATTTCGAAAGTTAAAGATGCGAATAGACCAAGTTATGTTTGCAATTGTACAAAAACGTGAAAAGCTTCTCTAAGGAGAGAGTTGAGCAATTCCAAAGCATCAACGTGGACCGCTGTACTCTATTTAGTGCTCTTAAAAGTCTAACTTTCTAGTTGAGCCTTCATGCCACGTTTCGTAGGGTAAAGATGCGAATAGACCAAGTAATGTTTGAAATTGCACAAAAACATGAAAAGCTCTTCCATGGAGGGAGTTGAGCAACTCCAATGCATCAATGTGGACCGTTGTACTCTATTTATTGCTCTTAAAAGTACTACTTGCTAGTTGAGCCTTCGTGCCACGTTTAGTAAGGTAAAGACACGAACAGACCAAGTTACGTTTGAAATTGCACAAAAACGTGAAAAGCTCCTCTATGCAGAGAGTTGAGCAATTCTAAAGCTTCAATGTGGACCGTTGTGCTCTATTTAGTGTTCTTAGAAGTCTAACTTGCTAGTTTAGCCTCCGTGCAACATTTCGTAAGTTAAAGATGTGAATAGACCAAGTTATGTTTGCAATTGTACAAAAACGTGAAAAGCTCCTCTAAGGAGAGAGTTGAGCAATTCCAAAGCATCAATGTGGACCGCTGTACTCTATTTAGTGCTCTTAAAAGTCTAAGTTTCCAGTTGAGCCTTCGTGCCACCTTTCATAGGGTAAGGATGCGAATAGACCAAGTTATGTTTGAAATTGCACAAAAACGCGAAAAGCTCTTTTATGGAGAGAGTTGAGCAATTCCAAAGCATCAATGTGGACCGTTGTACTCTACTGAGTGCTCTTACAAGTCTAACTTGCTAGTTGAGCCTTCGTGCCACGTCTCGTAAGGTAAAGATGCGAATACAGCAACTTACGTTTGAAATTGCACAAAAACGTGAAATGCTCCTCTATGGAGAGAGTCGAGCAATTCCAAAGCATCAATGTGGACAGTTGTACACTATTTAGTGCTCTTAAAAGTCTAACTTGCTAGTTGAGCCTTCGTGCCACGTTTCGTAAGGTAAATACGCGAATAGACCAAGTTATGTTTGCAATTGTACAAAAACGTGAAAAGCTCCTCTATGGAGAGAGTTGAGCAATTCCAAAGCATCAATGTGGACCGTTGTACTCTATTTAGTGCTCTTAAAAGTATTAATTGCTGGTTGAGCCTTCGTGCCACGTTTAGTAAGGTAAAGACGCGAATAGACCAAGTTAGTCTCAAATTGCACAAAAATGTGAAAAGCTCCTCTATGGAGAGAGTCGAGAAATTCCAAAGCATCAATGTGGACCGTTGTACTCTATTTAGCGTTCTGTGAAGTTTATCTTTCTAGTTTAGCCTTCGTGCAATGTTTCATAAGTTAAAGATGCGAATAGACCAAGTTATGATTGAAATTGTTCAAAAACGTGAAAAGCTCCTCTATGGAGAGAGTTGAGCAATTCCAAAGCATCGATGTGGACCGTTGTACTCTATTTAGTGCTCTTAGAAGTCTAACTTGCTAGTTCCGCCTTCGTACCACGTTTCGGAAGGTAAAGATGTGAATACACCAAGTTATGTGTGAAATTGCACAAAAACGTGAAAAGCTCCTCTATGGAGAGAGCTGAGCAATTCCAAAGCATCAATGTCGACCGTTGTACTCTATTTGGGGCTCTTAAAATTATAACTTTCTAGTTGAGCCTTCGTGCCACGTTTCGTAAGGTAAAGATGCGAATAGACCAACTTATGTTTGAAATTGCACAAAAACGTGAAAAGCTCCCCTATCGAGAGAGTTGAGCAATTCCAAAGCATGAATGTGTACCGTTGTACTCTATTTAGTTCTCTTAAAAGTATAACTTGCTAGTTAAGCCTTCATGCCATGTTTAGTAAGGTAAAGACGCGAATAGACCAAGTTATGTCTCAACTTGCACCAAAACGTGAAAAGCTCCTCAATGGAGAGAGTTGAGCAATTCCAAAGAATCAATGTTGGCCGTTGTACTCTATTGAGGGCTCTTAAAAGTATTAATTGCTAGTTGAGCCTTCGTGCCACGTTTAGTAAGGTAAAGACGCGAATAGACCAAGTTATGTCTCAAATTGCACAAAAATGTGAAAAGCTCCTCTATGGAGAGAGTCGAGAAATTCCAAAGCATCAATGTGGACCGTTGTACTCCATTTAGTGCGTTTAAAAGTCTAAGTATCTAGTTGAGCCTTCGTGCCACGTTTTGTAAGGTAAAGATGCGAATAGACCAACTTATGTTTGAAATTGCACAAAAACGCGAAAAGCTCCCCTATCGAGAGAGTTGAGAAATTCCAAAGCATGAATGTGTACCGTTGTACTCTATTTAGTGCTCTTAAAAGTATAACTTGCTAGTTAAGCCTTCGTGCCACGTTTTGTAAGGTAAAGACGTGAATAGACCAAGTTATGTCTCAACTTGCACCAAAACGTGAAAAGCTCTTCTATGGAGAGAGTTGAGCAATTCCAAAGCATCAATGTCGGCCGTTGTACTCTATTGAGGGCTCTTAAAAGTCTAACTTGCTAGTTGAGCCTTCGTGCCACGTTTTGTAAGGTAAAGACGCGAATAGACCAAGTTACGTTTGAAATTGCACAAAAACGTGAAAAGCTCCTCTATGGAGAGAGTTGAGCAATTCTAAAGCATCAATGTGGACCGTTGTGCTCTATTTAGTGTTCTTAGAAGTCTAACTTACTAGTTTAGCCTTCGTGCAACATTTCGAAAGTTAAAGATGCGAATAGACCAAGTTATGTTTGCAATTGTACAAAAACGTGAAAAGCTCCTCTAAGGATAGAGTTGAGCAATTCCAAAGCATCAATGTGGACCGCTGTACTCTATTTAGTGCTCTTAAAAGTCTAAGTTTCTAGTTGAGCCTTCGTGCCACATTTCATAGGGTAAAGATGCGAATAGACCAAGTTATGTTTGAAATTGCACAAAAACGCGAAAAGCTCTTTTATGGAGAGAGTTGAGCAATTCCAAAGCATCAATGTGGACCGTTGTACTCTACTGAGTGCTCTTACAAGTCTAACTTGCTAGTTGAGCCTTCGTGCCACGTTTCGTAAGGTAAAGATGCGAATACACCAACTTATGTTTGAAATTGCACAAAAACGTGAAATGCTTCTCTATGGAGAGAGTCGAGCAATTCCAAAGCATCAATGTGGACCGTTGTACACTATTTAGTGCTCTTAAAAGTCTAACTTGCTAGTTGAGCCTTCGTGCCCCGTTTCGTAAGGTAAATACGCGAATAGACCAAGTTATGTTTGCAATTGTACAAAAACGTGAAAAGCTCCTCTATGGAGAGAGTTGAGCAGTTCCAAAGCATCAATGTGGACCGTTGTACTCTATTTAGTGCTCTTAAAAGTATTACTTGCTAGTTGAGCCTTCGTGCCACGTTTAGTAAGGTAAAGACGCGAATAGACCAAGTTATGTCTCAAATTGCACAAAAATGCGAAAAGCTCCTCTATGGAGAGAGTCGAGAAATTCCAAAGCATCAATGTGGACAGTTGTACTCTATTTAGCGTTCTGTGAAGGTTATCTTTTTAGTTTAGCCTTTGTGCAATGTTTCATAAGTTAAAGATGCGAATAGACCAAGTTACGATTGAAATTGTTCAAAAACGTGAAAAGCTCATCTATGGAGAGAGTTGAGCAATTCCAAAGCATCGATGTGGATCGTTGTACTCTATTTAGTGCTGTTAAAAGTCTAACTTGCTAGTTGCGCCTTCGTACCACATTTCAGAAGGTAAAGATGTGAATACACCAAGTTATGTGTGAAATTGCACAAAAACGTGAAAAGCTACTCTATGGAGAGAGCTGAGCAATTCCAAAGCATCAATGTCGACCGTTGTACTCTATTTGGGGCTCTTAAAATTATAACTTTCTAGTTGAGCCTTCGTGCCACGTTTCGTAAGGTAAAGATGCGAATAGACCAACTTATGTTTGAAATTGCACAAAAACGTGAAAAGCTCCCCTATCGAGAGAGTTGAGCAATTCCAAAGCATGAATGTGTACCGTTGTACTCTATTTAGTTCTCTTAAAAGTATAACTTGCTAGTTAAGCCTTCATGCCACGTTTAGTAAGGTAAAGACGCGAATAGACCAAGTTATGTCTCAACTTGCACCAAAACGTGAAAAGCTCCTCAATGGAGAGAGTTGAGCAATTCCAAAGAATCAATGTTGTCCGTTGTACTCTATTGAGGGCTCTTAAAAGTCTAACTTGCTAGTTGAGCCTTCGCGCCACGTTTCGTAAGGTAAAGACGCGAATAGACCAAGTTACGTTTGAAATTGCACAAAAACGTGAAAAGCTCCTCCATGGAGAGAGTTGAGCAATTCTAAAGCATCAATGTGGACCGTTGTTCTCTATTTAGTGTTCTTAGAAGTCTAACTTGCTAGTTTAGCCTTCGTGCAACATTTCGTAAGTTAAAGATGCGAATAGACCAAGTTATGTTTGCAATTGTACAAAAACGTGAAAAGCTCCTCTAAGGAGAGAGTTGAGCAATTCCAAAGCATCAATGTGGACCGTTGTACTCTATTTAGTGCTCTTAAAAGTATTACTCGCTAGTTGAGCCTTCGTGCCACGTTTAGTATGGTAAAAACGCGAATAGACCAAGTTACGTTTGAAATTTCACAAAACGTGAAAAGCTCCTCTATGGAGAGAGTTGAGCAATTCTAAAGCATCAATGTGGACCGTTGTGCTCTATTTAGTGTTCTTAGAAGTCTAACTTGCTAGTTTAGCCTTCGTGCAACATTTCGTAAGTTAAAGATGCGAATAGACCAAGTTATGTTTGCAATTGTACAAAAACGTGAAAAGCTCCTCTAAGGAGAGAGTTGAGCAATTCCAAAGCATCAATGTGGACCGCTGTACTCTATTTAGTGCTCTTAAAAGTCTAACTTTCTAGTTGAGCCTTCGTGGCACGTTTCGTAGGGTGAAGATGCGAATAGACCAAGTTATGTTTCAAATTGCACAAAAACGTGAAAAGCTCTTCTATGGAGAGAGTTGAGCAATTCCAAAGCATCAATGTGGACCGCTGTACTCTATTTAGTGCTCTTAAAAGTCTAAGTTTCTAGTTGAGCCTTCGTGCCACGTTTCGTAGGGTAAAGATGCGAATAGACCAAGTTATGTTTGAAGTGGCACAAAAACGCGAAAAGCTCTTCTATGGAGAGAGTTGAGCAATTCCAAAGCTTCAATGTGGACCGTTGTACTCTATTGAGTGCTCTTAAAAGTCTAACTTGCTAGTCGAGCCTTCGTGCCACGTTTCGTAAGGTAATGATGTAAATACACCAACTTATGTTTGAAATTGCGCAAGAACGTGAAATGCTCCTCTATGGAGAGAGTTGTGCAATTCCAAAGCATCAATGTGGACCTTTGTGCTCTATTTAGTGCTCTTAAAGGTATTACTTGCTAGTTGAGCCTTCGTGCCACGTTTAGTGAGGTAAAGACGCGAATAGAGGAAGTTATGTCTCAAATTGCACAAAAATGTGAAAAGCTCCTCTATGGAGAGAGTCGAGAAATTTCAAAGCATCAATGTGGGCCGTTGTACTCTATTTAGCATTCTGTGAAGTTTATCTTTCTAGTTTAGCCTTCGTGCAATGTTTCATAAGTTAAAGATGCGAATAGACCAAGTTATGATTGAAATTGTTCAAAAACATGAAAAGCTCCTCTATGGAGAGAGTTGAGCAATTCCAAAGCATCAATGTGGACCGTTGTACTCTATTTAGTGCTCTTAGAAGTCTAACTTGCTAGTTGCGCCTTCGTACCACGTTTCGGAAGCTAAAGATGTGAATACACCAAGTTATGTGTGAAATTGCAAAAAAACGTGAAAAGCTCCTCTATGGAGAGAGTTGAGCAATTCCAAAGCATCAATGTCGACCGTTGTACTCTATTTAGGGCTCTTAAAAGTATAACTTTCTAGTTGAGCCTTCGCGCCACGTTTCGTAAGGTAAAGACGCGAATAGACCAGGTTACGTTTGAAATTGTTTAAAAACATGAAAAGCTCCTCTATGGAGAGAGTTGAGCAATTCCAAAGCATCAATGTGGACCGTTGTACTCTATTGAGTGCTCTTAAATGTACAACTTGCTAGTTGACCATTCGTGCCACGTTTCGTAAGGTAATGATGCGAATACACCAAGTTATGTTTGAAATTGCACAAGAACGTGAAAAGCTCCTCTATAAAGAGAGTTGAGCAATTCTAAAGCATCAATGTGGACCGTTGTCCTCTATTTAGTGTTCTTAGAAGTCCAACTTGCTAGTTTAGCCTTCGTGCAACATTTCGTAAGTTAAAGATGCGAATAGACCAAGTTATGTTTGTAATTGTACAAAAACGTGAAAAGCTCCTCTAAGGAGAGAGTTGAGCAATTCCAAAGCATCAATGTGAACCGCTGTACTCTATTTAGTGCTCTTAAAAGTCTAACTTTCTAGTTGAGCCTTCGTGGCACGTTTCGTAGGGTAAAGATGCGAATGGACCAAGTTATGTTTTAAATTGCATAAAAACGTGAAAAGCTCTTCTATGGAGAGACTTGAGCAATTCCAAAGCATCAATGTGGACCGTTGTACTCTATTTAGTGCTCTTAAAAGTATTACTTGCTAGTTGAGCCTTCGTGCCACGTTTGGTAAGGTAAAGAAGCGAATAGACCAAGTTACGTTTGAAATTGCACAAAAACGTGAAAAGCTCATCTATGGAGAGAGTTAAGCAGTTCTAAAGCATCAATGTAGACCGTTGTGCTCTATTTAGTGTTTTTAGAAGTCTAACTTGCTAGTTTAACCTTCGTGCAACATTTCGTAAGTTAAACATGTGAATAGACCAAGTTATGTTTGTAATTGTACAAAAACGTGAAAAGCTCCTCTAAGGAGAGAGTTGAGCAATTCCAAAGCATCAATGTGGACAGCTGTACTCGATTTAGTGCTCTTAAAAGTCTAACTTTCTAGTTGAGCCTTCGTGCCACGTTTCGTTGGGTAAAGATGCGAATAGACCAAGTTATGTTTGACATTGCACAAAAACGTGAGCTCTTCTATGGAGAGAGTTGAGGAATTCCAAAGCATCAATGTGGACCGTTGTACTCTAATTAGTGCCCTTAAAAGTATTACGTGATAGTTGAGCTTTCGTGCCACGTTTAGTAAGGTAAAGACGTGAATAGACCAAGTTACGTTTCAAATTGCACAAAAACGTGAAAAGCTCCTCTATGGAGAGAGTTGAGCTATTCTAAACCATCAATGTGGACCGTTGTGCTCTGTTTAGTGTTCTTGGAAGTCTAACTCGCTAGTTTAGCCTTCGTCCAACATTTTGTAAGTTAAAGATGCGAATAGACCAAGTTATGTTGCAATTGCACAAAAACGTGAAATGCTCCTCGAGTTGAGCAATTCCAAAGCATCAATGTGGACCGTTGTACACTATTTAGTGCTCTTAGAAGTCTAACTTGCTAGTTGAACCTTCGTGCCACGTTTCGTAAGGTAAAGACGCGAATAGACCAAGTTATGTTTGCAATTGTACAAAAACGTGAAAAGCTCCTCTATGGAGAGAGTTGAGCAATTCCAAAGCATCAATGTGGACCGCTGTACTCTATTTAGTGCTCTTAAAAGTCTAACTTGCTAGTTGAGCCTTTGTGCCACGTTTCGTAAGTTAATGATGCGAATACACCAAGTTATGTTTGAAATTGCACAAGAACGTGAAATGCTCCTCTATGGAGAGAGTTGTGCAATTCCAAAGCATCAATGTGGACCGTTCTACTCTATTTAGTGCTCTTAAAAGTCTAACTTGCTAGTTGAGCCTTCGTGCCGCATTTCATAAGTTAAAGACGCGAATAGACCAAGTTATGTCTCAAATTGCTCAAAAACGTGAAGAGCTCCTCTATGGAGAGAGTTGAGCAATTCCAAAGCATCAATGTGGACCGTTGTACTCCATTTAGTGCACTTAAAAGTCTAACTTCCTAGTTGAGCCTTTGTGCCACGTTTCATAAGGTAAAGATGCGAATAGACCAACTTATGTTTGAAATTGCACAAAAACGTGAAAAGCTCCCCTATCGAGAGAGTTGAGCAATTCCAAAGCATCAATGTGTACCGTTGTACTCTATTTAGTGCTCTTAAAAGTATAACTTGCTAGTTAAGCCTTCGTGCCACGTTTCGTAAGGTAAAGACTTGAATAGACCAAGTTATGTCTCAACTTGCACCAAAATGTGAAAAGCTCCTCAATGGAGAGAGCTGAGCAATTCCAAAGCATCAATGTCGGCCGTTGTACTCTATTGAGGGCTCTTAAAAGTCTAACTTGCTAGTTGAGCCTTCGTGCCACGTTTCGTAAGGTAAAGACGCGAATAGACCAAGTTATGTTTGAAATTGCACAAAAACGTGAAAAGCTCCTCTATGGAGAGAGTTGAGCAATTCTAAAGCATCAATGTGGACCGTTGTGCTCTATTCAGTGTTCTTAGAAGTCTAATTTGCTAGTTTAGCCTTCGTGCAACATTACGTAAGTTAAAGATGCGAATAGACCAAGTTATGTTTGCAATTGTTTAAAAACGTGAAAAGCTCCTCTAAGGGGAGAGTTGAGCAATTCCAAAGCATCAATGTGGACCGCTGTACTCTATTTAGTGCTCTTAAAAGTCTAAGTTTTTAGTTGAGCCTTCGTGCCACGTTTCGTAGGGTAAAGATGCGAATAGACCAGGTTATGTTTGAAATTCCACGAAAAAGCGAAAAGCTCTTCTATGGAGAGAGTTGAGCAATTCCAAAGCATCAATGTGGACTGTTGTACTCTATTGAGTGCTCTTACAAGTCTAACTTGCTAGTTGAGCCTTCGTGCCACGTTTCGTAAGGTAAAGATGCGAATACACCAACTTACGTTTCAAATTGCACAAAAACGTGAAATGCTCCTCTATGGAGAGAGTTGAGCTATTCCAAAGCATCAATGTGGACCGTTGTACTCCATTTAGTGCACCTAAAAGTCTAAGTTGCTAGTTCTGCCTTCGTGCCACGTTTCGTAAGGTAAAGATGCGAATAGACCAACTTATGTTTGAAATTGCACAAAAACGTGGAAAGCTCCCCTATTGAGAGAGTTGAGCAATTCCAAAGCATGAATGTGTACCGTTGTACTCTATTTAGCGTTCTGTGAAGTTTATTTTTCTAGTTTAGCCTTCATGCAATGTTTCATAAGTTAAAGATGCGAATAGACCAAGTTATGATTGAAACTGTTCAAAAACATGAAAAGCTCCTCTATGGAGAGAGTTGAGCAATTCCAAAGCATCAATGTGGACCGTTGTACTCTATTTAGTGCTCTTAGAAGTCTAACTTGCTAGTTGCGCCTTCGTACCACGTTTCGGAAGGTAAAGATGTGAATACACCAAGTTATGTGTGAAGTTGCACAAAAACGTGAAAAGCTCCTCTATGGAGAGAGTTGAGCAATTCCAAAGCATCAATGTCGACCGTTGTACTCTATTTAGGGCTCTTAAAAGTATAACTTTCTAGTTGTGCCTTCGCGCCACGTTTCGTAAGGTAAAGACGCGAATAGACCAACTTATGTCTAAAATTGCACAAAAACGTGAAAAGCTCCTCCATGGAGAGAGTTGAGCAATTCCAAAGCATTAATGTGGACCGTT
Source organism: Tripterygium wilfordii (assembly GCF_013401445.1). Taxonomy (NCBI): domain Eukaryota; kingdom Viridiplantae; phylum Streptophyta; class Magnoliopsida; order Celastrales; family Celastraceae; genus Tripterygium; species Tripterygium wilfordii. The sequence continues at coordinate 7,104,784 of NC_052239.1, read as the reverse complement.
GTGCTCTATTTAGTGTTCTTAGAAGTCAAACTTGCTAGTTGAGCCTTCATGCCACGTTTCGTAAGGTAAAGATGCAAAAAGACCAAGTTATGTTTGAAATTTCACAAAAACGTGAGAAGCTCCTCTATGGAGAGAGTTGAGCAATTCCAAAGCATCAATATGGACCGTTGTGCTCTATTTAGTGTTCTTAGAAGTCGAACTTTCTAGTTGAGCCTTCGTGGCACGTTTCGTAGGGTAAAGATGCGAATAGACCAAGTTATTTTTGAAAATGCACAAAAACGTGAAAAGCTCTTCTATGGAGAGAGTTGAGCAATTCCAAAGCATCAATATGGACCGTTGTACTCTATTTAGTGCTCTTAAAAGTATTACTTGCTAGTTGAGCCTTCGTGCCACGTTTAGTAAGGTAAAGACGCGAATAGACCAAGTTACGTTTGAAATTGCACAAAAACGTGAAAAGCTCCTCTATGGAGAGAGTTGAGCAGTTCTAAAGCATCAATGTGGACCGTTGTGCTCTACTTAGTGTTCTTAGAAGTCTAACTTGCTAGTTTAGCCTTCGTGCAACATTTCATAAGTTAAAGATGCGAATAGACCAAGTTATGTTTGCAATTGTACAAAAAACGTGAAAAGCTCCTCCATGGAGAGGGTTGAGCAATTCCAAAGCATCAATGTGGACCGCTGTACTCTATTTAGCGCTCTTAAAAGTCTAACTTTCTAGTTGAGCCTTCGTGGTACGTTTCGTAGGGTAAAGATGCGAATAGACCAAGTTATGTTTGAAAATGCACAAAAACGTGAAAAGCTCTTCTATGGAGAGAGTTGAGCAATTCCAAAGCATCAATGTGGACCGTTGTACTCTATTGAGGGCTCTTAAAAGTCTAACTTGCTAGATGAGCCTTCATGCCACGTTTCGTAAGGTAATGACGTGAATAGACTAAGTTACGTTTGAAATTGCACAAAAACGTGAAAAGCTCCTCTACGGAGAGACTTGAGCAATTCTAAAGCATCAATGTGGACTTTTATGCTCTATTTAGTGTTATTAGAAGTCTAACTTGCTAGTTTAGCCTTCGCGCAATGTTTCGTAAGTTAAAGATGCGAATAGACCAAGCTATGTTTGCAATTGTACAAAAACGTGAAAAGCTCGTCTAAGGAGAGAGTTGAGCAATTCCAAAGCATCAATGTGGACCGTTGTACTCTATTGAGGGCTCTTAAAAGTCTAACTTGCTAGTTGAGCCTTCGTGCCACGTTTCGTAAAGTAATGTCGTGAATAGACTAAGTTACGTTTGAAATTGCACAAAAATGTGAAAAGCTCCTCTACGGAGAGACTTGAGCAATTCTAAAGCATCAATGTGGACTTTTATGCTCTATTTAGTGTTATTAGAAGTCTAACTTGCTAGTTTAGCCTTCGCGCAACGTTTCGTAAGTTAAAGATGCGAATAGACCAAGTTATGTTTGCAATTGTACAAAAACGTGAAAAGGTCGTCTAAGGAGAGAGTTGAGCAATTCCAAAGCATCAATGTGGACCGCTGCACTCTATTTAGTGCTCTTATAAGACTAACTTTCTAGTTGAGCCTTCGTGCCACGTTTCATAAGGTAAAGATGCGAATAGACAAAGTAATGTTTAACTTGCGCAAAAACGCGAAAAGCTCCTTTATGAAGAGAGTTGAGCAATTCCAAAGCATCAATGTGGACCGTTGTACTCTATTTAGCGCTCTTAAAAGTATTACTTGCTAGTTGAGCCTTCGTGCCACGTTTAGTAAGGTAAAGACGCGAATAGACCAAGTTATGTCTCAAATTGCACAAAAATGTGAAAAGCTCCTCTATGGAGAGCGTCGAGAAATTCCAAAGCATCAATGCGGACCGTTGTACTCTATTTAGTGTTCTGTGAAGTTTATCTTTCTAGTTTTGCCTTCGTGCAACGTTTCATAAGTTAAAGATGCGAATAGACCAAGTTATCATTGAAATTGTTCAAAAACTTGAAAAGCTCCTCTATGAAGAGAGTTGAGCAATTCCAAAGCCTCAATGTGGACCGTTGTACTCTATTTAGTGCTCTTAGAAGTCTAACTTGCTCGTTGCGCCTTCGTACCACGTTTCGGAAGGTAAAGACGCGAGTAGACCAAGTTATGTTTGAAATTACACAAAAACGTGAAATGCTCCTCTATGGAGAGAGTTGAGCAATTCCAAAACATCAATGTAGACCGTTGTACTCCATTTAGTGCACTTAAAATTCTAACTTTCTAGTTGAGCCTTCGTGCCACGTTTCGTAAGGTAACGACGTGAATAGACCAAGTTACGTTTAAAATTGCACAAAAACGTGAAAAGCTCCCCTATCGAGAGAGTTGAGCAATTCCAAAGCATGAATGTGTACCGTTGTACTCTATTTAGTGCTCTTAAAAGTATAACTTGCTAGTTAAGCCTTCGTGCCTCGTTTCGTAAGGTAAAGACGCGAATAGACCAAGTTATGTCTCAACTTGCACAAAAACGTGAAAAGCTCCTCTATGGAGAGAGTTGAGCAATTCCAAAGCATTATTGTGGGCCATTGTACTCTATTGAGGGCTCTTAAAAGTCTAACTTGCTAGTTGAGCCTTCGTGCCACGTTTCGTAAGGTAACGACGCGAATAGGCCAAGTTACGTTTGAAATTTCACAAAAACGTGAGAAGCTCCTCTATGGAGAGAGTTGAGCAATTCTAAAGCATTAATGTGGACCGTTGTGCTCTATTTAGTGTTCTTAGAAGTCAAACTTTCTAGTTGAGCCTTCATGCCACGTTTCGTAAGGTAAAGATGCAAAAAGACCAAGTTATGTTTGAAATTGCACAAAAACGTGAAAAGCTCCTCTATGGAGAGAGTTGAGCAATTCCAAAGCATCAATGTGGACCGTTGTACTCTATTTAGTGCTCTTAAAAGTATTACTTGCTAGTTGAGCCTTCAAGCCACGTTTCTTAAGGTAAAGACGTGAATAGACCAAGTTATGTCTCAAATTGCACAAAAACGTGAAAAGCTCCTCTATGGAGAGAGTTGAGCAATTCCAAATCATCAATGTGGACCGTTGTACTCTATTTAGTGCTCTTAAAAGTATTACTTGCTAGTTGAGCATTCGTGCCACGTTTCGTAAGGCAAAGACGCGAATAGACCAAGTTATGTCTCAAATTACCCAAAAACGCGAAAAGCTCCTCTATGGAGAGAGTTGAGTAATTCCAAAGCGTCAATATGGATCGTCGCACTCTATTTAGTGCTCTTAAAAGACTAACTCGCTAGTTAAGCCTTCGTGCCACGTTTCGTAAGGTAAAGATGCGAATGCACCAAGTTATTTTTGAAATTGCACAACAAATTGAAGAGCTCCTCTATGGAGAGAGTTCAGTAATTCCAAAGCATGAATATGGACCGTTGTACTCTTTTTAGTGCTCTTAAAAGTCTAACTTGCTAGTTGAGCCTTCGTGCCACGTTTCGTAAGGTAAAGATGCGAATACACCAAGTTATTTTTGAAATTGCACAAAAAAGTGAAATGCTCCTCTATGGAGAGACTTGAGCAATTCCAAAGCATCAATGTGGACCGTTTTACTCTATTTAGTGCTCTAAAAAGTCTAACTTGCTAGTTGAGCCTTCTTGCCGTGTTTCGTAAGGTAACGACGCGAATAGACCAAGTTACGTTTGAAATTGCACAAAAACGTGAAAAGCTCCCCTATCGAGAGAGTTGAGCAATTCCACAACATCAATGTGGACTGTTGTACTACATTTTGTGCACTTAAAAGTCTAACTTGCTAGTTGAGCCTTCGTGCCACGTTTCGTAAGGTAAAGATGTGAATAGACCAACTTATGTTTGAAATTGCACAAAAACGTGAAACGCTCCCCTATGGAGAGAGTTGAGCAATTCCAAAGCATCAATGTGTACCTTTGTACTCTATTAAGTGCTCTTAAAAGTATAACTTGCTAGTGGAGCCTTCGTGCCACGTTTCGTAAGGTGTAGACGCGAATAGACCAAGTTATATCTCCACTTGCACAAAAACATGAAAAGCTCTTCTATGGAGAGAGTTTAGTAATTCCAAAGCATCAATGTGGGCCGTTGTACTCTATTGAGGGCTCTTAAAAGTCTAACTTGCTAGTTGAGCCTTCGTGTCATGTTTCGTAAGGTAAAGATGCGAATACACCAACTTATGTTTGAAATTGCACAAAAACCTTAAATGCTCCTCTATGGAGAGAGTTGAGCAATTCCAAAGCATCAATGTGGACCGTTGTACTCTATTTAGTGCTCTTCAAAGTCTAACTTGCCAGTTGAGCCTTCGTGCCACGTTTCATAAGGTAAAGACGCGAATAGACCAAGTTATGTTTGAAATTACACAAAAACGTGAAAAGCTCTTCTATGGAGAGAGTTGAGCAATTCTAAAGCATCAATGTGGAGCGTTGTGCTCTATTTAGTGTTCTTAGAAGTCTCACTTGCTAGTTTAGCCTTCGTGCAACGTTTCATATGTTAAAGATGCGAATAGACCAAGTTATGTTTGCAATTGTACAAAAACGTGAAAAGCACCTCCATGGAGAGAGTTGAGCAATTCCAAAGCATCAATATGGACCGCTGTACTCTATTTAGTGCTCATAAAAGTCTAACTTTCTAGTTGAGCCTTCGTACCACGTTTCATAAGGTAAAGATGCGAATAGACCAAGTTATGTTTGAAATTGCACAAAAACGTGAAAAGCTCTTCTATGGAGAGAGTTGAAGAATTCCAAAGCATCAATGTGGACCGTTTTACTCTATTTAGTGCTCTATAAAGTATTACTTCGTAGTTGAGCATTCGTGCCACGTTTTGTAAGGTAAAGACGCCAATAGACCAAGTTATGTCCCAAATTGCACAAAAACGTGAACAGCTCCTCTATGGAGAGAGTCAAGAAATTCCAAAGCATCAATGTGGACCGCTGTACTCTCTTTAGTGTTCTTAGAAGTCTACCTTTCTAGTTTAGCCTTCGTGCAAAGTTTCGTAAGTTAAAGATGCGAATAGACCAAGTTATGTTTGAAATTGTACAAAAACGTGAAAAGCTCCTCTATGGAGTGAGTCGAGAAATTCCAGAGCATTTATGTGGACCGTTGTATTCTATTTAGTGTTATGAGAAGTCTATCTTTGTATTGATGCCTTCGTGCAACCTTTCAGAAGTTAAAGATGCGAATAGACCTAGTTATGATTGAAATTGTTCAAAAACGCGAAAAGCTCCTCTATGGAGAGAGTTGAAAGATTCCAAAGCATCAATGTGGATCGTTGTACTCTATTTAGTGCTCTTAGATGTCTGACTTGCTAGTTGAGCCTTCGTGCCACGTTTCGGAGAATAGACCAAGTTATGTTTGAAATTGCTCAAAAACGTGAAAAGCTCCTCTATGGAGAGAGTTGAGAAATTCCAAAGCATCAACGTCGACCGTTGTACTCTATTTAGGGCTCTTAAAAGTATAACTTTCTAGTTGAGCATTCGTGCCACGTTTCATAAGGTAAAGACGTGAATAGACCAAGTTATGTCTCAAATTGCACAAAAACGTGAAAAGCTCCTCTATGGAGAGACTTGAGCAATTTCAAAAGCATCAATGTGGACCGTTTTACTCTATTTAGTTTTCTTAGAAGTCTACCTTTATAGTTTAGCCTTCGTGCAAAGTTTCGTAAGTTAAAGATGCGAATACACCAAGTTATGTTTGAAATTGTACAAAAACGTGAAATGCTCCTCTATGGAGATAGTTGAGCAATTCCAAAGCATCAATGTGGACCGTTGTACTCTATTTAGTGCTCTTAGAAGTCTAGCTTGCTAGTTGAGCCTTCGTGCCACGTTTCGGATGGCAAGGATGCGAATACACCAAGTTATGTTTGAAATTGGACAAAAACACGAAAAGCTCCTCTATGGAGAGAGTTGAGCAATTCCAAAGGATCAATGTGGACCGTTCTACTCTATTTAGTGCTCTTAAAAGTATTACTTGCTAGTTGAGCCTTCGTGCCACGTTTCGTAAGGTAAAGACGCGAACAGACCAAGTTATATCTCAAATTGCACAAAAACGTGAAAAGCTCCTCTATGGAGAGAGTCGAGAAATTCCAAAGCATCAATGCGGACCGTTGTATTCTATTTAGTGTTATGAGAAGTCTATCTTTCTTGTTTAGCCTTCGTGCAACGTTTCATAAGTTAAAGATGCGAATAGACCAAGTTATGATTGAAATTGTTCATAAACGTGAAAAGCTCCTCTATGGAGAGAGTTGAGCAATTCCAAAGCATCAATGTGGACCGTTGTACTCCATGTAGTGCTCTTAGATGTCGAACTTGCTAGTTGAGCCTTCGTGCCACGTTTCAGAGGGTACAGATGCGAATAGACCAAGTTCTGTTCGAAATTGTACAAAAACGTCAAAACCTCCTCTATGGAGAGAGTTAAGCAATTCCAAGGCATTAATGTGGACCGTTGTACTCTATTTAGTGCTCTTAGAAGTCTAACTTGCTAGTTGAGCCTTCGTGTCACATTTCGGAGGGCAAAGATGGGAGTAGACCAAGTTATGTTTTAAATTACACAAAAACGCGAAAAGCTCCTCTATGGAGAGAGTTGAGCAATTCCAAAGCTTCAATGTGGACCGTTGTACTCTATTTACGGCTCTTAAATGTATAACTTTCTAGTTGAGCATTCGTGCCGCGTTTCTTAAGGTAAAGACGCTAATAGACCAAGTTATGTCTCAAATTGCACAACAACGTGAAAAACTCCTCTATGGAGAGAGTTGAGCAATTCCAAAGCATCAATGTGGACCGTTGTACTCCCTTTAGTGTTCTTTGAAGTCTACCTTTCTAGTTTAGCCTCGTGCAAAGTTTCGTAGGTTAAAGATGCGAATAGACCAAGTTATGTTTGAAATTGTACAAAAACGTGAAAAGCTCCTCAACGGAGAGAGTTGAGCAATTCCAAAGCATCAAGGTGGACCGTTGTACTCTATTTAGTGCTCTTAGAAGTCTAACTTGCTAGCTCAGCCTTCGTGGCACGTTTCGGAAGGTAAAGACGCGAATAGGCCAAGTTATGTCTCAAATTGCACAAAAACGTGAAAAGCTCCTCTATGGAGAGAGTCGAGAAATTCCAGAGCATCAATGTGGACCGTTGTATTCTATTCAGTGTTATGAGAAGTCTATCTTTCTTGTTTAGCCTACGTGCAACGTTTCAGAAGTTAAAGATGCGAATAGACCTAGTTACGATTGAAATTGTTCAAAAACGCGAAAAGCTCCTCTATGGAGAGAGTTGAAAGATTCAAAAGCATGAATGTGGACCGTTGTACTCTATTTAGTGCTCTTAGATGTCTGAATTGCTAGATGAGCCTCCGTGCCATGTCTCGGAGAATAGACCAAGTTATGTTTGAAATTGCACAAAAAGTGAAAAGCTCCTCTATGGAGAGAGTTGAGCAATTCCAAAGCATCAATGTCGACCGTTGTACTCTATTTAGGGCGCTTAAAAGTATAACTTTCTAGTTGAGCATTCATGCCACGTTTCATAAGGTAAAGACGCGAATAGACCAAGTTATGTCTCAAATTGCACAAAAACGTGAAAAGCTCCTCTATGGAGAGACTTGAGCAATTTCAAAAGCATCAATGTAGACCGTTGTACTCTATTTAGTTTTCTTAGGAGTCTACCTTTATAGTTTAGCCTTCGTGCAAAGTTTCGTAAGTTAAAGATACGAATACACCAAGTTATGTTTGAAATTGTACAAAAACGTGAAAAGCTCCTCTATGGAGATAGTTGAGCAATTCCAAAGCATCAATGTGGACCGTTGTACTCTATTTAGTGCTCTTAGAAGTCTAGCTTGCTAGTTGAGCCTTCGTGCCACATTTCGTAAGGTAAGGACGCGAATAGACCAAGTTATGTCTCAAATTGCTCTAAAACGTGAAAAGCTCCTCTATGGAGAGAGTTGAGTAATTCCAAAGCATCAATATGGACCATTGTACTCTATTTAGTGCTCTTAATCGTCTAACTTGCTAGTTGAGCCTTCGTGCCACATTTCGTAAGGTAAAGATGCGAATACACCAAGTTATTTTTGAAATTGCACAAAAAAGTGAAATGCTGCTCTATGGAGATAGTTGAGCAATTCCAAAGCATCAATGTGGACCATTGTACTGTATTTACTGCTCTTAAAATTCTAACTTACTAGTTGAGCATTCGTGCCATGTTTCGTAAGGTTATGATGTGAGTACACCAAGTTATGTTTGAAATTGCACAAGAACGTTAAATGCTACTCTATAGAGTGAGTTGAGCAATTCCAAAGCATCAATGTGGACCGTTCTACCCTATTTAGTGCTCTTCAAAGTCTAACATGCTAGTTGAGCCTTCGTGCCACATTTCGTAAGGTAAAGACGTGAATAGACCAAGTTATGTTTGAAATTGCACAAAAACATGAAAAGCTCCCCTATGGAGAGAGTTGAGAAATTCCAAAGAATCAATGTGTACCGTTGTACTCTATTTAGTGCTCTTAAATGTATAAATTGCTAGTTGAGCCTTCCTGCCACGTTTCGTAAGGTAAAGACGCGAATAGACCAAGTTATGTCTCAACTTGCACAGAAACGTTAAAAGCTCCTCTATGGAGAGAGTTGAGCAATTCCAAAGCATCAATGTGGACCGCTGTACTCTATTTAGTGCTCTTGAAAGTCTAACTTTCTGGTTGAGCCTTCGTGCCACGTTTCGTATGGTAAAGATGCGAATAGACCAAGTTATGTTTGAAATTGCACAAAAACGCGAAAAGCTCCTCCATGGAGAGAGTTGAGCAATTCCAAAGCATCAATGTGGACCGTTGTACTCTATTTAGTGCTCTTAAAAGTATTACTTGCTAGTTGAGCCTTCGTGCCACGTTTCATAAGGTAAAGACGCGAATAGACCAAGTTATGTCTCGTATTGCACAAAAACGTGAAAAGCACCTCTACGGAGAGAGTCGAGAAATTCCGAAGCATCAATGTAGACCGTTGTACTCTATTTAGTGTTCTTAGAAGTCTACGTTTCTAGTTTAGCCTTCGTGCAAAGTTTTGTAAGTTAAAGATACGAATAGACGAAGTTGTCTTTGAAATTGTACAAAAACGTGAAAAGCTCCTCTATGGAGAGAGTTGAGCATTTCCAAAGCATCAACGTGGACCGTTGTACTCTATTTAGTGCTCTTAGAAGTCTAACTTGCTAGTTGAGCCTTCGTGCCACGTTTCGGAGGGTAAAGATGTGAATAGACCAAGTTATGTTTGAAATTGCACAAAAACGTGAAAAGCTCCTCTATGGAGAGAGTTGAGCAATTCCAAAGCATCAACGTTGACCGTTGTACTCTATTTTGGACTCTTAAAAGTATAACTTTCTAGTTGTGCATTCGTGCCACGTTTCGTAAGGTGAAGACGCGAATAGACCAAGTTATGTCTCAAATTGCACAAAAACGTGAAAAGCTCCTCTATGGAGAGAGTTGAGCAATTCCAAAGCATCAATGTGGACCGTTGTACTCTATTGAGTGCTCTTAAAAGTATAACTTTCTAGTTGAGCTTTCGTGCTATGTTTCGTAAGGTAATGATGCGAATACACCAAGTTATGTTTGAAATTGCACAAGAACGTGAAATGCTCCTCTATGGAGAGAGTTGAGCACTTCCAAAGTATCAATGTGGACCGTTGTACTCTATTTAGTGCTCTTCAAAGTCAAACTTTCTAGTTGAGCCTTCGTGCCACGTTTCGTAAGGTAAAGACGCGAATAGACCAAGTTATGTCTCAAATTGCACAAAAACGTGAAAAGCTCCTCTACGGAGAGAGTTGAGAAATTTCAAAGCATCAATGTCGACCGTTGTACTCTATTTAGTGTCCTTAGATGACTACCTTTCTAGTTTAGCCTTCGTGCAAAGTTTCGTAAGTTAAAGATACGAATAGACGAAGTTGTCTTTGAAATTGTACAAAAACGTGAAAAGCTCCTCTATGGAGAGAGTTGAGCATTTCCAAAGCATCAACGTGGACCGTTGTACTCTATTTAGTGCTTTTAGAAGTCTAACTTGCTAGTTGAGCCTTCGTGCCACGTTTCGGAGGGTAAAGATGTGAATAGACCAAGTTATGTTTGAAATTGCACAAAAACGTGAAAAGCTCCTCTATGGAGAGAGTTGAGCAATTCCAAAGCATCAATGTTGACCGTAGTACTCTATTTTGGACTCTTAAAAGTATAAGTTTCTAGTTGAGCATTCGTGCTATGTTTCGTAAGGTAATGATACGAATACACCAAGTTATGTTTGAAATTACACAAGAACGTGAAATGCTCCCCTATGGAGAGAGTTGAGCAGTTCCAAAGTATCAATGTGGACCGTTGTACTCTATTTAGTGCTCTTCAAATTCTAACTTTCTACTTGAGCCTTCGTGCCACATTTCGTAAGGTAAAGACGCGAATAGACCAAGTTATGTCTCAAATTGCACAAAAACGTGAAAAGCTCCTCTATGGAGAGAGTTGAGCAATTCCAAAGCATCAATGTCGACCGTTGTACTCTATTTAGGGCTCTTAAAAGTATAACTTTCTAGTTGAGCATTCGTGCCACGTTTGCTAAGGTAAAGACGCGAATAGACCAAGTTATGTCTCAAATTGCACAAAAACGTGAAAAGCTCCTCTATGGAGAGACTTGAGAAATTTCAAAAGCATCAATGTGGACGTTGTACTCTATTTAGTGTTCTTAGAAGTCTATCTTTCTAGTTTGGCCTTCGTGCAAAGTTTCGTAAGTTAAAGATGTGAATACACCAAGTTATGTTTGAAATTGTACAAAAACAAGAAAAGCTCCTCTATGGAGAGAGTTGAGCAATTCCAAAGCATCAATGTGGACCGTTGTACTCTATTTAGTGCTCTTAGATGTCTAACTTGCTAGTTGAGCCTTCGTGCCACGTTTCAGAGGGTACAGATGCGAATAGACGAAGTTATGTTTGAAATTTTGCACAAACTTCAAAAGCTCCTCTATGGAGAGAGTTGAGCAATTCCAAAGCATTAATGTGGGCCGTTGTACTCTATTTAGTGCTCTTCGAAGTGTAAATTGCTAGTTGAGCCTTCGTTCCACGTTTCGTAAGGTAAAGATGCGAATACATGAAGTTATTTTTGAAATTACACAAAAAGTGAAATGTTCCTCTATGGAGAGAGTTGAGCAATTCCAAAGCATCAATGTGGACCGCTGTGCTCTATTGAGTGCTCTTAAAAGTCCAAATTGCTAGTTGAGCCTTCGTGCCACATTTCGTAAGGTAAAGATGCGAATAGACCAAGTTATGTCTCAAATTGCTCAAAAACGTGAAAAGCTTCTCTATGGAGAGAGTTGGGCAATTCCAAAGCATCAATGTGGACCGTTGTACTCCATTTAGTGCACTTAAAAGTCTAACTTGCTAGTTGGGCCTTCGTGCCACGTTTCGTAAGGTAAAGATGCGAATAGACCAAGTTATGTTTGAAATTGTACAAAAACGTGAAAAGCTCCCCTATGGAGAGAGTTGAGCAATTCCAAAGCATCAATGTGTACCGTTGTACTCTATTTAGTGCTCTTAAAAGTATAACTTGCTAGTTGAGCCTTCATGCCACGTTTCGTAAGGTAAAGACGCGAGTAGACCAAGTTATGTCTCAACTAGCACAAAAACGTGAAAAGCTCCTCTATGGAAAGAGTTGAGCAATTCCAAAGCATTAATGTGGGCCGTTGTACTCTATTGAGGGCTCTTAAAAGCCTAACTTGCTGGTTCAGCCTTCGTACCAGGTTTCGTAAGGTAAAGATGCGAATACACCAACTTATGTTTGAAATTGCAGAAAAACGTGAAATGCTCCTCTATGGAGGGAGTTGAGCAATTCCAAAGCATCAATGTGGACCGTTGTACTCTATTTAGTGCTCTTAAAAGTCTAGCTTGCTAGTTGAGCCTTCGTGCCACGTTTCGTAAGGTAAAGACGCGAATAGACCAAGTTATGTTTGAAGTTGCCGAAAAACGTGAAAAGCTCTTCTATGGAGAGAGTTGAGCAATTCCAAAGCATCAATGTGGACCGTTGCACTCTATTTAGTGCTCTTAAAATTATTACTTGCTAGTTGAGCCTTCGTGCCACGTTTCGTAAGGTAAAGACGCGAATAGACCTAGTTATGTCTCAAATTGCACAAAAACGTGAAAGGCTCCTCTATGGAGAGAGTCGAGAAATTACAAAGAATCAATGTGAACCGTTGTACTCTATTTAGTGTTCTTAGAAGTCTACCTTTCTAGTTTAGCCTTCGTGCAAAGTTTCGTAAGTTAAAGATGCGAATAGACCAAGTTATGTTTGAAACTGTACAAAATTGTGAAAAGCTCCTCTATGGAGAGAGTTGAGCAATTCCAAAGCATCAATGTGTACCGTTCTACTCTATTTAGTGCTCTTAGAAGTCTAACTTTCTAGTTGACCATTCGTACCACGTTTCGGAAGGCAAAGATGGGAATAGACCAAGTTATGTTTGAAATTACACAAAAACGTGAAAAGCTCCCCTATAGAGAGAGTTGAGCAATTCCAAAGCATCAATGTAGACCGTTGTACTCTATTTAGTGCTCTTAAAAGTATTACTTGCTAGTTGAGCCTTCGTGCCACGTTTCGTAAGGCAAAGACACGAATAGACCAAGTTATGTCTCAAATTTCCAAAAAACATGAAAAGCTTTTCCATGGAGAGAATCGAGAAATTCCGAAGCATCAATGTGGACCATTGTATTCTATTTAGTGTTTTGAGAAGTCTATCTTTCTAGTTTAGCCTTCGTGCAACGTTTCAATAATCAATGATGCGAATAGACCAAGTTATGAATGAAATTGCTAAAAAACGTGAAAAGCTACTCTATGGAGAGAGTTGAGCAATTCCAAAGCATCAATGTGGACCGTTGTACTCTATTTAGTGATCTTAGATGTCTAACTTGCTAGTTGAGCCTTCGTGCCACGTTTCGGAGGGTAAAGATGCAAATAGACCAAGTTATGTTTGAAATTGCTCAAAAACGTGAAAAGCTCCTCTATGGAGGGATTTGAGCAATTCCAAAGCATCAATGCTGACCGTTGTAATCTATTGAGTGCTCTTATAAGTATAACTTGCTACTTCAGCATTCGTGCCACGTTTCGTAAGGTAATGATGCAAATACACCAAGTTATGTTTGAAATTGCACAAGAACGTGAAATGCTCCTCTATGGAGTGAGTTGAGCAATTCCAAAGCATCAATGTGCACCGTTGCACTCTATTTAGTGCTCTTCAAAGTCTAACTTTCTTGTTGAGCCTTCGTGCCACATTTTGTAAGGTAAGGACGCGAATAGACCAAGTTATGTCTCAAATTGCTCAAAAACGTGAAAAGCTCCTCTATGGAGAGAGTTGAGTAATTCCAATGCATCAATATGGACCATTGTACTCTATTTAGTGCTCTTAAACGTCTAACTTGCTAGTTGAGCCTTCGTGCCACGTTTCGTAAGGTAAAGATGCGAATACACCAAGTTATTTTTGAAATTGCACAAAAAAGTGAAATGGTCCTCTATGGAGAGAGTTGAGCAATTCCAAAGCATCAATGTGGACCATTGTACTGTATTTAGTGCTCTTAAAAGTCTAACTTGCTAGTTCAGCATTCGTGCCATGTTTCGTAAGGTAATGATGTGAATACACCAAGTTATGTTTGAAATTGCAGAAGAACGTTAAATGCTACTCTATAGAGTGAGTTGAGCAATTCCAAAGCATCAATGTGGACCGTTGTACTCTATTTAGTGCTCTTCAAAGTCTAACATGCTAGTTGAGCCTTCGTGCCACATTTCGTAAGGTAAAGACGCGAATAGACCAAGTTATGTTTGAAATTGCACAAAAAGTGAAAAGCTCCCCTATGGAGAGAGTTGAGCAATTCCAAAGAATCAATGTGTACCATTGTACTCTATTTAGTGCTCTTAAATGTATAAATTGCTAGTTGAGCCTTTCTGCCACGTTTCGTAAGGTAAAGACACGAATAGACCAAGTTATGTCTCAACTTGCACAGAAACATGAAAAGCTCCTCTATGGAGAGAGTTGAGCAATTCCAAAGCATCAATGTGGACCGTTGTACTCTATTTAGTGCTCTTAAAAGTCTAACTTTCTAGTTGAGCCTTCGTGCCACGTTTCGTATGGTAAAGATGCGAATAGACCAAGTTATGTTTGAAATTGCACAAAAACGCGAAAAGCTCCTCTATGGAGAGTTGAGCAATTCCAAAGTATCAATGTGGACCGTTGTACTCTATTTAGTGCTCTTAAAAGTATTACTTGCTAGTTGAGCCTTCGTGTCACGTTTCATAAGGTAAAGACGCGAATAGACCAAGTTATGTCTCAAATTGCACAAAAACGTGAAAAGCTCCTCTACGGAGAGAGTCGAGAAATTCCGAAGCATCAATGTAGACCGTTGTACTCTATTTAGTGTTCTTAGAAGTCTACCTTTCTAGTTTAGCCTTCGTGCAAAGTTTTGTAAGTTAAAGATACAAATAGACAATGTTGTCTTTGAAATTGTACAAAAACGTGAAAAGCTCCTCTATGGAGAGAGTTGAGCAATTCCAAAGCATCAACGTGGACCGTTGTACTCTATTTAGTGCTCTTACAAGTCTAACTTGCTAGTTGAGCCTTCGTGCCACGTTTCGGAGGGTAACGATGTGAATCGACCAAGTTATGTTTGAAATTGCACAAAAAACGTGAAAAGCTCCTCTATGGAGAGAGTTGAGCAGTTCCAAGGCATCAATGTTGACCGTTGTACTCTATTTTGGACTCTTAAAAGTATAACTTTCTAGTTGTGCATTCATGCCACGTTTCGTAAGGTAAAGACGCGAATAGACCATGTTATGTCTCAAATTGCACAAAAACGTGAAAAGCTCCTCTATGGAGAGAGTTGAGCAACTTGAAAGCATCAATGTGGACCGTTGTAATCTATTGAGTGATCTTAAAAGTATAACTTTCTAGTTGAGTTTTCGTGCTATGTTTCGTAAGGTAATGATGCGAATACACCAAGTTATGTTTGAAATTGCACAAGAACGTGAAATGCTCCTCTATGGAGAGAGTTGAGCAATTCCAAAGCATCAATGTGGACCGTTGTACTCTATTTAGTCCTCTTCAAAGTCTACTTGCTAGTTGAGCCTTCGTGCCACATTTCGTAAGGTAAAGACGCGAATAGACCAAGTTATGTCTCAAATTGCACAAAAACGTGAAAAGCTCCTCTATGGAGAGAGTTGAGTAATTCCAAAGCATCATTATGGACCGTTGTACTCTATTTAGTGCTCTTAAAAGTGTAAGGTTCTAGTTGAGCCTTCGTGCCACGTTTCGTAAGGTAAAGATGCGAATACTCCATGTTATTTTTGAAATTGCACAAAAAAGTGAAATGCTTCTCTATGGAGAGAGTTGAGCAATTCCAAAGCATCAATGCTCCTCTATTTAGTGCTCTTAAAAGTCAAAATTTCTAGTTGAGCCTTCGCGTCACGTTTCGTAAGGTAAAGACGCGAATAGACCAAGTTATGTCTCAAATTGCACAAAAACGTGAAAAGCTCCTCTACGGAGAGAGTCGAGAAATTTCAAAGCATCAATGTAGACCGTTGTACTCTATTTAGTGTTCTTAGACGTCTACCTTTCTAGTTTAGCCTTCGTGCAAAGTTTTGTAAGTTAAAGATACGAATAGACCAAGTTATGTTTGAAATTGTACAAAAACGTGAAAGGCTCCTCTATGGAGAGAGTTGAGCAATTCCAAAGCATCAACGTGGACGTTGTACTCTATTTAGTGCTCTTGGAAGTCTAATTTGCTAGTTGAGCCTTCGTGCCACGTTTCGGAAGGTAAAGATGCGGATAGACCAAGTTATTTTTGAAATTGCAAAAAAAGGTGAAAAGCTCCTCTATGGAGAGAGTTGAGCAGTTCCAAAGCATCAATGTGGACCGTTGTACTCTATTTAGTGCTCTCAAAAGTATAACTTTCTAGTTGTGCATTCGTGCCACGTTTCGTAAGGTAAAGACGCGAATAGACCAAGTTATGTCTCAAATTGCACAAAAACGTGAAAAGCTCCTCTATGGAGAGAGTCGAGAAATTCCAAAGCATCAATGTGGACCGTTGTATTCTATTTACTGTTCTGAGAAATCTATCTTTCTAGTTTAGCCTTCGTGCAACGTTTCATAAGTTAAAGATGTGAATAGACCAACTTATGGTTGAAATTGTTCAAAGACATGAAAAGCTCTTCTATGGAGAGAGTTGAGCAATTCCAAAGCATCAATGTGGACTGTTGTACTCTATTTAGTGCTCTTAGATGTCTAACTTGCTAGTTGAGCCTTTGTAGCACGTTTTGGAAGGTAAAGATGCGAATAGACCAAGTCATGTTTGAAATTGCATAAAAACGTGAAAAGCTCCTCTATGGAGAGAGTTGAGCAATTCCAAAGCATCAATGTTGACCGTTGTACTCTATTTTGGGCTCTTAAAAGTATTACTTGCTAGTTGAGCCTTCGTGCCACGTTTCGTAAGGTAAAGACGCGAATAGACCAAGTGATGTCTCAAATTGCACAAAAACATGAAAAGCTCCTCTATGGAGAGAGTTGAGCAATTCCAAAGCATCAATGTGGACCGTTGTACTCTATTGAGTGCTCTTAAAAGTATAACTTTCTTGTTGAGCATTCGTGCTATGTTTCGTAAGGTAAGGATGCGAATACACCAAGTTATGTCTCAACTTGCACAAAAACGTGAAAAGCTCCTCTATGGAGAGAGTTGAGTAATTCCAAAGCATCAATATGGACCGTTGTACTCTATTTAGTGCTCTTAAATGTCTAAGTTGCTAGTTGAGCATTCGTGCCACGTTTCGTAAGGTAAAGATGCGAATACTCCAAGTTATTTTTGAAATTGCACAAAAAAGTGAAATGCTCCTCTATGGAGAGGGTTGAGCAATTCCAAAGCATCAATGTGGACCATTGTACTCTATTTAGTGCTCTTAAAAGTCTAACTTGCTAGTTGAGCATTCGTGCCATGTTTCGTAAGGTAATGATGCGAATACACCAAGTTATGTTTGAAATTGCACAAGAACGTTAAATGCTCCTCTATAGAGTGAGTTGAGCAATTCCAAAGCATCAATGTGGACCGTTGAACTCTATTTAGTGCTCTTCAAAGTCTAACATGCTAGTTGAGCCCTCGTGCCACATTTCGTAAGGTAAAGACGTGAATAAAAACGTGAAAAGCTGTGAATAGACCAAGTTATGTCTCAAATTGCACAAAAACGCGAAAAGCTCCTCTATGGAGAGAGTTGAGCAATTCCAAAGCATCAATGTTGCCCGTTGTACTCTATTTTGGGCTCTTGAAAGTATAACTTTCTAGTTGTGCATTCGTGCCACGTTTCGTAAGGTAAAGACGCGAATAGACCATGTTATGTCTCAAATTGCATAAAAACGTGAAAAGCTCCTCTATGGAGAGAGTTGAGCAATTCCAAAGCATCAATGTGGACCGTTGAACTCTATTGAGTGCTCTAAAACGTATAACTTTCTAGTTGAGCATTCGTGCTATGTTTCGTAAGGTAATGATGCGAATACACCAAGTTATGTTTGAAATTGCACAAGAACGTGAAATCCTCCTCTATGGAGAGAGTTGAGCAATTCCAAAGTATCAATGTGGACCGTTGTACTCTATTTAGTGCTCTTCAAAGTCTAACATGCTAGTTGAGCCCTCGTGCCACATTTCGTAAGGTAAAGACGTGAATAAAAACGTGAAAAGCTGTGAATAGACCAAGTTATGTCTCAAATTGCACAAAAACGCGAAAAGCTCCTCTATGGAGAGAGTTGAGCAATTCCAAAGCATCAATGTTGCCCGTTGTACTCTATTTTGGGCTCTTGAAAGTATAACTTTCTAGTTGTGCATTCGTGCCACGTTTCGTAAGGTAAAGACGCGAATAGACCAAGTTATGTCTCAAATTGCACAAAAACGTGGAAAGCTCCTCTATGGAGAGAGTTCAGTAATTCCAAAGCATCAATATGGACCGTTGTACCCTATTTAGTGCTCTTAAAAGTGTAAGTTGCTAGTTGAGCCTTCGTGCCACGTTTCGTAAGGTAAAGATGCGAATACTCCAAGTTATTTTTGAAATTGCACAAAAAAGTGAAATGCTCCTCTATGGAGAGAGATGAGCAATTCCAAAGCATCAATGTGGACCGTTGTACTCTATTTAGTGCTCTTAAAAGTCTAACTTGCTAGTTGAGCCTTCGTGACACGTTTCGTAAGGTAAAGACACGAATAGACCAAGTTATGTTTGAAACTGCACAAAAACGTGAAATGCTCCTCTACGGAGAGAGTTAGCAATTCCAAGGCATCAATGTGGACCGTTGTATTCTATTTAGTGTTCTGAGAAATCTATCTTTCTAGTTTAGCTTTCGTGCAACGTTACATAAGTTAAAGATGCGAATAGACCAAGTTATGATTGAAATTGTTCAAAAACATGAAAAGCTCCTCTAAGGAGAGAGTTGAGCAATTCCAAAGCATCAATATGGACCGTTGTACTCTATTTAGTGCTCTTAGATGTCTAACTGTCTGGTTGAGTCTTCGTGCCACGTTTCGGAGGGTTAATATGTGAATAGACCAAGTTATGCCTCAAATTGCACAAAAACGTGAAAAGCTCCTCTATGGAGAGAGTTGAGCAATTCCAAAGCATCAATGTTGCCCGTTGTATTCTATTTTGGGCTCTTAAAAGTATAACTTTCTAGTTGTGCATTCATGCCACATTTCGTAAGGTAAAGACGCGAATAGACCAAGTTATGTCTCAAATTGCACAAAAACGTAAAAAGCTCCTCTATGGAGAGAGTTGAGCAATTCCAAAGCATCAATGTTGCCCGTTGTACTCTATTTTGGGCTCTTGAAAGTATAACTTTCTAGTTGTGCATTCGTGCCACGTTTCGTAAGGTAAAGACGCGAATAGACCAAGTTATGTCTCAAAGTGCACAAAAACGTGGAAAGCTCCTCTATGGAGAGAGTTCAGTAATTCCAAAGCATCAATATGGACCGTTGTACCCTATTTAGTGCTCTTAAAAGTGTAAGTTGCTAGTTGAGCCTTCGTGCCACGTTTCGTAAGGTAAAGATGCGAATACTCCAAGTTATTTTTGAAATTGCACAAAAAAGTGAAATGCTCCTCTATGGAGAGAGATGAGCAATTCCAAAGCATCAATGTGGACCGTTGTACTCTATTTAGTGCTCTTAAAAGTCTAACTTGCTAGTTGAGCCTTCGTGACACGTTTCGTAAGGTAAAGACACGAATAGACCAAGTTATGTTTGAAACTGCACAAAAACGTGAAATGCTCCTCTACGGAGAGAGTTAGCAATTCCAAGGCATCAATGTGGACCGTTGTATTCTATTTAGTGTTCTGAGAAATCTATCTTTCTAGTTTAGCTTTCGTGCAACGTTACATAAGTTAAAGATGCGAATAGACCAAGTTATGATTGAAATTGTTCAAAAACATGAAAAGCTCCTCTAAGGAGAGAGTTGAGCAATTCCAAAGCATCAATATGGACCGTTGTACTCTATTTAGTGCTCTTAGATGTCTAACTGTCTGGTTGAGTCTTCGTGCCACGTTTCGGAGGGTTAATATGTGAATAGACCAAGTTATGCCTCAAATTGCACAAAAACGTGAAAAGCTCCTCTATGGAGAGAGTTGAGCAATTCCAAAGCATCAATGTTGCCCGTTGTATTCTATTTTGGGCTCTTAAAAGTATAACTTTCTAGTTGTGCATTCGTGCCACATTTCGTAAGGTAAAGACGCGAATAGACCAAGTTATGTCTCAAATTGCTCAAAAACGTGAAAAGCTCCTCTATGGAGAGAGTTGAGCAATTCCAAAGCATCAATGTGGACTGTTGAACTCTATTGAGTGCTCTAAAAAGTATAACTTGCTAGTTGAGCATTCGTGCCATGTTTCGTAAGGTACTGATGCGAATACACCAAGTTATGTTTGAAATTGCACAAGAACGTGAAATGCTCCTCTATGGAGAGAGTTGAGCAATTGCAAAGCATCAATGTGGACCGTTGTACTCCATTTAGTGCACTTAAAAGTCTAACTTGCTATTTGAGCCTTCGTGCCACGTTTCATAAGGTAAAGATGCGAATAGACCACGTTATGTTTTAAAATGCACAAAAACGTGAAAAGCTCCCCTGTGGGGAGAGTTGAGCAATTCCGAAGATCCAATGTGTACCGTTGTACTCTATTTAGCGCTCTTAAATGTATAACTTGCTAGTTGAGCCTTCGTGCCACGTTTCGTAACGTAAAGACGCGAATAGACCTAGTTATGTCTCAACTTGCACAAAAACGTGAAAAGCTCCTCTATGGAGAGAGTTGAGCAATTCCAAAGCATCAATGTTGCCCGTTGTACTCTATTTTGGGCTCTTAAAAGTATAACTTTCTAGTTGTGCATTCGTACCACGTTTCGTAAGGTAAAGACGCGAATAGACCAAGTTATGTCTCAAATTGCACAAAAACGTAAAAAGCTCCTCTATGGAGAGAGTTGAGGAATTCCAAAGCATCAATGTGGACCGTTGAACTCTATTGAGTGCTCTAAAAAGTATAACTTGCTAGTTGAGCATTCGAGCCATGTTTCGTAAGGTACTGATGCGAATACACCAAGTTATGTTTGAAATTGCACAAGAACGTGAAATGCTCCTCTATGGAGAGAGTTGAGCAATTCCAAAGCATCAATGTGGACCGTTGTACTCTATTTAGTGCTCTTCAAAGTCTACTTGCTAGTGTAGCCTTCGTGCCACATTTCGTAAGGTAAAGACGCGAATAGACCAAGTTATGTCTCAAATTGCACAACAACGTGAAAAGCTCCTCTAAAGAGAGAGTTGGGTAATTCCAAAGCATCAATATGGACCGTTGTACTCTATTTAGTGCTCTTAAAAGTCTAACTTGCTAGTTGAGCCTTCGTGCTGCGTTTCGTAAGGTAAAGATGCGAATACACCAAGTTATTTTTGAAATTGCACAAAAAAGTGAAATGCTCCTCTATGGAGAGAGTTGAGCAATTCCAAAGCATCAATGTGGACTGTTGTACTCTATTGAGTGCTCTTAAAAGTCTAACTTGCTAGTTGAGCCTTCGTGATGCGTTTCGTAAGGTAAAGACGCGAATAGACCAAGTTATGTCTCAAATTGCACAAAAACGTGAAAAGCTCCTCTATGGAGAGAGTTGAGCAATTCCAAAGCATCAATGTGGACCGTTGTACTCTATTGAGTGCTCCTAAAAGTATAACTTTCTAGTTGAGCATTCGTGCTATGTTTCGTAAGGTAAGGATGCGAACACACCAAGTTATGTTGAAATTGCATAAGAACGTGAAATGCTCCTCTATGGAGAGAGTTGAGCAATTCCAAAGTATCAATGTGGACCGTTGAACTCTATTTAGTGCTCTTCAAAGTCTAACTTTCTACTTGAGCCTTCGTGCCATGTTTCGTAAGGTAATGATGCGAATACACCAAGTTATGTCTCAAATTGCACAAAAACGTAAAAAGCTCCTCTATGGAGAGAGTTGAGGAATTCCAAAGCATCAATGTGGACCGTTGAACTCTATTCAGTGCTCTAAAAAGTATAACTTGCTAGTTGAGCATTCGTGCCATGTTTCGTAAGGTACTGATGCGAATACACCAAGTTATGTTTGAAATTGCACAAGAACGTGAAATGCTCCTCTATGGAGAGAGTTTAGCAATTCCAAAGCATCAATGTGCACCGTTGTACTCTATTTAGTGCTCTTCAAGGTCTACTTACTAGTTGAGCCTTCGTGCCACATTTCGTAAGGTAAAGACGCGAATAGACCAAGTTATGTCTCAAATTGCACAACAACGTGAAAAGCTCCTCTATAGAGAGAGTTGAGTAATTCCAAAGCATCAATATGGACCGTTGTACTCTATTTAGTGCTCTTAAAAGTCTATGTTGCTAGTTGAGCATTCGTGCCACGTTTCGTAAGGTAAAGATGCGAATACTCCAAGTTATTTTTGAAATTGCACAAAAAAGTGAAATGCTCCTCTATGGAGAGGGTTGAGCAATTCCAAAGCATCAATGTGGACCATTGTACTCTATTTAGTGCTCTTAAAAGTCTAACTTGCTAGTTGAGCATTCGTGCCATGTTTCGTAAGGTAATGATGCGAATACACCAAGGTATGTTTGAAATTGCACAAGAACGTTAAATGCTCCTCTATAGAGTGAGTTGAGCAATTCCAAAGCATCAATGTGGACCGTTGAACTCTATTTAGTGCTCTTCAAAGTCCAACATGCTAGTCGAGCCCTCGTGCCACATTTCGTAAGGTAAAGACGTGAATAAAAACGTGAAAAGCTGTGAATAGACCAAGTTATGTCTCAAATTGCACAAAAACGCGAAAAGCTCCTCTATGGAGAGAGTTGAGCAATTCCAAAGCATCAATGTTGCCCGTTGTACTCTATTTTGGGCTCTTAACAGTATAACTTTCTAGTTGTGCATTCGTGCCACGTTTCGTAAGGTAAAGACGCGAATAGACCAAGTTATGTCTCAAATTGCACAATAACGTGAAAAGCTCCTCTATGGAGAGAGTTGAGCAATTCCAAAGCATCAATGTGGACCGTAGTACTCTATTTAGTCCTCTTAGATGTCTAACTTGCTAGTTGAGCCTTCGTGCCACGTTTCGGAGGGTAAAGATGCAAATAGACCAAGTTAGGTTTGAAATTGCACAAAAACGTGAAAAGCTCCTCTATGGAGAGAGTTGAGCAATTACAAAGCATCAATGTGGACCGTTGTACTCTATTGAGTGCTCTTAAAAGTATAACTTTCTAGTTGTGCATTCGTGCCACGTTTCGCAAGGTAAAGACGCGAATAGACCAAGTTATGTCTCAAATTGCACAAAAACGTAAAAAGCTCCTCTATGGAGAGAGTTGAGCAATTTCAAAGCATCAATGTGGACTGTTGAACTCTATTGAGTGCTCTAAAAAGTATAACTTGCTAGTTGAGCATTCGTGCCATGTTTCGTAAGGTACTGATGCGAATACACCAAGTTATGTTTGAAATTGCACAAGAACGTGAAATGCTCCTCTATGGAGAGAGTTTAGCAATTCCAAAGCATCAATGTGGACCGTTGTACTCTATTTAGTGCTCTTCAAGGTCTACTTACTAGTTGAGCCTTCGTGCCACATTTCGTAAGATAAAGACGCGAATAGACCAAGTTATGTCTCAAATTGCACAACAACGTGAAAAGCTCCTCTATAGAGAGAGTTGAGTAATTCCAAAGCATCAATATGGACCGTTGTACTCTATTTAGTGCTCTTAAAAGTCTAAGTTGCTAGTTGAGCATTCGTGCCACCTGTCGTAAGGTAAAGATGCGAATACTCCAAGTTATTTTTGAAATTGCACAAAAAAGTGAAATGCTTCTCTATGGAGAGGGTTGAGCAATTCCAAAGCATCAATGTGGACCATTGTACTCTATTTAGTGCTCTTAAAAGTCTAACTTGCTAGTTGAGCATTCGTGCCATGTTTCGTAAGGTAATGATGCGAATACACCAAGGTATGTTTGAAATTGCACAAGAACGTTAAATGCTCCTCTATAGAGTGAGTTGAGCAATTCCAAAGCATCAATGTGGACCGTTGAACTCTATTTAGTGCTCTTCAAAGTCTAACATGCTAGTCGAGCCCTCGTGCCACATTTCGTAAGGTAAAGACGTGAATAAAAACGTGAAAAGCTGTGAATAGACCAAGTTATGTCTGAAATTGCACAAAAACGCGAAAAGCTCCTCTATGGAGAGAGTTGAGCAATTCCAAAGCATCAATGTTGGCCGTTGTACTCTATTTTGGGCTCTTAAAAGTATAACTTTCTAGTTGTGCATTCGTGCCACGTTTCGTAAGGTAAAGACGCGAATAGACCAAGTTATGTCTCAAATTGCACAAAAACGTGAAAAGCTCCTCTATGGAGAGAGTTGAGCAATTCCAAAGCATCAATGTGGACCGTAGTGCTCTATTTAGTCATCTTAGACATCTAACTTGCTAGTTGAGCCTTCGTGCCACGTTTCGGAGGGTAAAGATGCAAATAGACCAAGTTAGGTTTGAAATTGCACAAAAACGTGAAAAGCTCCTCTATGGAGAGAGTTGAGCAATTAAAAAGCATCAATGTGGACCGTTGTACTCTATTGAGTGCTCTTAAAAGTATAACTTTCTAGTTGTGCATTCGTGCCACGTTTCGTAAGGTAAAGACGCGAATAGACCAAGTTATGTCTCAAATTGCACAAAAACGTGAAAAGCTCCTCTATGGAGAGAGTTGAGCAATTCCAAAGCATCAATGTGGACCATTGTACTCTATTTAGTGCTCTTAAAAGTCTAAGTTGCTAGTTGAGCATTCGTGCCATGTTTCGTAAGGTAATGATGCGAATACACCAAGTTATGTTTGAAATTGCACAAGAACGTTAAATGCTCCTCTATAGGGTGAGTTGAGCAATTCCAAAGCATCAATGTGGACCGTTGAACTCTATTTAGTGCTCTTCAAAGTCTAACATGCTAGTCGAGCCCTCGTGCCACATTTCGTAAGGTAAAGACGTGAATAAAAACGTGAAAAGCTGTGAATAGACCAAGTTATGTCTCAAATTGCACAAAAACGCGAAAAGCTCCTCTATGGAGAGAGTTGAGCAATTCCAAAGCATCAATGTTGCCCGTTGTACTCTATTTTGGGCTCTTAAAAGTATAACTTTCTAGTTGTGCATTCGTGCCACGTTTCGTAAGGTAAAGACGCGAATAGACCAAGTTATGTCTCAAATTGCACAAAAACGTGAAAAGCTCCTCTATGGAGAGAGTTGAGCAATTCCAAAGCATCAATGTGGACCGTAGTACTCTATTTAGTCCTCTTAGATGTCTAACTTGCTAGTTGAGCCTTCGTGCCACGTTTCGGAGGGTAAAGATGCAAATAGACCAAGTTATGTTTGAAATTGCACAAAAACGTGAAAAGCTCCTCTATGGAGAGAGTTGAGCAATTCCAAAGCATCAATGTGGACCGTTGTACTCTATTGAGTGCTCTTAAAAGTATAACTTTCTAGTTGAGCATTCGTGCTATGTTTCGTAAGGTAAGGATGCGAATACACCAAGTTATGTTTGAAATTGCATAAGAACGTGAAATGCTCCTCTATGGAGAGAGTTGAGCAATTCCAAAGTATCAATGTGGACCGTTGTACTCTATTTAGTGCTCTTCAAAGTCTAACTTTCTACTTGAGCCTTCGTGCCACATTTCGTAAGGTAAAGACGCGAATAGACCAAGTTATGTCTCAACTTGCACAAAAACGTGAAAAGCTCCTCTATGGAGAGAGTTGAGTAATTCCAAAGCATCAATATGGACCGTTGTACTCTATTTAGTGCTCTTAAATGTCTAAGTTGCTAGTTGAGCATTCGTGCCACGTTTCGTAAGGTAAAGATGCGAATACTCCAAGTTATTTTTGAAATTGCACAAAAAAGTGAAATGCTCCTCTATGGAGAGGGTTGAGCAATTCCAAAGCATCAATGTGGACCATTGTACTCTATTTAGTTCTCTTAAAAGTCTAACTTGCTAGTTGAGCATTCGTGCCATGTTTCGTAAGGTAATGATGCGAATACACCAAGGTATGTTTGAAATTGCACAAGAACGTTAAATGCTCCTCTATAGAGTGAGTTGAGCAATTCCAAAGCATCAATGTGGACCGTTGAACTCTATTTAGTGCTCTTCAAAGTCTAACATGCTAGTCGAGCCCTCGTGCCACATTTCGTAAGGTAAAGACGTGAATAAAAACGTGAAAAGCTGTGAATAGACCAAGTTATGTCTCAAATTGCACAAAAACGCGAAAAGCTCCTCTATGGAGAGAGTTGAGCAATTCCAAAGCATCAATGTTGCCCGTTGTACTCTATTTTGGGCTCTTAAAAGTATAACTTTCTAGTTGTGCATTCGTGCCACGTTTCGTAAGGTAAAGACGCGAATAGACCAAGTTATGTCTCAAATTGCACAAAAACGTGAAAAGCTCCTCTATGGAGAGAGTTGAGCAATTCCAAAGCATCAATGTGGACCGTAGTACTCTATTTAGTCCTCTTAGATGTCTAACTTGCTAGTTGAGCCTTCGTGCCACGTTTCGGAGGGTAAAGATGCAAATAAACCAAGTTATGTTTGAAATTGCACAAAAACGTGAAAAGCTCCTCTATGGAGAGAGTTGAGCAATTCCAAAGCATCAATGTGGACCGTTGTACTCTATTGAGTGCTCTTAAAAGTATAACTTTCTAGTTGAGCATTCGTGCTATGTTTCGTAAGGTAAGGATGCGAATACACCAAGTTATGTTTGAAATTGCATAAGAACGTGAAATGCTCCTCTATGGAGAGAGTTGAGCAATTCCAAAGTATCAATGTGGACCGTTGTACTCTATTTAGTGCTCTTCAAAGTCTAACTTTCTACTTGAGCCTTCGTGCCACATTTCGTAAGGTAAAGACGCGAATAGACCAAGTTATGTCTCAACTTGCACAAAAACGTGAAAAGCTCCTCTATGGAGAGAGTTGAGTAATTCCAAAGCATCAATATGGACCGTTGTACTCTATTTAGTGCTCTTAAAAGTCTAACTTTCTATTTGAGCCTTCGTGCCACGTTTCATAAGGTAAAGATGCGAATAGACCATGTTATGTTTTAAATTGCACAAAAACGTGAAAAGCTCCCCTGTGGGGAGAGTTGAGCAATTCCGAAGAATCAATGTGTACCGTTGTACTCTATTTAGTGCTCTTAAATGTATAACTTTCTAGTTGAGCCTTCGTGCCACGTTTTGTAAGGTAAAGACGCGAATAGACCTAGTTATCTCTCAACTTGCACAAAAACGTGAAAAGCTCCTCTATGGAGAGAGTTGAGCAATTCCAAAGCATCAATGTTGACCGCTGTACTCTATTTAGTGCTCTTAAAAGTCTAACTTTCTAGTTGAGCCTTCGTGCCACGTTTCGTAAGGTAAAGACACGAATAGACCAAGTTATGTTTGAAATTGCACAAAAACGTGAAATGCTCCTCTATGGAGAGAGTTGAGCAATTCCAAAGCATCAATGTGGACCGTTGTACTCCATTTAGTGCACTTAAAAGTCTAACTTGCTATTTGAGCCTTCGTGCCACGTTTCATAAGGTAAAGATGCGAATAGACCACGTTATGTTTTAAATTGCACAAAAACGTGAAAAGCTCCCCTGTGGAGAGAGTTGAGCAATTGCGAAGCATCAATGTGTACCGTTGTACTCTATTTAGTGCTCTTAAATGTATAACTTGCTAGTTGAGCCTTCGTGCCACGTTTCGTAACGTAAAGACGCGAATAGACCTAGTTATGTCTCAACTTGCACAAAAACGTGAAAAGCTCCTCTATAGAGAGAGTTGAGCAATTCCAAAGCATCAATGTGGACCGCTGTACTCTATTTGGTGCTCTTAAAAGTCTAACTTTCAAGTTGAGCCTTCGTGCCACGTTTCGAAAGGTAAATATGCGAATAGACCAAGTTATGTTTGAAATTGCACAAAAACGCAAAAAGCTTTTCAATGGAGAGAGTTGAGCAATTCCAAAGCATCAATGTGGACCGTTGTACTCTATTTAGTCCTCTTAGATGTCTAACTTGCTAGTTGAGCCTTCGTGCCACGTTTCGGAGGGTAAAGATGCAAATAGACCAAGTTATGTTTGAAATTGCACAAAAACGTGAAAAGCTCCTCTATGGAGAGAGTTGAGCAATTCCAAAGCATCAATGTGGACCGTTGTACTCTATTGAGTGCTCTTAAAAGTATAACTTGCTAGTTGAGCATTCCTGCCAAGTTTTGTAAGGTAATGATGCGAATACACCAAGTTATGCCTCAAATTGCACAAGAACGGTAAATGCTCCTCTATGGAGAGAATTGAGGAATTCCAAAGCATCAATGTGGACCGTTGTACTCTATTTAGTGCTCTTCAAATCTAACATGCTAGTTGAGCCTTCGTGCCACATTTCGTAAGCTAAAGACGCGAATAGACCAAGTTATGTCTCAAATTGCTCAAAAACGTGAAAAGCTCCTCCATGGAGAGAGTTGAGTAATTCCAAAGCATCAATATGGACCGTTGTACTCTATTTAGTGCTCTTAAAAGTCTAACTTGCTAGTTGAGCCTTCGTGCCACGTTTCGTAAAGTAAAGTTGCGAATACACCAAGTTATTTTTGAAATTGCACAAAAAAGTGAAATGCTCCTCTATGGAGAGAGTTGAGCAATTCAAAAGCATCTGTGTGGACCATTGTACTCTATTTAGTGCTCTTAAAAGTCTAACTTGCCAGTTGAGCCTTCGTGCCACGTTTCGTAAGGTAAAGACACGAATAGACCAAGTTATGTTTGAAATTACACAAAAACGTGAAATGCTCCTCTATGGAGAGAGTTGAGCATTTCCAAAGCATCAATGTGGACCGTTGTAATCCATTTAGTGCACTTAAAAGTCTAAATTGCTATTTGAGCCTTCGTGCCATGTTTCATAAGGTAAAGATGCGATAGACCACGTTATGTTTTAAACTGCACAAAAACGTGAAAAGCTCCCCTGTGGGGAGAGTTGAGCAATTCCGAAGAATCAATGTGTACCGTTGTACTCTATTTAGTGCTCTTAAATTTATAACTTGCTAGTTGAGCCTTCGTGCCACGTTTCGTAAGGTAAAGACGCGAATAGACCTAGTTATGTCTCAACTTGCACAAAAACGTGAAAAGCTCCTCCATGGAGAGAGTTGGGCAGTTCCAAAGCATCAATGTAGACCGTTGTACTCTATTTAGTGCTCTTAAAAGTCTAACATTCTAGTTGAGCCTTCGTGCCACGTTTCGTAAGGTAAAGATGCGAATAGACCAAGTTATGTTTGAAATTGCACAAAAACACGAAAAGCTCCTCTATGGAGAGAGTTGAGCAATTCCAAACCATCAATGTGGACCGTTGTACTCTATTGAGTGCTCTTAAAAGTATAACTTGCTAGTTGAGCATTCTTGCGATGTTTCGTAAGGTAAAGTTGCAAATAGACCAAGTTATGTCTCAAATTGCACAAAACCGTGAAAAGCTCGTCTATGGAGAGAGTCGAGAAATTCCAAAGCATCAATGTGGAACGTTGTATTCTATTTAGTGTTCTCAGAAATCAATCTTTCAAGGTTAGCCTTTGTGCAACGTTTCATAAGTTAAAGATGCGAATAGACCAAGTTATGATTGAAATTGTTTAAAAACGTGAAAAGCTCATCTATGGAGAGAGTTGAGCAATTCCAAAGCATCAATGTGGACCGTTGTACTCTATTTAGTCCTCTTAGATGTCTAACTTGCTAGTTGAGCCTTCGTGCCACGTTTCGGAGGGTAAAGATGCAAATAGACCAAGTTATGTTTCAAATTGCACAAAAACGTGAAAAGGTCCTCTATGGAGAGAGTTGAGCAATTCCAAAGCATCAATGTGGACCGTTGTACTGTATTGGGTGCTCTTAAAAGTATAACTTGCTAGTTGAGCATTCCTGCCATGTTTCGTAAGGTAATGATGCGAATACACCAAGTTGTGCCTCAAATTGCACAAGAACGGTAAATGCTCCTCTATGGAGAGAATTGAGCAATTCCAAAGCATCAATGTGGACCGTTGTACTCTATTTAGTGCTCTTCAAAGTCTAACTTGCTAGTTGAGCCTTCGTGCCACGTTTCGGAGGGTAAAGATGCGAATAGACCAAGTTATGTTTGAAATTGCACAAAAACGTGAAAAGCTTCTCCATGGAGAGAGTTGAGCAATTCGAAAGTATCAATGTGGACCGTTGTACTCTATTTAGTGCTCTTCAAAGTCTAATTTGCTAGTTGAGCCTTCGTGCCACATTTCGTAAGGTAAAGACGCGAATAGACCAAGTTATGTCTCAAATTGCACAAAAACACGAAAAGCTCCCCTATGGAGAGAGTTGAGCAAGTCCAAAGCTTCTATGTGTACCGTTGTACTCTATTTAGTGCTCTTAAAAGTATAACTTGCTAGTAAAGCCTTCGTGCCACGTTTCGTAAGGTAAAGACGCGAATAGACCAAGTTATATCTCAACTTGCACAAAAACGTGAAAAGCTCCTCTATGGAGAGAGTTGAGCAATTCCAAAGCATCAATGTGGGCCGTTGTACTCTATCGAGGGCTCTTAAAAGTCCAACTTGCTAGTTGAGCCTTCGTACCACGTTTCGTAGGGTAATGATACGAATACACCAACTTATGTTTGAAATTGCACAAAAAGATGAAATGCTCCTCTATGGAGAGAGTTGAGCAATTCGAAAGCATCAATGTGGATCGTTGTACTATATTTAGTGCTCTTAAAAGTCTAACTTGCTAGTTCAGCCTTCGTGCCACGTTTCCTAAGGTAAAGACGCGAATAGTCAAAGTTATGTGTCAACTTGAACAGGAACGTGAAATGCTCCTCTATGAAGAGAATTGAGCAATTCCAAAGCATCAATGTGGACCGTTGTACTCTAATTAGTGCTCTTCAAAGTCTAACTTGCTAGTTGAGCCTTCATGCCACGTTTCGGAGGGTAAATATGCGAATAGCCCAAGTTATGTTTGAAATTGCACAAAAACGTGAAAAGCTCTTCTATGGAGAGAGTTGAGCAATTCCAAAGCATCAATGTCGACCGTTCTACTCTATTTTGGGCTCTTAAAAGTATAACTTTCTAGTTGTGCGTTCGTGCCACGTTTCGTAAGGTAAAGACGCGAATAGACCAAGTTATGTCTCAAATTGCACAAAAACGTGAAAAGCTCCTCTATTGAGAGAGTTGAGCAATTGCAAAGCGTCAATGTGGACCGTTATACTCTATTGAGTGCTCTTAAAAGTATAACTTGCTAGTTGAGCATTCGTGCCATGTTTCGTAAGGTAATGATGCGAATACACCAAGTTATGTTTGAAATTGCACAAGAACGTGAAATTCTCCTCTATGGAGATAGTTGAGCAATTCTAAAGCATCAATGTGGATCGTTGTACTCTATTTAGTGCTCTTCAAAGTCTAACTAGCTAGTTGAGCCTTCGTGCCACATTTCGTAAGGTAAAGACGCGAATAGACCAAGTTATGTCTCAAATTGCACAAAAACGCGAAAAGCTCCCCTATGGAGAGAGTTGAGCAATTCCAAAGCATCAATGTGTACCGTTGTACTCTATTTAGTGCTCTTAAAAGTATAACTTGCTAGTTAAGCCTTCGTGCCATGTTTCGTAAGGTAAAGACGCGAATAGACCAAGATATGTCTCAACTTGCACAAAAACGTGAAAAGCTCCTCTATGGAGAGAGTAGATCAATTCCAAAGCATCAATGTGTGCCGTTGTACTCTATCGAGGGCTCTTAAAGTCCAACTTGCTAGTTGAGCCTTCGTTCCACGTTTCGGAGGGTAAAGATGCAAATAGACCAAGTTATGTTTGAAATTGCACAAAAACGTGAAAAGCTCCCCTACGGAGAGAGTCGAGCATTTCTAAAGCATCAATGTGGACCGTTGTACTCTATTGAGTGCTCTTAAAAGTATAACTTCCTTGTTGAGCATTCGCGCCATTTTCCGTAAGGTGATGGTGCGAATACGCCAAGTTATGTGTCAAATTGCACAAGAACGTGAAATGCTCCTCTATGGAGAGAATTGAGCAATTCCAAAGCATCAATGTGGACCGCTGTACTCTAATTAGTGCTATTCAAAGTCTAACTTGCTAGTTGAGCCTTCATGCCACGTTTCGGAGGGTAAAGATGCGAATAGCCCAAGTTATGTTTGAAATTGCACAAAAACGTGAAAAGCTCTTCTATGGAGAGAGTTGAGCAATTCCAAAGCATCAATGTCGACCGTTGTACTCTATTTTGGGCTCTTAAAAGTATAACTTTCTAGTTGTGCGTTCGTGCCACGTTTCGTAAGGTAAAGACGCGAATAGACCAAGTTATGTCTCAAATTGCACAAAAACGTGAAAAGCTCCTCTATTGAGAGAGTTGAGCAATTGCAAAGCGTCAATGTGGACCGTTGTACTCTATTGAGTGCTCTTAAAAGTATAACTTGCTAGGTGAGCATTCGTGCCATGTTTCGTAAGGTAATGATGCGAATACACCAAGTAATGTTTGAAATTGCACAAGAACGTGAAATGCTCCTCTATGGAGAGAGTTGAGCAATTCCAAAGCATCAATTTGGACCGTTGTACTATATTTAGTGCTCTTCAACGTCTAACTTACTAGTTGAGCCTCCGTGCCACAATTTGTAAGGTAAAGACACCAATAGACCAAATTATGTCTCAAATTGCACAAAAACGTGAAAAGCTCATCTACAAAGAGAGTCGAGAAATTCCAAAGCATCAATATGGACCGTTGTATTCTATTTAGTGTTCTGAGAAATCTAACTTTCAAGTTTAGCCTTCGTGCAACGTTTCATAAGTTAAAGATGCGAATAGACCAAGTTATGATTGAAATTGTTCAAAAACGTGAAAAGCTCCTCTATGGAGAGAGTTGAGCAATTCCAAAGCATCAATGTGGACCGTTGTACTCTATTTAGTTCTCTTAGATGTCTAACTTACTAGTTGAGCCTTCGTGCCACGTTTCGGAGGGTAAAGATTCAAATAGACCAAGTTATGTTTGAAATTGCACAAAAACGTGAAAAGCTCCTCTATGGAGAGAGTTGAGCAATCCCAA
Organism: Tripterygium wilfordii; assembly: GCF_013401445.1. Taxonomy (NCBI): domain Eukaryota; kingdom Viridiplantae; phylum Streptophyta; class Magnoliopsida; order Celastrales; family Celastraceae; genus Tripterygium; species Tripterygium wilfordii. The sequence continues at coordinate 7,072,270 of NC_052239.1, read as the reverse complement.
AGCATCAATGTGGACCGTTGTACTCTATTGAGTGCTTTTAAAATTATGACTTGCTATTTGAGCATTCGTGCCATGTTTCGTAAGGTAATGATGCGAATACACCCAGTTATGTCTCAAATTGCACAAGAACGTGAAATGCTCCTCTATGGAGAGAATTGAGCAATTCCAAAGCATCAATGCGGACCGTTGTACTCTATTTAGTGCTCTTCAAAGTCTAACTTGCTAGTTGAGCCTTCGTGCCACGTTTCGGAGGGTAAAGATGAGAATAGACCAAGTTATGTTTAAAACTGCACAAAAACGTCAAAAGCTCCTCTATGGAGAGAGTTGAGCAATTCCAAAGCATCAATGTCAACCGTTGTACTCTCTTTTGGGCTGTTAAAAGTATAACTTTCTAGTTGTGCATTCGTGCCACGTTTCGTAAGGTAAAGACGTGAATAGACCAAGTTATGTCTCAAAATGCACAAAAACGTGAAAAGCTCCTCTATTGAGAGAGTTGAGCAATTGCAAAGCATCAATGTGGAACGTTATACTCTATTGAGTGCTCTTAAAAGTATAACTTGCTAGTTGATCATTCGTGCCATGTTTCGTAAGGTAATGATGCGAATACACCAACTTATGTTTGAAATTGCACAAGAACGTGAAATTCTCCTCTATGGAGAGATTTGAGCAATTCAAAAGCATCAATGTGGACCGTTGTACTCTATTTAGTGCTCTTCAAAGTCTAACTTGCTAGTTGAGCCTTTGTGCCACATTTCGTATGGTAAAGGCGCAAATAGACCAAGTTATGTCTCAAATTGCACAAAAACGTGAAAAGCTCCTCAATGGAGAGAGTTGAGCAATTCCAAAGCATCAATGTGTACCGTTGTACTCTATTTAGTGCTCTTAAAAGTCCAACTTGCTAGTTGAGCCTTCGTACCACGTTTCGTAAGGTAATGATGCGAATACCCCAACTTATGTTTGAAATTGCACAAAAAGGTGAAATGCTCCTCTATGGAGAGAGTTGAGCAATTCCAAAGCATCAATGTGGATCGTTGTACTCTATTTAGTGCTCTTAAATGTCTAACTTGCTAGTTGAGCCTTCGTGCCACGTTTCGTAAGGTAAAGATGCGAATAGACCAAGTTATGTCTCAAATTGCACAAAAACGTGAAAAGCTCCTCTATGGAGAGAGTTGAGCAATTCCAAAGCATCAATGTGTACCGTTGTACTCTATTTAGTGCTCTTAAAAGTCCAACTTGCTAGTTGAGCCTTCGTACCACGTTTCGTAAGGTAATGATGCGAATACACCAACTTATGTTTGAAATTGCACAAAAACGTGAAAAGCTCCCCTACGGAGAGAGTTGAGCAATTCTAAAGCATCAATGTGACCGTTGTACTCTATTGAGTGTTCTTCAAGTATAACTTGCTAGTTGAGCATTCGTGCCATGTTTCGTAAGGTAATGATGTGAATACACCAAGTTATGTGTCAAATTGCACAAGAACGTGAAATGCTCCTCTATGGAGAGAATTGAGCAATTCCAAAACATCTATGTGGACCGTTGTACTCTATTTAGTGCTCTTCAAAGTCTAACTTGCTATTTGAGGCTTCGTGCCACGTTTTGGAGGGTAAAGATGCGAATAGCCCAAGTTATGTTTGAAATTGCACAAAAACGTGAAAAGCACCTCTATGGAGAGAGTTGAGCAATTACAAAGCATCAATGTGGAAAGTTATACTCTATTGAGCGCTCTTAAAAGTATAACTCTCTAGTTGAGCATTCGTGCCATGTTTCGTAAGGTAATGATGCGAATACACCAAGTTATGTTTGAAATTGCACAAGAACATGAAATGCTCCTCTATGGAGAGAGTTGAGTAATTCCAAATCATTAATATGGACCGTTGTACTCTATTTAGTGCTCTTAAAAGTCTAACTTTCTAGTTGAGCCTTCGTGCCACGTTTCGTAAGGTAAAGAGGAGAATACACCATGTTATTTTTGATTTTGCACAAAAAAGTGAAAAGCTCCCCTATGGAGAGAGTTGAGTAATTCCAAAGAATCAATGTGTACCGTTATATTCTATTTCGTGCTCTTAAAAGTATAACTTTCTACTTGAGCCTTTGTGCCACGTTTCGTAAGGTAAAGACATGAATAGAGCAAGTTATGTCTCAACTTGCACAAAAACGTGCAAAGCTCCTCTATGGAGAGAGTTGAGCAATTCCAAAGCATCAATGTCAACTGTTGTACTCTATTGAGGGCTCTTAAAAGTCCAACTTGCTAGTTGAGCCTTCGTACCACGTTTCGTAAGGTAAAGATGTGAATACACAAACTTATGTTTGAAATTGCACAAAAACGTGAAATGCTCCTCTATGGAGAGAGTTGAGCAATTCCAAAGCATCAATGTGGATCGTTGTACTCTATTTAGTGCTCTTAAAAGTCTAACCTTATAGTTGAGCCTTCGTGCCACGTTTCGTAAGGTAAAGACGCGAATAGACCAAGTTATGTTTGAAATTGCACAAAAACGTGAAAAGCTCCCCTATGGAGAGATTTGAGCAATTCTAAAGCATCAATGCGGACCGTTGTGCTCTATTTAGTGTTCTTAGAAGTCTAACTTGCTAGTTTAGCCTTCGTGCAACGTTTCGTAAGTTAAAGATGCGAATAGACCAAGTTATGTTTGCAATTGTACAAAAACGTGAAAAGCTCCTCTATGGAGAGAGTTGAGAAATTCCAAAGCATCAATGTGGACCGTTGTATTATATTTAGTGTTCTGAGAAATCTATCTTTCTAGTTTAGCCTTCGTGCAACGTTTCATTAGTTAAAGATGCGAATAGGCCAAGTTATGATTGAAATTGTTCAAAAAGTGAAAAGCTCCCCTATGGGGAGAGTTTAACAATTACAAAGCATCAATGTGGAGCGTTGTACTCTATTTAGTGCTCTTAGATGTCGAACTTTCTAGTTGAGCCTTCGTGCCACGTTTCGGAGGGTAAAGATGCGAATAGACCAAGTTGTGTTTGAAATTGCACAAAAACGTGAAAAGCTATTCTATGGAGAGAGTTGAGCAATTCCAAAGCATCAATGTTGACCGTCTTACTCTATTTTGGGCTCTTAAAAGTATTACTTTCTAGTTGTGCGTTCGTGCCATGTTTCGTAAGGCAAAGACGCGAATAGACCAAGTTATGTCTCAAATTGCACAAAAACGTGAAAAACTCCTCTACTAAGAGAGTTGAGCAATTTCAAAGCATCAATGTGGACCGTTGTACGCTATTGAGTGCTCTTGAAAGTATAACTAGCTAGTTGAGCATTCGTGCCATGTTTCGTAAGGTAATGATGCGAATACACCAAGTTATGTTTGAAATTGCACAAGAAAGTGAAATGCTCCTCTATGGAGAGAGTGGAGCAATTCCAAAGCATCAATTTGGACAGCTGTACTCTATTTAGTGCTCTTCAACGTCTAACTTGCTAGTTGAGCCTTCGTGCCACATTTCGTAAGGTAAAGACGCGAATAGACCAAGTTATGTCTCAAATTGCACAAAAACGTGAAAAGCTCATCTACGGAGAGAGTCGAGAAATTCCAAAGCATCAATGTGAACCGTTGTATTCTATTTAGTGTTCTGAGAAATCTATCTTTCTAGTTTAGCGTTCGTGCAACGTTTCATAAGTTAAAGATGCGAATAGACCAAGTTATGATTGAAATTGTTCAAAAACGTGAAAAGCTCTTCTATGGAGAGAGTTGAGCAATTCCAAAGCATCAATGTGGACCGTTGTACTCTATTTAGTGCTCTTAGATGTCTAACTTGCTAGTTGAGCCTTCGTGCCACGTTTCGGAGGGTAAAGATGCAAATAGACCAAGTTATGTTTGAAATTGCACAAAAACGTGAAAAGCTCCTCTATGGAGAGAGTTGAGCAATCCCAAAGCAGCAATGTGGACCGTTGTACTCTATTGAGTGCTCTTAAAAGTATAACTTTCCAGTTCAGCATTCGTGCCATGTTTCGTAAGGTAATGATGCGAATACACCAAGTTATGTCTCGAATTGCATAAGAACGTGAAATGCTCCTCTATGGAGAGAATTGAGCAATTCCAAAGCATCAATGTGGACCGTTGTACTCTTTTTAGTGCTCTTCAAAGTCTAACTTGCTAGTTGAGCCTTCGTCCCACATTTCGTAAGGTAAAGACGCGAATAGACCAAGTTATGTCTCAAATTGCACAAAAACGTGAAAAGCTCCCCTATGGAGAGAGTTGAGCAATCCAAAGCTTCAATGTGTACCGTTGTACTCTATTTAGTGCTCTTAAAAGTATAACTTGCTAGTTGAACGTTCGTGCCACGTTTCGTAAGGTAAAGACGCGAATAGACCAAGTTATGTCTCAACTTGCACAAAAACGTGAAAAGCTCCTCTATGGAGAGAGTTGAGCAATTCCAAAGCATCAATGTGGGCCGTTGTACTCTATTGAGGGCTCTTAAGAGTCCAACTTGCTAGTTGAGCCTTCGTACCACGTTTCGTAAGGTAAAGATGCGAATACACCAACTTATGTTTAAAGTTGCACAAAAACGTAAAATGCTCCTCTATGGAGAGAGTTGAGCAATTCCAAAGCATCAATGTGGATCGTTGTACCCTATTTAGTGCTCTTAAAAGTCTAACTTGCTAGTTGAGCCTTCGTGCCACGTTTCGTAAGGTCAAGACACGGATAGGCCAAGTTATGTTTGAAATTCCACAAAAACGTGAAAAGCTCCCCTATGGAGAGAGTTGAGCAATTCTAAAGCATCAATGTGGACCGTTGTGCTCTATTTAGTGTTCTTAGAAGTCTAACTTTCTACTTTAGCCTTCGTGCAATGTTTCGTCAGTTAAAGATGCGAATAGACCAAGTTATGTTTGCAATTGTACAAAAACGTGAAAAGCTCCTCTATGGAGAGAGTTGAGCAATTCCAAAGCATCAATGTGGACCGCTGTACTCTTTTTAGTGCTCTTAAAAGTCTAACTTTCTAGTTGAGCCTTCGTGCCACGTTTCGTAAGGTAAAGATGCGAATAGACTCAGTTATGTTTGAAATTGCACAAAAACGTCAAAAGCTCCTCTATGGAGAGAGTTGAGCAATTCCAAAGCATCAATGTGGACCGTTGTACTCTATTTAGTGCTCTTAAAAGTAGTCCTTGCTAGTTGAGCCTTCGTGCCACGTTTCGTAAGGTAAAGACGCGAATGGACCAAGCTATGTCTCAAAATGCACAAAAACGTGAAAAGCTCCTCTATAGAGAGAGTCTAGAAATTCCAAAGCATCAATGTGGGCCGTTGTACTCTATTTAGTGCTCTTAAAAGTCTAACTTGCTAGTTGAGACTTCGTGCCACGTTTCGTAAGGTAAAGAGGCGAATACACCAAGTTATTTTTGAAATTGCACAAAAAAGTGAAATGCTCCTCTATGGAGAGAGTTGACCAATTCCAATGAATCAATGTGGACCGTTGTACTCTATTTAGTGCTCTTAAATGTTTAACTTGCTTGTTGAGCCTTCGTGACACGTTTCGTAAGTGAAAGACACGAATAGACCAAGTTATGTTTAAAATTGCACAAAAACGTGAAATGCTCCTCTATGGAGAGAGTTGAGCAATTCCAAAGCATCAATGTGGACCGTTGTACTCTATTTAGTGCTCTTAAAAGTCTAACTTGCTAGTTGAGCCTTCGTGCCACATTTCGTCAGGTAAAGACGCGAATAGACCAAGTTATGTTTGAAATTGCACAAAAACGTGAAATGTTCCTCTATGGAGAGAGTTGAGCAATTCCAAAGCATCAATGTGGACCGTTGTACTCTATTTAGTGCTCTTAAAAGTCTAACTTGCTAGTTTATCCTTCGTGCCACGTTTCGTAAGGTAAAGACGCGAATAGACCAAGTTATGTCTCAACTTGCACAAAAACGTGAAAAGCTCCTCTATGGAGAGAGTTGAGCAATTACAAAGAATTAATGTGGGCCGTTGTACTCTATTGAGGGCTCTTAAAAGTCCAACATGCTAGTTGAGCCTTCGTGCCACGTTTCGTAAGGTAAAGATGCGAATAGACTCAGTTATGTTTGAAATTGCACAAAAACGTCAAAAGCTCCTCTATGGAGAGAGTTGAGCAATTCCAAAGCATCAATGTGGACCGTTGTACTCTATTTAGTGCTCTTAAAAGTAGTCCTTGCTAGTTGAGCCTTCGTGCCACGTTTCGTAAGGTAAAGACGCGAATGGACCAAGCTATGTCTCAAAATGCACAAAAACGTGAAAAGCTCCTCTATAGAGAGAGTCTAGAAATTCCAAAGCATCAATGTGGACCGTTGTACTATATTTAGTGCTCTTCAAAGTCTAACTTGCTACTTGAGCCTTCGTGCCACATTTCGTAAGGTAAAGACGCTAATAGACCAAGTTGTAAAAGCTCCTCTATGGAGAGAGTTGAGTAATTCCAAAGCATCAATGTGGACCAATGTACTCTATTTGGTGCTCTTAAAAGTCTAACTTGCTAGTTGAGCCTTCATGCCACGTTTCGTAAGGTAAAGACGCGAATAGACCAAGTTATGTCTCAAATTGCACAAAAACGTGAAAAGCTCCTCTATGGAGAGAGTTGAGAAATTCCAAAGCATCAATTTGGACCGTTGTATTCTATTTATTGTTCTGAGAAATCTATCTTTCTAGTTTAGCTTCGTGCAACGTTTCATTAGTTAAAGATACGAATAGACCAAGTTATGATTGAATTTGTTCAAAAAGTGAAAAGCTCCTCCATGGGGAGAGTTAAGCAATTCCAAAGCTTCAATGTCGACCGTTGTACTCTATTTTGGGCTCTGAAAAGTATAACTTTCTAGTTGTGCATTCGTGCCACGTTTCGTAAGGTAAAAACGCGAATAGACCAAGTTATGTCTCAAATTGCACAAAAACGTGAAAAGCTCCTCTACGGAGAGAGTCGAGAAATTACGAAGCATCAATGTAGACCGTTGCATTCTATTGAGTGCTCTTAAAAAGTATAACTTGCTAGTTGAGCATTCGTGCCATGTTTCGTAAGGTAATGATGCGAATACACCAAGTTATGTTTGAAATTGCACAAGAACGTGAAATGCTCCTTTATGGAGAGAGTTGAGCAATTCCAAAGCATCAATTTGGACCGTTGTACTCTATTTAGTGCTCTTAAAAGTCTAACTTGCTAGTTGAGCCTTCGTGCCACGTTTCGTAAGGTAAAGAGGCGAATACACCAAGTTATTTTTGAAATTGCACAAAAAAGTGAAATGCTCCTCTATGGAGAGAGTTGACCAATTCCAATGAATCAATGTGGACCGTTGTACTCTATTTAGTGCTCTTAAATGTTTAACTTGCTTGTTGAGCCTTCGTGACACGTTTCGTAAGTGAAAGACACGAATAGACCAAGTTATGTTTAAAATTGCACAAAAACGTGAAATGCTCCTCTATGGAGAGAGTTGAGCAATTCCAAAGCATCAATGTGGACCGTTGTACTCTATTTAGTGCTCTTAAAAGTCTAACTTGCTAGTTGAGCCTTCGTGCCACATTTCGTCAGGTAAAGACGCGAATAGACCAAGTTATGTTTGAAATTGCACAAAAACGTGAAATGTTCCTCTATGGAGAGAGTTGAGCAATTCCAAAGCATCAATGTGGACCGTTGTACTCTATTTAGTGCTCTTAAAAGTCTAACTCGCTAGTTTATCCTTCGTGCCACGTTTCGTAAGGTAAAGACGCGAATAGACCAAGTTATGTCTCAACTTGCACAAAAACGTGAAAAGCTCCTCTATGGAGAGAGTTGAGCAATTACAAAGAATTAATGTGGGCCGTTGTACTCTATTGAGGGCTCTTAAAAGTCCAACATGCTAGTTGAGCCTTCGTGCCACGTTTCTTAAGGTAAAGATGCGAATACACCAACTTATGTTTGAAATTGCACAAAAACGTGAAATGCTCCTCTATGGAAAGAGTTGAGCAATTCCAAAGCATCAATGTAGACCGTTGTACTCTATTTGGTGCTCTTAAAAGTCTACCTTGCACGCGAATAGACCAAGTTATGTTTGAAATTGCACAAAAACGTGAAAAGCTCCTCTATGGAGAGAGTTGAGCAATTCCTAAGCATCAATGTGGACCGTTGTACTCTATTTAGTGCTCTTAAAAGTATTAATTGCTAGTTGAGCCTTCGTGCCACGTTTCGTAAGGTGAAGATGCGAATACACCAACTTATGTTTGAAATTGCACAAAAACGTGAAATGCTCCTCTACGGAGAGAGTTGAGCAATTCCAAAGCGTCAATGTGGACCGTTGTACTCTATTTGGTGCTCTTAAAAGTCTACCTTGCACGCGAATAGACCAAGTTATGCTTGAAATTGCACAAAAACGTGAAAAGCTCCTCTATGGAGAGAGTTGAGCAATTCCTAAGCATCAATGTAGACCGTTGTACTCTATTTAGTGCTCTTAAAAGTATTAATTGCTAGTTGAGCCTTCGTGCCACGTTTCGTAAGGTAAAGACGCGAATAGACCAAGTTATGTCTCAAATTTCACAAAAACGTCAAATACTCCTATATGGAGAGAGTTGAGCAATTCTAAAGCATCAATGTGGACCGTTGTGCTCTATTTAGTGTTCTTAGAAGTCTAACTTGCTAGTTTAGCCTTCGTGCATCGTTTCGTAAGTTAAAGATGCGAATAGACCAAGTTATGTTTGTAATTGTACAAAAACGTGAAAAGCTCCTCTATGGAGAGAGTTGAGGAATTCCAAAGCATCAATGTGGACCGTTGTACTCTCTTTAGTGCTCTTGAAAGTCTAACTTTCTAGTTGAGCCTTCGTGCCACGTTTCGTAAGGTAAAGATGCGAATAGACCCAGTTATGTTTGAAATTGCACAAAAACGTGAAAAGCTCTTCTATGGAGAGAGTTGAGCAATTCCTAAGCATCAATGTGGACCGTTGTACTCTATTTAGTGCTCTTAAAAGTATTACTTGCTAGTTGAGCCTTCGTGCCACGTTTCGTAAGGTAAAGCCGCGAATAGACCAAGTTATGTCTCAAATTTCACAAAAACATGAAAAGCTCCTCTATGGAGAGAGTCGAGAAATTCCGAAGCATCAATGTGAACCGTTGTATTCTATTTAGTGTTCTAAGAAGTCTATCTTTCTAGTTTAGCCTTCGTGCAACGTTTCATAAGTTAAAGATGCGAATAGACCAAGTTATGATTGAAATTGTTCAAAAACGTGAAAAGCTGCTCTATGGAAAAAGTTGAGCAATTCCAAAGCATCAATGTGGATCGTTGTACTATATTTAGTGCTCTTAGATGTCTAACTTGCTAGTTGAGCCTTTGTGCCACATTTTGGAGGGTAAAGAAGCGAATAGACCAAGTTATGTTTGAAATTGCGCAAAAACGTGAAAAGCTCCTCTATGGAGAGATGTGAGCAATTCCAAAACCTCAATGTCGACCGTTGTACTCTATTTAGGGCTCTTGAAAGTATAACTTTCTAGTTGAGTCTTCGTGCCACGTTTCGTAAGGTAAAGACGCGAATAGACCAAATTATGTCTCAAATTGCACAAAAACGTGAAAAGCTCCTCTATGGAGAGAGTTGAGCAATTCCAACGCATCAATGTGGACCGTTGTACTCTATTGAGTGCTCTTAAAAGTATACCTTGCTGGTTGAGCATTCGTGCCATGTTTCGTAAGGTAATGATGCGAATACACCAAGTTATGTTTGAAATTGCACAAGAACGTGAAATGCTCCTCTGCGGAGAGAGTTGAGCAATTCCAAAGCATCAATGTGGACCGTTGTACTCTATTTAGTGCTCTTCAAAGTCTAACTTTCTAGTTGAGCCTTCGTGCCACATTTCGTAAGGTAAAGACGCGAATAGACCAAGTTATGTCTCAAATTGCTCAAAAACGTGAAAAGCTCCTCTATGGAGAGAGTTGAGCAATTCCAAAGCATCAATGTGGACCGTTGTACTCCATTTAGTGCACTTAAAAGTCTAACTTGCTAGTTGAGCCTTCGTGCCACGTTTCGTAAGGTAAAGATGCGAATAGACCCAGTTATGTTTGAAATTGTACAAAAAAGTGAAATGCTCCTCTATGGAGAGAGTTGAGCAATTCCAAAGCATCAATGTAGACCGTTGTACTCTATTTCGTGCTCTTAAAAGTATAACTTGCTAGTTGAGCCTTCGTGCCACGTTTCGTAAGGTAAAGACGCGAATAGACCAAGTTATGTCTCAACGTGCAAAAAAACGTGAAAAGCTCCTCTATGGAGAGAGTTGAGCAATTACAAAGAATCAATGTGGGCCGTTGTACTCTATTGAGGGCTCTTAAAAGTCCAACTTCCTAGTTGAGCCTTCGTGCCACGTTTCGTAAGGGAAAGATGCGAATACACCAACATGTGTTTGAAATTGCACAAAAACGTGAAATGCTCCTCTATGGAGAGAGTTGAGCAATTCCAAAGCATCAATGTGGACCGTTGTACTCTATTTGGTGCTCTTGAAAGTCTACCTTGCACGCGAATAGACCAAGTTACGTTTGAAATTGCACAAAAACGTGAAAAGCTCCTCTATGGAGAGAGTTGAGCAATTCCTAAGCATCAATATGGACCGTTGTACTCTATTTAGTGCTCTTAAAAGTATTAATTGCTAGTTGAGCCTTCGTGCCACGTTTCGTAAGGTAAAGACGCGAATAGACCAAGTTATGTCTCAAATTTCACAAAAACGTGACATGCTCCTCTATAGAGAGAGTTGAGCAATTCTAAAGCATCAATGTGGACCGTTGTGCTCTATTTAGTGTTCTTAGAAGTCTAACTTGCTAGTTTAGCCTTCGTGCATCGTTTCGTAAGTTAAAGATGCGAATAGACCAAGTTATGTTTGTAATTGTACAAAAACGTGAAAAGCTCCTCTATGGAGAGAGTTGAGCAATTCCAAAGCATCAATGTGGACCGCTGTACTCTCTTTAGTGCTCTTGAAAGTCTAACTTTCTTGTTGAGCCTTCGTGCCACGTTTCGTAAGGTAAAGATGCGAATAGACCTAGTTATGTTTGAAACTGCACAAAAACGTGAAAAGCTCTTCTATGGAGAGAGTTGAGCAATTCCTAAGCATCAATGTGGACCGTTGTACTCTATTTAGTGCTCTTAAAAGTATTACTTGCTAGTTGAGCCTTCGTGCCACGTTTCACAAGGTAAAGCCACGAATAGACCAAGTTATGTCTCAAATTTCACAAAAACATGAAAAGCTCCTCTATGGAGAGAGTCGAGAAATTCCGAAGCATCAATGTGAACCGTTGTATTCTATTTAGTGTTATGAGAAGTCTATCTTTCTAGTTTAGCCTTCGTGCAACGTTTCATAAGTTAAAGATGCGAATAGACCAAGTTATGATTGAAATTGTTCAAAAACGTGAAAATCTGCTCTATGGAAAGAGTTGAGCAAATCCAAAGCCTCAATGTGGACCGTTGTACTATATTTAGTGCTCTTAGATGTCTAACTTGCTAGTTGAGCCTTTGTGCCACGTTTTGGAGGGTAAAGAAGCGAATAGACCAAGTTATGTTTGAAATTGCGCAAAAACGTGAAAAGCTCCTCTATGGAGAGATGTGAGCAATTCCAAAGCATCAATGTGGACCGTTGTACTCTATTTAGTGCTCTTAAAAGTATTAATTGCTAGTTGAGCCTTCGTGCCACGTTTCGTTAGGTAAAGACGCGAATAGACCAAGTTATGTCTCAAATTTCACAAAAACGTGACATGCTCCTCTAAGGAGAGAGTTGAGCAATTCTAAAGCATCAATGTGGACCGTTGTGCTCTATTTAGTGTTCTTAGAAGTCTAACTTGCTAGTTTAGCCTTCGTGCATCGTTTCGTAAGTTAAAGATGCGAATAGACCAAGTTATGTTTGTAATTGTACAAAAACGTGAAAAGCACTTCTATGGAGAGAGTTGAGCAATTCCAAAGCATCAATGTCGACCGCTGTACTCTCTTTAGTGCTCTTGAAATTCTAACTTTTTAGTTGAGCCTTTGTGCCACGTTTCGTAAGGTAAAGATGCGAATGGACCTAGTTATGTTTGAAACTGCACAAAAACGTGAAAAGCTCTTCCATGGAGAGAGTTGAGCAATTCCTAAGCATCAATGTCGACCGTTGTACTCTATTTAGTGCTCTTAAAAGTATTACTTGCTAGTTGAGCCTTCGTGCCACGTTTCGTAAGGTAAAGCCGCGAATAGACCAAGTTATGTCTCAAATTTCACAAAAACATGGAAAGCTCCTCTATGGAGAGAGTCGAGAAATTCCGAAGCATCAATGTGAACCGTTGTATTCTATTTAGTGTTCTGAGAAGTCTATCTTTCTAGTTTAGCCTTCGTGCAACGTTTCATAAGTTAAAGATGCGAATAGACCAAGTTATGATTTAAATTGTTCAAAAACGTGAAAAGCTGCTCTATGGAAAGAGTTGAGCAATTCCAAAGCCTCAATGTAGACCGTTGTACTATATTTAGTGCTCTTAGATGTCTAACTTGCTAGTTGAGCCTTTGTGCCACATTTTGGAGGGTAAAGAAGCGAATAGACCAAGTTATGTTTGAAATTGCGCAAAAAACGTGAAAAGCTCCTCTATGGAGAGATGTGAGCAATTCCAAAGCATCAATGTCGACCGTTGTACTCTATTTAGGGCTCTTAAAAGTATAACTTTCTAGTTGAGTCTTCGTGCCACGTTTCGTAAGGTAAAGACGCGAATAGACCAAATTATGTCTCAAATTGCACAAAAACGTGAAAAGCTCCTCTATGGAGAGAGTTGAGCAATTCCAACGCATCAATGTGGACCGTTGTACTCTATTGAGTGCTCTTAAAAGTATAACTTGCTGGTTGAGCATTCGTGCCATGTTTCGTAAGGTAATGATGCGAATACACCAAGTTATGTTTGAAATTGCACAAGAACGTGAAATGCTCCTCTATAGAGAGAGTTGAGCAATTCCAAAGCATCAATGTGGACCGTTGTACTCTATTTAGTGCTCTTAAAAGTCTAACTTGCTAGTTGAGCCTTCGTGTCACGTTTCGTAAGGTAAAGATGCGAATACACCAAGTTACTTTTGAAATTGCGCAAAAACGTGAAAAGCTCCTCTATGGAGAGATGTGAGCAATTCCAAAGCATCAATGTGGACCGTTGTACTCTATTTAGTGCTCTTAAAAGTATTAATTGCTAGTTGAGCCTTCGTGCCACGTTTCGTTAGGTAAAGACGCGAATAGACCAAGTTATGTCTCAAATTTCACAAAAACGTGACATGCTCCTCTAAGGAGAGAGTTGAGCAATTCTAAAGCATCAATGTGGACCGTTGTGCTCTATTTAGTGTTCTTAGAAGTCTAACTTGCTAGTTTAGCCTTCGTGCATCGTTTCGTAAGTTAAAGATGCGAATAGACCAAGTTATGTTTGTAATTGTACAAAAACGTGAAAAGCACTTCTATGGAGAGAGTTGAGCAATTCCAAAGCATCAATGTCGACCGCTGTACTCTCTTTAGTGCTCTTGAAATTCTAACTTTTTAGTTGAGCCTTTGTGCCACGTTTCGTAAGGTAAAGATGCGAATGGACCTAGTTATGTTTGAAACTGCACAAAAACGTGAAAAGCTCTTCCATGGAGAGAGTTGAGCAATTCCTAAGCATCAATGTCGACCGTTGTACTCTATTTAGTGCTCTTAAAAGTATTACTTGCTAGTTGAGCCTTCGTGCCACGTTTCGTAAGGTAAAGCCGCGAATAGACCAAGTTATGTCTCAAATTTCACAAAAACATGGAAAGCTCCTCTATGGAGAGAGTCGAGAAATTCCGAAGCATCAATGTGAACCGTTGTATTCTATTTAGTGTTCTGAGAAGTCTATCTTTCTAGTTTAGCCTTCGTGCAACGTTTCATAAGTTAAAGATGCGAATAGACCAAGTTATGATTTAAATTGTTCAAAAACGTGAAAAGCTGCTCTATGGAAAGAGTTGAGCAATTCCAAAGCCTCAATGTAGACCGTTGTACTATATTTAGTGCTCTTAGATGTCTAACTTGCTAGTTGAGCCTTTGTGCCACATTTTGGAGGGTAAAGAAGCGAATAGACCAAGTTATGTTTGAAATTGCGCAAAAAACGTGAAAAGCTCCTCTATGGAGAGATGTGAGCAATTCCAAAGCATCAATGTCGACCGTTGTACTCTATTTAGGGCTCTTAAAAGTATAACTTTCTAGTTGAGTCTTCGTGCCACGTTTCGTAAGGTAAAGACGCGAATAGACCAAATTATGTCTCAAATTGCACAAAAACGTGAAAAGCTCCTCTATGGAGAGAGTTGAGCAATTCCAACGCATCAATGTGGACCGTTGTACTCTATTGAGTGCTCTTAAAAGTATAACTTGCTGGTTGAGCATTCGTGCCATGTTTCGTAAGGTAATGATGCGAATACACCAAGTTATGTTTGAAATTGCACAAGAACGTGAAATGCTCCTCTATAGAGAGAGTTGAGCAATTCCAAAGCATCAATGTGGACCGTTGTACTCTATTTAGTGCTCTTAAAAGTCTAACTTGCTAGTTGAGCCTTCGTGTCACGTTTCGTAAGGTAAAGATGCGAATACACCAAGTTACTTTTGAAATTGCACAAAAAAGTGAAATGCTCCTCTATGGAGAGAGTTGAGCAATTCCAAAGCATCAATGTGGACCGTTGTACTCTATTTAGTGCTCTTCAAAGTCTAACTTTCTAATTGAGCCTTCGTGCCACATTTCGTAAGGTAAAGACGCGAATAGACCAAGTTATGTCTCAAATTGCTGAAAAACGTGAAAAGCTCCTCTATGGAGAGAGTTGAGTGATTCCAAAGCATCAATAGGGAACGTTGTACTCTATTTAGTGCCCTTAAAAGTCTAACTTGCTAGTTGAGCCTTCGTGTCACGTTTCGTAAGGTAAAGATATGAATAGACCAAGTTATTTTTGAAATTGCACAAAAAAGTGAAATGCTCATTTATGGAGAGAGTTGAGCAATTCCAAAGCATCAATGTGGACCGTTGTACTCTATTTAGTGCTCTTAAAAGTTTAACTTGCTAGTTGAGCCTTCGTGTCACGTTTCGTAAGGTAAAGATGCGAATACACCAAGTTATTTTTGAAATTGCACAAAAAAGTGAAATGCTCCTCTATGGAGAGAGTTGAGCAATTCCAAAGCATCAATGTGGACCGTTGTACTCTATTTAGTGCTCTTAAAAGTATTAATTGCTAGTTGAGCCTTCGTGCCACGTTTCGTTAGGTAAAGACGCGAATAGACCAAGTTATGTCTCAAATTTCACAAAAACGTGACATGCTCCTCTAAGGAGAGAGTTGAGCAATTCTAAAGCATCAATGTGGACCGTTGTGCTCTATTTAGTGTTCTTAGAAGTCTAACTTGCTAGTTTAGCCTTCGTGCATCGTTTCGTAAGTTAAAGATGCGAATAGACCAAGTTATGTTTGTAATTGTACAAAAACGTGAAAAGCACTTCTATGGAGAGAGTTGAGCAATTCCAAAGCATCAATGTCGACCGCTGTACTCTCTTTAGTGCTCTTGAAATTCTAACTTTTTAGTTGAGCCTTTGTGCCACGTTTCGTAAGGTAAAGATGCGAATGGACCTAGTTATGTTTGAAACTGCACAAAAACGTGAAAAGCTCTTCCATGGAGAGAGTTGAGCAATTCCTAAGCATCAATGTCGACCGTTGTACTCTATTTAGTGCTCTTAAAAGTATTACTTGCTAGTTGAGCCTTCGTGCCACGTTTCGTAAGGTAAAGCCGCGAATAGACCAAGTTATGTCTCAAATTTCACAAAAACATGGAAAGCTCCTCTATGGAGAGAGTCGAGAAATTCCGAAGCATCAATGTGAACCGTTGTATTCTATTTAGTGTTCTGAGAAGTCTATCTTTCTAGTTTAGCCTTCGTGCAACGTTTCATAAGTTAAAGATGCGAATAGACCAAGTTATGATTTAAATTGTTCAAAAACGTGAAAAGCTGCTCTATGGAAAGAGTTGAGCAATTCCAAAGCCTCAATGTAGACCGTTGTACTATATTTAGTGCTCTTAGATGTCTAACTTGCTAGTTGAGCCTTTGTGCCACATTTTGGAGGGTAAAGAAGCGAATAGACCAAGTTATGTTTGAAATTGCGCAAAAAACGTGAAAAGCTCCTCTATGGAGAGATGTGAGCAATTCCAAAGCATCAATGTCGACCGTTGTACTCTATTTAGGGCTCTTAAAAGTATAACTTTCTAGTTGAGTCTTCGTGCCACGTTTCGTAAGGTAAAGACGCGAATAGACCAAATTATGTCTCAAATTGCACAAAAACGTGAAAAGCTCCTCTATGGAGAGAGTTGAGCAATTCCAACGCATCAATGTGGACCGTTGTACTCTATTGAGTGCTCTTAAAAGTATAACTTGCTGGTTGAGCATTCGTGCCATGTTTCGTAAGGTAATGATGCGAATACACCAAGTTATGTTTGAAATTGCACAAGAACGTGAAATGCTCCTCTATGGAAAGAGTTGAGCAATTCCAAAGCCTCAATGTAGACCGTTGTACTATATTTAGTGCTCTTAGATGTCTAACTTGCTAGTTGAGCCTTTGTGCCACATTTTGGAGGGTAAAGAAGCGAATAGACCAAGTTATGTTTGAAATTGCGCAAAAAACGTGAAAAGCTCCTCTATGGAGAGATGTGAGCAATTCCAAAGCATCAATGTCGACCGTTGTACTCTATTTAGGGCTCTTAAAAGTATAACTTTCTAGTTGAGTCTTCGTGCCACGTTTCGTAAGGTAAAGACGCGAATAGACCAAATTATGTCTCAAATTGCACAAAAACGTGAAAAGCTCCTCTATGGAGAGAGTTGAGCAATTCCAACGCATCAATGTGGACCGTTGTACTCTATTGAGTGCTCTTAAAAGTATAACTTGCTGGTTGAGCATTCGTGCCATGTTTCGTAAGGTAATGATGCGAATACACCAAGTTATGTTTGAAATTGCACAAGAACGTGAAATGCTCCTCTATAGAGAGAGTTGAGCAATTCCAAAGCATCAATGTGGACCGTTGTACTCTATTTAGTGCTCTTAAAAGTCTAACTTGCTAGTTGAGCCTTCGTGTCACGTTTCGTAAGGTAAAGATGCGAATACACCAAGTTACTTTTGAAATTGCGCAAAAACGTGAAAAGCTCCTCTATGGAGAGATGTGAGCAATTCCAAAGCATCAATGTGGACCGTTGTACTCTATTTAGTGCTCTTAAAAGTATTAATTGCTAGTTGAGCCTTCGTGCCACGTTTCGTTAGGTAAAGACGCGAATAGACCAAGTTATGTCTCAAATTTCACAAAAACGTGACATGCTCCTCTAAGGAGAGAGTTGAGCAATTCTAAAGCATCAATGTGGACCGTTGTGCTCTATTTAGTGTTCTTAGAAGTCTAACTTGCTAGTTTAGCCTTCGTGCATCGTTTCGTAAGTTAAAGATGCGAATAGACCAAGTTATGTTTGTAATTGTACAAAAACGTGAAAAGCACTTCTATGGAGAGAGTTGAGCAATTCCAAAGCATCAATGTCGACCGCTGTACTCTCTTTAGTGCTCTTGAAATTCTAACTTTTTAGTTGAGCCTTTGTGCCACGTTTCGTAAGGTAAAGATGCGAATGGACCTAGTTATGTTTGAAACTGCACAAAAACGTGAAAAGCTCTTCCATGGAGAGAGTTGAGCAATTCCTAAGCATCAATGTCGACCGTTGTACTCTATTTAGTGCTCTTAAAAGTATTACTTGCTAGTTGAGCCTTCGTGCCACGTTTCGTAAGGTAAAGCCGCGAATAGACCAAGTTATGTCTCAAATTTCACAAAAACATGGAAAGCTCCTCTATGGAGAGAGTCGAGAAATTCCGAAGCATCAATGTGAACCGTTGTATTCTATTTAGTGTTCTGAGAAGTCTATCTTTCTAGTTTAGCCTTCGTGCAACGTTTCATAAGTTAAAGATGCGAATAGACCAAGTTATGATTTAAATTGTTCAAAAACGTGAAAAGCTGCTCTATGGAAAGAGTTGAGCAATTCCAAAGCCTCAATGTAGACCGTTGTACTATATTTAGTGCTCTTAGATGTCTAACTTGCTAGTTGAGCCTTTGTGCCACATTTTGGAGGGTAAAGAAGCGAATAGACCAAGTTATGTTTGAAATTGCGCAAAAAACGTGAAAAGCTCCTCTATGGAGAGATGTGAGCAATTCCAAAGCATCAATGTCGACCGTTGTACTCTATTTAGGGCTCTTAAAAGTATAACTTTCTAGTTGAGTCTTCGTGCCACGTTTCGTAAGGTAAAGACGCGAATAGACCAAATTATGTCTCAAATTGCACAAAAACGTGAAAAGCTCCTCTATGGAGAGAGTTGAGCAATTCCAACGCATCAATGTGGACCGTTGTACTCTATTGAGTGCTCTTAAAAGTATAACTTGCTGGTTGAGCATTCGTGCCATGTTTCGTAAGGTAATGATGCGAATACACCAAGTTATGTTTGAAATTGCACAAGAACGTGAAATGCTCCTCTATAGAGAGAGTTGAGCAATTCCAAAGCATCAATGTGGACCGTTGTACTCTATTTAGTGCTCTTAAAAGTCTAACTTGCTAGTTGAGCCTTCGTGTCACGTTTCGTAAGGTAAAGATGCGAATACACCAAGTTACTTTTGAAATTGCACAAAAAAGTGAAATGCTCCTCTATGGAGAGAGTTGAGCAATTCCAAAGCATCAATGTGGACCGTTGTACTCTATTTAGTGCTCTTCAAAGTCTAACTTTCTAATTGAGCCTTCGTGCCACATTTCGTAAGGTAAAGACGCGAATAGACCAAGTTATGTCTCAAATTGCTGAAAAACGTGAAAAGCTCCTCTATGGAGAGAGTTGAGTGATTCCAAAGCATCAATAGGGAACGTTGTACTCTATTTAGTGCCCTTAAAAGTCTAACTTGCTAGTTGAGCCTTCGTGTCACGTTTCGTAAGGTAAAGATATGAATAGACCAAGTTATTTTTGAAATTGCACAAAAAAGTGAAATGCTCATTTATGGAGAGAGTTGAGCAATTCCAAAGCATCAATGTGGACCGTTGTACTCTATTTAGTGCTCTTAAAAGTTTAACTTGCTAGTTGAGCCTTCGTGTCACGTTTCGTAAGGTAAAGATGCGAATACACCAAGTTATTTTTGAAATTGCACAAAAAAGTGAAATGCTCCTCTATGGAGAGAGTTGAGCAATTCCAAAGCATCAATGTGGACCGTTGTACTCTATTTAGTGCTCTTCAAAATCTAACTTTCTAGTTGAGCCATCGTGCCACATTTCGTAAGGTAAAGACGCGAATAGACCAAGTTATGTCTCAAATTGCTCAAAAACGTGAAAAGCTCCTCTATGGAGAGAGTTGAGTCATTCCAAAGCATCAATGTGGACCGTTGTACTCTATTTAGTCATCTTAAAAGTCTAAGTTGCTAGCTGAGCCTTCGTGCCACGTTTCGTAAGTTAAAGACACGAATAGACCAAGTTATGTTTGAAAATGCACAATAACGTGAAAAGCTCCTCTATGGAGAGAGTTGAGCAATTCCAAAGCATCAATGTGGACCGTTGTACTCTATTTATTGCTCTTAAAGGTATTACTTGCTACTTGAGCCTTCCTGCCGCGTTTCGTAGGGTAAAGGCGTGAATAGACCAAGTTATGTCTCAAATTGCACAAAAACGTCAAAAGCTCCTCGATAAAGAGAGTCGAGAAATTCCAAAGCATCAATGTCGACCAAGTTATGTTTGTAATTGTAGAAAAAAGTGAAAAGCTCCTCTAAGGAGAGAGTTGAGCAATTCCAAAGCATCAATGTGGACCGTTGTACTCTATTTAGTTCTCTTAGAAGTCTAACTTGCTAGTTGAGCCTTCGTGCCACGTTTTGGAAGGTAAAGATGCGAATAGACCAAGTTATGTTTGAAATTACACAAAAACGTTAAAAACTCCTCTATGGAGAGATTTCAGCAATTCCAAAGCATCAATGTCGACCGTTATACTCTATTTAGGGCTCTTAAAAGTCTAACTTGCTAGATGAGCCTTCGTGCCACGTTTCGTAAGGTAAAGACACGAATAGACCAGGTTATGTTTCAAATTGCAGAAAAACGTGAAAAGCTCCTCTATGGAGAGAGTTGAGCAATTCCAAAGCATCAATGTGGACCGTTGTACCCTATTTAGCGTTCTTAGAAGTTTAGCTTGCTAGCTTGGCCTCAGTGCAACATTTCACAAGTTAAAGATGTGAATAGACGAAGTTATGTTCGCAATTTTACAAAAACGTGAAAAGCTCCTCTATGGAGAGAGTTGAGCAATTCCAAAGCATCGATGTGCGCCGTTGTACTCTATTGAGGGCTCTTAAAAGTCTAACTTGATAGTTGAGCCTTCGTGCTACGTTTCGTAAGGTAAAGATGCGAATACACCAACTTATGTATGAAATTGCACAAAAACCGGAAATGCTCCTCTATGGAGAGAGTTGAGCAATTCCAAAGCATCAATGTGGACCGTTGTACTCTATTTAGTGCTATGAAAAGTCTAACTTGCTTGTTGAGCCTTTGTGCCACGTTTGGTAAGGTAAAGACGCGAATAGACCAAGTTATGTATGAAATTGGACAAAAATGTGAAAAGCTCCTCTATGGAGAGAGTTGAGCAATTCTAAAGCATCAATGTGGCCAATTGTGCTCTATTTATTGTTCTTAGTTGTCTAACTTGCTAGTTTAGCCTTCGTGCAACGTTTCGTAAGTTAAAGATGCGAATAGACCAAGTTATGTTTGCAATTGTACAAAAACGTGAAAAGCTCCTCTATGGAGAGAGTTGAGCAATTCCAAAGCATCAATGTGGACCGCTGTACTCTATTTAGTGATCTTAAAAGTCTAACTTTCCCTTTGAGCCGTCGTGACACGTTTCATAAGGTAAAGATGCGAATAGACCATGTTATGTTTGAAATGGCACAAAAACGCGAAAAGCTCCTCTATGGAGAGAGTTGAGCAATTCCAAAGCATCAATGTCGACGGTTGTACTCTATTTAGTGCTCTTAAAAGTATTACTCGCTAGTTGAGCCTTTGTGCCACGTTTCGTAAGGTATAGACGTGAATAGACCAAGTTATGTCTCAAATTGCACAAAAACGTGAAAAGCTCCTCTATGCAGAGAGTCGAGAAATTCCAAAGCATCAATGTGGACCGTTGTACTCTATTTAGTGTTCTTAGAACTCTATCTTTCTGGTTTAGCCTTCGTGCAAAGTTTCGTAAGTTAATGATGTGAATAGACCAAGTTATGTTTGAAATTGTACAAAAACGTGAAAAGCTCCTCCATGGAGTGAGTTGAGCAATTCCAAACCATCAATGTGGACCGTTGCACTCTATTTAGTGCTCTTAGAAGTCTAACTTGCTAGTTGAGCCTTCGTGCCACGTTTCGGAAGGTAAAGATGCGAATAGACCAAGTTATGTTTGAAATTGCACAAAAATGCGAAACGCTCCTTTATGGAGAGAGTTGAGCAATTCCAAAGGATCAATGTGGCCCGTTGTGCTCTATTTAGTGCTCTTAAAAGTATTACTTGCTATTTGAGCCTTCGTGCTACGTTTCGTAAGGTAAAGACTCGAGTCGACCAAGTTATGTCTGAAATTGCACAAAAACGTGAAAAGCTCCTCTATGGAGAGAGTCGAGAAATTCCAAACCATCAATGTGGACCGTTGTATTCTATTTAGTGTTCTGAGAAGTCTATCTTTCTAGTTTAGCCTTCGTGCAACGTTTCATAAGTTAAAGATACGAATAGACCAAGTTATGATTGAAATTGTTCAAAAACGTGGAAAGCTCCACTACGGAGAGAGTTGAGCAATTCCAAAGATGCAATGTGGACCGTTGTACTCTATTTAGTGCTCTTAGATGTATAACTTGCTAGTGGAGCGTTCGTGCCACGTTTCGGAGGGTAAAGATGCGAATAGGCCAAGTTATGTTTGAAATTGCACAAAAACGCGAAAAGCTCCTCTATAGAGGGAGTTGAGCAATTTCATAGCATCAATGTGGACCATTGTACTCTATTGACTGCTCTTAAAAGTATAACTTGCTAGTTGAGCATTCGTGCCATGTTTCGTAAGGTAATGATGCGAATACGCCAAGTTATGTTTGAAATTGCACAAGAACGTGAAATGCTCCTCTATGGAGAGAGTTAGCAATTCAAAGCATCAATGTGGACCATTGTACTCTATTTAGTGCTCTTCAAAGTCTAACTTGCTAGTTGATCCTTCGTGCCGCATTTCGTATGGTAAAGACGCGAATAGACCAAGGTATGTCTCAAATTGCTCAAAAACGTGAAAAGCTCCTCTATGGAGAGAGTTGAGTAATTTCAAAGCATCAATATAGACCGTTGTACTCCATTTAGTGCTCCTAAAAGTCTAACTTGCTAGTTGAGCCTTCGTCCCACGTTTGTAAGGCAAAGATGCGAATACACCAAGTTATTTTTGAAATTGCACAAAAAAGTGAAATGTTCCTCTATGGAGAGAGTAGAGCAATTCCAAAGCATCAATTTGAACCGTTGTACTCTATTTATTGCTCTTAAAAGTCTAACTTGCTAGTTGAGCCTTCGTGCCACGTTTCGTAAGGTAAAGACACTAATAGACCAACTTACACGAATAGACCAAGTTATGTTTGAAATTGCACAAAAAAGTGAAAAGCTCCTCTATGGAGAGAGTTGAGAAATTCCAAAGCATCAATGTGGACCGTTGTACTCTATTTAGTGTTCTTAGAAGTATAACTTGCTAGTTGAGCCTTCGTGCCACGTTTCGTAAGGTAAAGATGCGAATAGACCAAGTTATGTTCGCAATTGTACAAAAACGTGAAACGCTCCTCTATGGAGAGAGTTGAGCAATTCCAAATCATCAATGTGGACCGCTGTACTACGTTTAGTGCTCTTAAAAGTCTAACTTGCTAGCTGAGCCTTCGTGCCAGTTTTCGTAAGGTAAAGATGCGAATAGACCAAGTTATGTTTGAAATTGCACAAAAATGTGAAAAGCTCCCCTATGGAGAGAGCTGAGCAATTCCAAAGCATCAATGTGTACCGTTGTACTCTATTTATTGCTCTTAAAAGTATAACTTGCTAGTTGAGCCTTCGTGCCACGTTTCGTAAGGTAAAGATGCGAATAGACCAAGTTATGTTCGCAACTGTACAAAAACGTGAAAAGCTCCTCCATGGAGAGAGTTGAGCAATTCCACAGCATCAATGTGAACCGCTGTACTATATTTAGTGCTCTTAAAAGTCTAACTTGCTAGTTGAGACTTCGTGCCACGTTTCATAAGGTAATGATGCGAATAGACCAAGTTATGTTTGAAATTGCACAAAAACGTGAAAAGCTCCTCTATGGAGAGAGTTGAGCAATTCCAAAGCATCAATTAGGACCGTTGTACTCTATTTAGTGCTTTTATAAGTATTACTTGCTAGTTGAGCCTTCGTGCCACGTTTCGTAAGGTAAAGATGTGAGTAGACCAAGTTATGTCTCAAATTGCACAAAAACGTGAAAAGCTCCTCTATACAGAGAGTCGAGAAATTCCAAAGCATCAATGTGGACCGTTGTACTCTATTTAGTGTTCTTAAAAGTCTTTCTTTCTAGTTTAGCCTTCGTGCAGAGTTTCGTAAGTTAAAGATGCGAATAGACCAAGTTATGTTTGAAATTGTAAAAAAACGTGAAAAGCTCCTCTATGGAGAGAGTTGAGCAATTCCAAAGAATCAATGTGGACCGTTGTACTCTATTTAGTGTTCATAGAAGTCTAACTTGCTAGTCTAGCCTTTGTGCAACGTTTCGTAAGTTAAAGATGCGAATAGACCAAGTTATGTTTGAAATTCTACAAAAACGTGAAAAGCTCCTCTATGGAGAGAGTTGAGCAATTCCAAAGCATCAATTTGGACCGTTGTACTCTATTTAGTGCTCTTAGAAGTCTAACTTGCTGGTTGAGCCTTCGTGCCACGTTTCGTAAGCTAAAGACGCGAATAGACCAAGTTACGTTTGAAGTTGCACAAAAACGTCAAAGGCTCCTCTATGGAGAGAGTTGAGCAATTCCAAAGCATCAATGTGGACCGTTGTACTCTATTTATTGTTCATAGAAGTCTATTTTGCTAGTCTAGCCTTTGTGCGACGTTTCGTAAGTTAAAGATGCGAATAGACCAAGTTATGTTTGAAATTGTACAAAAACATGAAAAGCTCCTCTATGAGGAGAGTTGAGCAATTCCAAAGCATCAATCTGCACCGTTGTACTCTATTTAGTGCTCTTAGAAGTCGAACTTGCTAGTTGAGTCTTCCTACCACGTTTCGGAAGGTACAGATGCGAATATACCAAATTATGTTTGAAATTGCGCAAAAACGTGAAAAGCTCTTCTATGGATAGAGTTGAGGAATTCCAAAGCATCAATGTGGACCGTTGTACTCTATTTAGTGCTCTTAAAAGTATAACTCGCTAGTTGAGCCTTCGTGCCACGTTTCGTAAGGGAAAGACGCGAATAGACCAATTTATGTTTCAAATTGCACAAAAACGTGAAAAGCTCCTCTATGGAGAGAGTTGAGCAATTCCCAAGCATCAATGTGGACCATTGTACTCTATTGAGTGCTCTTAAATGTCTAACTTGCTAGTTGAGCCTTCGTGCCATATTTCGTAAGGTAAAGACGTGAAGAGAGCAAGTTATGTCTTAAATTGCTCAAAAACGTGAAAAGCTCCTCTATGGAGAGAGTTGAGCAATTCCAAAGCATCAATGTGGACCGTTGTACTCTATTTAGTGCTCTTAAAAGTATTACTTGCTATTTGCGCCTTCGTGCCACGTTTCGTATGGTAAAGACGCGAATAGACCAAGTTATGTCTCAAATTGCACAAAAACGTGAAAAGCTCCTCCATGGAGAGAATCGAGAAATTCCAAAGCATCAATGTGGACCATTGTACTCTATTTAGTGTTCTTGGAAGTCTATCTTTCTAGTTTAGCCTTCGTGCAACGTTTCATAAGTTAAAGATCCGAATAGACCAAGTTATGATTGAAATTGTATAAAAACGTGAAAAGCTCCCCTATGGAGAGAGTTGAGCAATTCCAAAGCATCAATGTGGACCGTTGTACTCTACTTAGTGCTCTTAGAAGTCTAACTTGCTAGTTGAGCCTCCGTGCCACGTTTCGGAAGGTAAAGATGCGAATAGACCAAGTTATGTTTGAAAGTGGACAAGAACGTGAAACGCTCCTCTATGGAGAGAGTTGAGCCATTCCAAAGCATCAATTTGGACCGTTGTACTCTATTTAGTGCTCTTAAAAGTATTGCTTGCTAGTTGAGCCTTTGTGCCACGTTTCGTAAGGTAATAATGCGAATACACCAAGTTTTGTTTGAAATTGCACAAGAACGTGAAATGCTCCTCTATGGAAAGAGTTGAGCAATTCCAAAGCATCAATGTGGACCGTTGTACTCTATTTAGTGCTCTTAAAAGTCTAACTTGCTAGTTGAGCCTTCATGCCACATTTCGTAAGGTAAAGACGCGAATAGACCAAGTTATGTCTCAAATTGCACAAAAACGTCAAAAGCTCCTCTATGGAGAGAGTTGAGCAATTCCAAAGCATAAATGTGGACCGTTGTACTCTATTGAGTGCTCTTAAAAGTATAACTTGCTAGTTGAGCATTTGCGCCACGTTTCGTAAGGTAATGATGCGAATACACCAAGTTATGTTTGAAGTGGCACATGAACGTGAAATGCTCCTCTATGGGGAGATTTGAGCAATTCCAAAGCATCAATGTGGACCGTTGTACTCTATTTAGTGCTCTCAAAAGTCTAACATGCTTGTTGAGCCTTCATGCCACATGTCGTAAGGTAAAGACGCGAATAGTCCAAGTTATGTCTCAATATGCTCAAAAACGTGAAAAGCTCCTCTATGGAGAGAGTTGACCAATCCCAAAGCATCAATGTAGACCGTGGTACTCTATTTAGTGCTCTTAAACGTCTAACTTGCTAGTTGAGCCTTCATGCCACGTTTCGTAAGGTAAAGATGCGAATAAACCAAGTGATGTTTGAAATTGCACAAAAACGTGAAAAGCTCCTCTATGGAGAGAGTTCAGCAATTCCAAAGCATCAATGTGTACCGTTGCACTCTATTTAGTACTCTTAAAAGTATAAATTGCTAGTTGAGCCTTCGTGCCACGTTTCGTAAGGTAAAGACGCGAATGGACCAAGTTATGTCTCAACTTGCAGAAAAACGTGAAAAGCTCCTCTATCGAGAGAGTTGAGCAATTCCAAAGCATCAATGTGAACCGTTGTACTCTATTGAGTACTCTTAAAAGTCTAACTCGCTAGTTGAGCCTTTGTGCCATGTTTCGTAAGGTAAAGATGTGAATACACCAAGTTATTTTTGAAATTGCACAAAAACGTGAAATGCTCCTCTATGGAGAGTTGAGCAATTCAAAAGCATCAATGTGGACCTTTGTACTCTATTTAGTGCACTTAAAATTCTAACTTGCTAGTTGAGCCTTCGTGCCACGTTTCGTAAGGTAAAGACGCGAATAGACCAAGTTACGTTTGAAATTGCACAAAAACGTGAAAGGCTCCTCTATGGAGAGAGTTGAGCAATTCAAAAGCATCAATGTGGACCTTTGTACTCTATTTAGTGCTTTTAAAATTCTAACTTTCTAGTTGAGCCTTCGTGCCACGTTTCGTAAGGTAAAGACGCGAATAGACCAAGTTACGTTTGAAATTGCACAAAAACGTGAAAGGCTCCTCTATGGAGAGAGTTGAGCAATTCCAAAGCATCAATGTGGATTGTTGTACTCTATTTAGTGTTCATAGAAGTCTAACTTGCTAGTCTAACCTTTGTGCAACGTTTCGTAAGTTAAAGATGCGAATAGACCAAGTTATGTTTGAATTTGTACAAAAACGTGAAAAGCTCCTCTATGGAGAGAGTTGAGCAATTCCAAAGCATCAATCTGGACCGTTGTACTCCATTTAGTGCTTTTAGGAGTCTAACTTGGTAGTTGAGCCTTTGTGCCATGTTTCGTAAGGTAAAGACGCGAATAGACCAAGTTACGTTTCAAATTTCACAAAAACGTGAAAGGCTCCTCTGTGGAGAGAGTTGAGCAATTCCAAAGCATCAATGTGGACCGTTGTACTCTATTTAGTGTTCATAGAAGTCTAACTTGCTACTCTAGCCTTTGTGCAACGTTTCGTAAGTTAAAGACGCGAATAGACCAAGTTATGTTTGAAATTGCACAAAAACGTGAAAAGCTCCTCTATGGAGAGAGTTTAGCAATTCCAAAGCATCACTGTGTATCGTTGCACTCTATTTAGTACTCTTAAAAGTATAACTTGCTAGTTGAGCCTTCGTGCCACGTTTCGTAAGGTAGAGACGCGAATGGACCAAGTTATGTCTCAACTTGCAGAAAAAGTGAAAAGCTCCTCTATGGAGAGAGTTGAGGAATTCCAAAGCATCAATGTGGACCGTTGTACTCTATTGAGTACTCTTAAAAGTCTAACTCGCTAGTTGAGCCTTCGTGCCATGTTTCCTAAGGTAAAGATGTGAATAGACCAAGTTATGTTTGAAATTGCACAAGAACGTGAAATGCTCCTCTATAGAGAGAGTTGAGCAATTCAAAAGCATCAATGTGGTCCTTTGTACTCTATTTAGTACTCTTAAAATTCTTACTTGCTAGTTGAGCATTCGTGCCACGTTTCGTAAGGTAAAGACGCGAATAGACCAAGTTACGTTTGAAATAAGACAAAAACGTGAAAGGCTCCTCTATGGAGAGAGTTGAGCAATTCCAAAGAATCAATGTGGACCGTTGTACTCTATTTAGTGTTCATAGAAGTCTAACTTGCTAGTCTAGCCTTTGTGCAACGTTTCGTAAGTTAAAGATGCGAATAGACCAAGTTTTGATTGAAATTCTACAAAAACGTGAAAAGTTCCTCTATGGAGAGAGTTGAGCAATTCCAAAGCATCAATCTGGACCGTTGTACTCTATTTAGTGCTCTTAGAAGTCTAACTTGCTGGTTGAGCCTTCGTGCCACGTTTCGTAAGGTAAAGACGCGAATCGACCAAGTTACATTTCAAATTGCACAAAGACGTGAAAGGCTCCTCTACGGAGAGAGTTGAGCAATTCCAAAGCATCAATGTGGACCGTTGTACTCTATTTAGTGTTCATAGAAGTCTAAAATGCTAGTCTAGCCTTTGTGCAACGTTTCGTAAGTTAAAGATGCGAATAGCTCCTCTGTGGAGAGAGTTCAGCAATTCCAAAGCATCAATGTGTACCGTTGCACTCTATTTAGTACTCTTAAAAGTATAACTTGCTAGTTGAGCCTTCGTGCCACGTTTCGTAAGGTAGAGACGCGAATGGACCAAGTTCTGTCTCAAATTACAGAAAAACGTGAAAAGCTCCTCTATGGAGAGAGTTGAGCAATTCCAAAGCATCAATGTGGACCGTTGTACTCTATTGAGTACTCGTAAAAGTCTAACTTGCCAGTTGAGCCTTCGTGCCAAGTTTGCTAAGGAAGAGATGTGAATACACCAAGTTATGTTTGAAATTACACAAAAACTTGAAATGCTCCTTTATGGAGAGAGTTGAGCAATTCCAAAGCATCAATGTGGACCGTTGTACTCTATTTAGTGGTCTTAAAAGTCTAATTTTCTAGTTGAGCCTTTGTGCCAAGTTTCGTAAGTTAAAGACGCGAATAGACCAAGTTATGTTTGAAATTGCACAAAAACGTGAAAAGCTCCTCTATGGAGAGAGTTGAGCAATTCCAAAGCATCAATTTGGATCGTTGTACTCTATCTGGTGTTCATAGAAGTCTAACTTGCTAGTTTAGCGTTTGTCCAACGTTTCGTCAGTTAAAGATGCGAATAAACCAAGTTATGTTTACAATTGTAGAAAAACGTGAAAAGGTCCTCTGTGGAGAGAGTTGAGCAATTCCAAAACATCAATGTGGACCGCTGTACTCTATTTAGTGCTCTGAAATGTCTAACTTGCTAGTTGAGCCTTCGTGCCACGTTTCGTAAGGTAAAGATGCGAATAGACCATGTTATGTTTGAAATTGCACAAAAACGTGAAAAGCTCCTCTATGGAGAGATTTGAGCAATTCCAAAGCATCAATGTGGACCGTTCTACTCTATTTAGTGTTCTTAGAAGTCTATTTTTCTAGTTTAGCCTTTGTGCAACGTTTCGTAAGTTGAAGATGCGAATTGACCAAGTTATCTTTGAAATTGTGTAAAAACGTGAAAAGCTCCTCTATGGAGAGAGTTGAGCAATTCCAAAGAATCAATGTGGACCGTTGTGCTCTATTTATTGCTCTTCGAAGTCTAACTCGCTAGTTGAGCCTTCGTGCCACCTTTCGGAAGGTAAAGATGCGAATAGACCAAGTTATGTTTGAAATTGCACAAAAACGTGAAAAGCTACTCTATGGAGAGAGTTGAGCAATTCCAAAGCATCAATGTGGACCGTTGTACTCTATTGAGTACTCGTAAAAGTCTAACTTGCCAGTTGAGCCTTCGTGCCAAGTTTGCTAAGGAAAAGATGTGAATACACCAAGTTATGTTTGAAATTACACAAAAACTTGAAATGCTCCTTTATGGAGAGAGTTGAGCAATTCCAAAGCATCAATGTGGACCGTTGTACTCTATTTAGTGGTCTTAAAAGTCTAATTTTCTAGTTGAGCCTTTGTGCCAAGTTTCGTAAGTTAAAGACGCGAATAGACCAAGTTATGTTTGAAATTGCACAAAAACGTGAAAATCTCCTCTATGGAGAGAGTTGAGCAATTCCAAAGCATCAATTTGGATCGTTGTACTCTATCTGGTGTTCATAGAAGTCTAACTTGCTAGTTTAGCGTTTGTCCAACGTTTCGTCAGTTAAAGATGCGAATAAACCAAGTTATGTTTACAATTGTAGAAAAACGTGAAAAGGTCCTCTGTGGAGAGAGTTGAGCAATTCCAAAACATCAATGTGGACCGCTGTACTCTATTTAGTGCTCTGAAATGTCTAACTTGCTAGTTGAGCCTTCGTGCCACGTTTCGTAAGGTAAAGATGCGAATAGACCATGTTATGTTTGAAATTGCACAAAAACGTGAAAAGCTCCTCTATGGAGAGATTTGAGCAATTCCAAAGCATCAATGTGGACCATTCTACTCTATTTAGTGTTCTTAGAAGTCTATTTTTCTAGTTTAGCCTTTGTGCAACGTTTCGTAAGTTGAAGAAGCGAATTGACCAAGTTATCTTTGAAATTGTGTAAAAACGTGAAAAGCTCCTCTATGGAGAGAGTTGAGCAATTCCAAAGAATCAATGTGGACCGTTGTGCTCTATTTATTGCTCTTCGAAGTCTAACTCGCTAGTTGAGCCTTCGTGCCACCTTTCGGAAGGTAAAGATGCGAATAGACCAAGTTATGTTTGAAATTGCACAAAAACGTGAAAAGCTACTCTATGGAGAGAGTTGAGCAATTCCAAACCATCAATGTGTAACGTTGTACTCTATTTAGTGCTCTTAAAAGTTTAACTTGCTAGTTAAGCCTTCATGTCACATTTCGTAAGGTAAAGACGCGAATGGATCAACTTATGTCTCAACTTGCACTAAAACGTGAAAAGCTCCTCTATGGAGAGAGTTGATCAATTCCAAAGCATCAATGTGGACCGTTGTACTCTATTGAGTACTCTTAAAAGTCTAACTTGCCAGTTGAGCCTTCGTGCCACGTTTACTAAGGTAAAGATGCGAATAGACCAAGTTATGTTTGAAATTGCACAAAAACGTGAAATGCTCCTCTATGGAGAGAGTTCAGCAATTCAAAAGCATCAATGTGGACCTTTGTAATCTATTTAGTGCTCTTAAAATTCTAACTTGCTAGTTGAGCCTTCGTGCCACATTTCGTAAGGTAAAGACGCGAATAGACCAAGTTACGTTTGAAATTGCACAAAAACGTGAAAGGCTCCTCTATGGAGAGAGTTGAGCATTTCAAAAGCATCAATGTGGACCGTTGTACTCTATTTAGTGCTCTTAAAAGTCTAATTTGCTAGTTGAGCCTCTGTGCCACGTTTCGTAAGTTAAAGACGCGAATAGACCAAGTTATGTTTGAAATTACACAAAAACTTGAAAAGCTCCTCTATGGAGAGATTTGAGCATCTCCAAAGCATCAATTTGGACCGTTGCACTCTATTTAGTGTTCATAGAAGTCTAACTTGTTTGTTTAGCCTTTGTGCAACGTTTCGTAAGTTAAAGATGCGAATAAACCAAGTTATGTTTACAATTGTAGAAAAACGTGAAACGGTCTTCTATGGAGAGAGTTTAGCAATTCCAAAGCATCAATGTGGACCGCTGTACTCCATTTAGTGCTCTTAAAAGTATTACTTGCTAGTTGAGCCTTCATGCCACGTTTCGTAAGGTAAAGATGCGAATAGACCAAGTTATGTTTGAAATTGCACAAAAAAGTGAAAAGCTCCTCTATGGAGAGAGTTCAGCAATTCCAAAGCATCAATGTGTACCGTTGCACTCTATTTAGTACTCATAAAAGTATAACTTGCTAGTTGAGCCTTCGTGCCACGCTTCGTAAGGTAAAGACGCAAATGGACCAAGTTATGTCTCAACTTGCAGAAAAACATGAAAATCTCCTCTTTGGAGAGAGTTGAGCAATTCCAATGCATCAATGTGGACCGTTGTACTCTATTGGGTACACTTAAAAGTCTAACTCGCTAGTTGAGCCTTCGTGCCATGTTTCGTAAGGTAAAGATGTGAATACACCAAGTTATGTTTGAAATTGCACAAAAACGTGAAATGCTCCTCTATGGAGAGAGTTCAGCAATTCAAAAGCATCAATGTGGACCTTTGTAATCTATTTAGTGCTCTTAAAATTCTAACTTGCTAGTTGAGCCTTCGTGCCACATTTCGTAAGGTAAAGACGCGAATAGACCAAGTTACGTTTGAAATTGCACAAAAACGTGAAAGGCTCCTCTATGGAGAGAGTTGAGCAATTCCAAAGCATCAATGTGGACCGTTGTACTCTATTTAGTGTTCATAGAAGTCTAACTTGCTACTCTAGCCTTTGTGCAACGTTTCGGAAGTTCAAGATGCGAATAGACCAAGTTCTGTTTGAAATTGTACAAAAATGTGAAAAGATCCTCTATGGAGAGAGTTGAGCAATTCCAAAGCATCAATCTGGACCGTTGTACTCTATTTAGTGCTCTTAGAAGTCTAACTTGCTAGTTGAGCCTTGCTGCCACGTTTCGGAAGGTAAAGATGCGAATATACCAAGTTATGTTTGAAATTGCAAAAAATGTGAAATGCTCCTCTATGGAGAGAGTCGAGAAATTCCAAAGCATCAATGTGGACCGTTGTATTCTATTTAGTGTTATGAGAAGTCTATCTTTCTGGTTTAGCCTTCGTGCAACGATTCATAAATTAAAGATGCGAGTAGACCAAACTATGATTGAAATTGCTGAAAAACGTGGAAAGCTCCTCTATGGAGAGAGTTGAGCAATTCCAAAGCATCAATATCGACCGTTGTACACTATTTAGGGCTCTTAAAACTATAACTTTCTAGTTGAGCCTTCGTGCCACGTTTCGTAAGGTAAAGATGCGAATAGACCAAGTTATGTCTGGAATTGCACAAAAACGTGACAAGCTCCTCTACGGAGAGAGTTGAGCAATTCCAAAGCATCAATGTGGACCGTTGTAGTCTATTGAGTACTCTTAAAAGTCTAACTCGCTAGTTGAGCCTTCGTGCCATGTTTCGTAAGGTAAAGATGTGAATACACCAAGTTATGTTTGAAATTGCACAAAAACGTGAAATGCTCCTCTATGGAGTGAGTTGAGCAATTCAAAAGCATCAATGTGGACTTTTGTACTCTATTTAGTGCTCTTAAAATTCTTACTTGCTGGTTGAGCCTTCGTGCCACGTTTCGTAAGGTAAAGACGCGAATAGACCAAGTTACGTTTGAAATTGCAAAAAAACGTGAAAGGCTCCTCTATGGAGAGAGTTCAGCAATTCCAAAGCATCAATGTGTACCTTTGCACTCTATTTAGTACTCTTAAAAGTATAACTTGCTAGTTCAGCCTTCGTGCCACGTTTCGTAAGGTAAAGACGCGAATGGACCAAGTTATGTCTCCTCTTGCAGAAAAACGTGAAAAACTCCTCTATGGAGAGAGTTGAGGAATTCCAAAGCATCAATGTGGACCGTTGTACTCTATTGAGTACTCTTAAAAGTCTAACTCGCTAGTTGAGCCTTCGTGCCATGTTTCGTAAGGTAAAGATGTGAATACACGAAGTTATGTTTGAAATTGCACAAAAACGTGAAATGCTCCTCTACGGAGAGAGTTGAGCAATTCAAAAGCATCAATGTGTTCCTTTGTACTCTATTTAGTACTCTTAAAATTCTTACTTGCTAGTTGAGAATTCGTGCCACGTTTCGTAAGGTAAAGACGCGAATAAACCAAGTTACGTTTGAAATAGCACAAAAACGTGAAAGGCTCCTCTATGGAGAGAGTTGAGCAATTCCAAAGAATCAATGTAGACCGTTGTACTCTATTTAGTGTTCATAGAAGTCTAACTTGCTAGTCTAGCCTTTGTGCAACGTTTCGTAAGTTAAAGATGCGAATAGACCAAGTTATGTTTGAAATTCAACAAAAACGTGAAAAGCTCCTCTATGGAGAGAGTTGAGAAATTCCAAAGCATCAATCTGGACCGTTGTACTCTATTTAGTGCTCTTAAAAGTATAACTCGCTAGATGAGCCTTCGTGCCACGTTTCGTAAGGGAAAGATGCGAAGTGACCAAGTTATGTTTCAAATTGCACAAAAACGGGAAAAGCTCTTCTATGGAGAGAGTTGAGCAATTCCAAAGCATCAATCTGGACCGTTGTACTCTATTTAGTGCTCTTAGAAGTCTAACTTGCTAGTTGAGTCTTCCTGCCACGTTTCAGAAGGTAAAGATGCGAATATACCAAGTTATGTTTGAAATTGCGCAAAAACATGAAAAGCTCTTCTATGGAGAGAGTTGAGGAATTCCAAAGCATCAACGTGGGCCGTTGTGCTCTATTTAGTGCTCTTAGAAGTCTAACTTGCTAGTTGAGCCTTCGTGCCACGTTTCGGAAGGCAAAGATGCGAATAGAGCAAGTTATGTTTGAAATTGCACAAAAACGTGAAAAGCTACTGCATGGAGAGAGTTAAGCAATTCCAAACCATCAATGTGTACCGTTGTACTCTATTTAGTGCTCTTAAAAGTATAACTTTCTAGTTAAGCCTTCATGTCACGTTTCGTAAGGTAAAGAAGCGAATAGACCAAGTTACGTTTGAAATTGCAGAAAAACGTGAAAGCCTCTTTTATGGAGAGAGTTGAGGAATTCCAAAGCATCGATGTGGACCGTTGTACTCTATTTAGTGTTCATAGAAGTCTAACTTGCTTGTCTAGCCTTTGTGCAACGTTTCGTAAGTTAAAGATGCGAATAGACCAAGTTATGTTTGAAATTGTACAAAAACGTGACAAGCTCCTCTATGGGAAGAGTTGAGCAATTCCAAAGCATCAATCTGGACCGTTGTACTCTATTTAGTGCTCTTAGAAGTCTAACTTGCTAGTTGAGTCTTCCTGCCACGTTTCGGAAGGTACAGATGCGAATATACCAAGTTATGTTTGAAATTACGTAAAAACGTGAAAAGCTCTTCTATGGAGAGAGTTGAGGAATTCCAAAGCATCAATGTGGACCATTGTACTCTATTTAGTGCTCTTAAAAGTATAACTCGCTAGTTGAGCCTTCGTGCCATGTTTCGTAAGGTAAAGATGTGAATACACCAAGTTATGTTTGAAATTGCACAAAAACGTGAAATGCTCCTCTATGGAGAGAGTTGAGCAATTCAAAAGCATCAATGTGGACTTTTGTACTCTATTTAGTGCTCTTAAAATTCTTACTTGCTAGTTGAGCCTTCGTGCCACGTTTCGTAAGGTAAAGACGCGAATAGACCAAGTTACGTTTGAAATTACAAAAAAACGTGAAAGGCTCCTCTATGGAGAGAGTTCAGCAATTCCAAAGCATCAATGTGTACCGTTGCACTCTATTTAGTACTCTTAAAAGTATAACTTGCTAGTTCAGCCTTCGTGCCACGTTTCGTAAGGTAAAGACGCGAATGGACCAAGTTATGTCTCCTCTTGCAGAAAAACGTGAAAAACTCCTCTATGGAGAGAGTTGAGGAATTCCAAAGCATCAATGTGGACCGTTGTACTCTATTGAGTACTCTTAAAAGTCTAACTCGCTAGTTGAGCCTTCGTGCCATGTTTCGTAAGGTAAAGATGTGAATACACGAAGTTATGTTTGAAATTGCACAAAAACGTGAAATGCT
The DNA here is from genome assembly GCF_013401445.1 of Tripterygium wilfordii. NCBI lineage: Eukaryota > Viridiplantae > Streptophyta > Magnoliopsida > Celastrales > Celastraceae > Tripterygium > Tripterygium wilfordii. Next base: position 7,037,054 of record NC_052239.1, on the reverse strand, counting down.
CCTCTATGGAGAGAGTTGAGCAATTCAAAAGCATCAATGTGTTCCTTTGTACTCTATTTAGTACTCTTAAAATTCTTACTTGCTAGTTCAGAATTCGTGCCACGTTTCGTAAGGTAAAGACGCGAATAAACCAAGTTACGTTTGAAATAGCACAAAAACGTGAAACGCTCCTCTATGGAGAGAGTTGAGCAATTCCAAAGAATCAATGTAGACTATTGTACTCTATTTAGTGTTCATAGAAGTCTAACTTGCTAGTCTAGCCTTTGTGCAACGTTTCGTAAGTTAAAGATGCGAATAGACCAAGTTATGTTTGAAATTCTACAAAAACGTGAAAAGCTCCTCTATGGAGAGAGTTGAGAAATTCCAAAGCATCAATCTGGACCGTTGTACTCTATTTAGTGCTTTTAGTAGTCCAACTTGCTAGTTGAGCCTTCGTGCCACGTTTCGTAAGGTAAAGACGCAAATAGACCAAGTTATGTTTGAAATTGCACAAAAACGTGAAAAGCTCCTCTATGGAGAGAGTTCAGCAATTCCAAAGCATCAATGTGTACCGTTGCACTCTATTTAGTTCTCTTAAAAGTATAACTTGCTAGTTGAGCCTTCGTGCCACGTTTCGTAAGGTAAAGACGCGAATGGACCAAGTTATGTCTCAAATTGCAGAAAAACGTGAAAAGCTCCTCTATGGAGAGAGTTGAGCAATTCAAAAGCATCAATGTGGACCTTTGAACTCTATTTAGTGCTCTTAAAATTCTTACTTACTAGTTGAGCCTTCGTGCCACGTTTCGTAAGGTAAAGACGCGAATAGACCAAGTTACGTTTGAAATTGCAAAAAAACGTGAAAGCCTCTTCTATGGAGAGAGTTGAGGAATTCCAAAGCATCGATGTGGACCGTTGTACTCTATTTAGTGTTCATAGAAGTCTAACTTTCTAGTCTAGCCTTTGTGCAACGTTTCGTAAGTTAAAGATGCGAATAGACCAAGTTATGTTTGAAATTGTACAAAAACGTGACAAGCTCCTCTATGGGAAGAGTTGAGCAATTCCAAAGCATAAATCTGGACCGTTGTACTCTATTTAGTGCTCTTAGAAGTCTAACTTGCTAGTTGAGTCTTCCTGCCACGTTTCGGAAGGTACAGATGCGAATATACCAAGTTATGTTTGAAATTACGTAAAAACGTGAAAAGCTCTTCTATGGAGAGAGTTGAGGAATTCCAAAGCATCAATGTGGACCATTGTACTCTATTTAGTGCTCTTAAAAGTATAACTCGCTAGTTGAGCCTTCGTGCCATGTTTCGTAAGGTAAAGATGTGAATACACCAAGTTATGTTTGAAATTGCACAAAAACGTGAAATGCTCCTCTATGGAGAGAGTTGAGCAATTCAAAAGCATCAATGTGGACTTTTGTACTCTATTTAGTGCTCTTAAAATTCTTACTTGCTAGTTGAGCCTTCGTGCCACGTTTCGTAAGGTAAAGACGCGAATAGACCAAGTTACGTTTGAAATTACAAAAAAACGTGAAAGGCTCCTCTATGGAGAGAGTTCAGCAATTCCAAAGCATCAATGTGTACCGTTGCACTCTATTTAGTACTCTTAAAAGTATAACTTGCTAGTTCAGCCTTCGTGCCACGTTTCGTAAGGTAAAGACGCGAATGGACCAAGTTATGTCTCCTCTTGCAGAAAAACGTGAAAAACTCCTCTATGGAGAGAGTTGAGGAATTCCAAAGCATCAATGTGGACCGTTGTACTCTATTGAGTACTCTTAAAAGTCTAACTCGCTAGTTGAGCCTTCGTGCCATGTTTCGTAAGGTAAAGATGTGAATACACGAAGTTATGTTTGAAATTGCACAAAAACGTGAAATGCTCCTCTATGGAGAGAGTTGAGCAATTCAAAAGCATCAATGTGTTCCTTTGTACTCTATTTAGTACTCTTAAAATTCTTACTTGCTAGTTCAGAATTCGTGCCACGTTTCGTAAGGTAAAGACGCGAATAAACCAAGTTACGTTTGAAATAGCACAAAAACGTGAAACGCTCCTCTATGGAGAGAGTTGAGCAATTCCAAAGAATCAATGTAGACTATTGTACTCTATTTAGTGTTCATAGAAGTCTAACTTGCTAGTCTAGCCTTTGTGCAACGTTTCGTAAGTTAAAGATGCGAATAGACCAAGTTATGTTTGAAATTCTACAAAAACGTGAAAAGCTCCTCTATGGAGAGAGTTGAGAAATTCCAAAGCATCAATCTGGACCGTTGTACTCTATTTAGTGCTTTTAGTAGTCCAACTTGCTAGTTGAGCCTTCGTGCCACGTTTCGTAAGGTAAAGACGCAAATAGACCAAGTTATGTTTGAAATTGCACAAAAACGTGAAAAGCTCCTCTATGGAGAGAGTTCAGCAATTCCAAAGCATCAATGTGTACCGTTGCACTCTATTTAGTTCTCTTAAAAGTATAACTTGCTAGTTGAGCCTTCGTGCCACGTTTCGTAAGGTAAAGACGCGAATGGACCAAGTTATGTCTCAAATTGCAGAAAAACGTGAAAAGCTCCTCTATGGAGAGAGTTGAGCAATTCAAAAGCATCAATGTGGACCTTTGAACTCTATTTAGTGCTCTTAAAATTCTTACTTACTAGTTGAGCCTTCGTGCCACGTTTCGTAAGGTAAAGACGCGAATAGACCAAGTTACGTTTGAAATTGCAAAAAAACGTGAAAGCCTCTTCTATGGAGAGAGTTGAGGAATTCCAAAGCATCGATGTGGACCGTTGTACTCTATTTAGTGTTCATAGAAGTCTAACTTTCTAGTCTAGCCTTTGTGCAACGTTTCGTAAGTTAAAGATGCGAATAGACCAAGTTATGTTTGAAATTGTACAAAAACGTGACAAGCTCCTCTATGGGAAGAGTTGAGCAATTCCAAAGCATAAATCTGGACCGTTGTACTCTATTTAGTGCTCTTAGAAGTCTAACTTGCTAGTTGAGTCTTCCTGCCACGTTTCGGAAGGTACAGATGCGAATATACCAAGTTATGTTTGAAATTACGTAAAAACGTGAAAAGCTCTTCTATGGAGAGAGTTGAGGAATTCCAAAGCATCAATGTGGACCATTGTACTCTATTTAGTGCTCTTAAAAGTATAACTCGCTAGTTGAGCCTTCGTGCCATGTTTCGTAAGGTAAAGATGTGAATACACCAAGTTATGTTTGAAATTGCACAAAAACGTGAAATGCTCCTCTATGGAGAGAGTTGAGCAATTCAAAAGCATCAATGTGGACTTTTGTACTCTATTTAGTGCTCTTAAAATTCTTACTTGCTAGTTGAGCCTTCGTGCCACGTTTCGTAAGGTAAAGACGCGAATAGACCAAGTTACGTTTGAAATTACAAAAAAACGTGAAAGGCTCCTCTATGGAGAGAGTTCAGCAATTCCAAAGCATCAATGTGTACCGTTGCACTCTATTTAGTACTCTTAAAAGTATAACTTGCTAGTTCAGCCTTCGTGCCACGTTTCGTAAGGTAAAGACGCGAATGGACCAAGTTATGTCTCCTCTTGCAGAAAAACGTGAAAAACTCCTCTATGGAGAGAGTTGAGGAATTCCAAAGCATCAATGTGGACCGTTGTACTCTATTGAGTACTCTTAAAAGTCTAACTCGCTAGTTGAGCCTTCGTGCCATGTTTCGTAAGGTAAAGATGTGAATACACGAAGTTATGTTTGAAATTGCACAAAAACGTGAAATGCTCCTCTATGGAGAGAGTTGAGCAATTCAAAAGCATCAATGTGTTCCTTTGTACTCTATTTAGTACTCTTAAAATTCTTACTTGCTAGTTGAGAATTCGTGCCACGTTTCGTAAGGTAAAGACGCGAATAAACCAAGTTACGTTTGAAATAGCACAAAAACGTGAAACGCTCCTCTATGGAGAGAGTTGAGCAATTCCAAAGAATCAATGTAGACTGTTGTACTCTATTTAGTGTTCATAGAAGTCTAACTTGCTAGTCTAGCCTTTGTGCAACGTTTCGTAAGTTAAAGATGCGAATAGACCAAGTTATGTTTGAAATTCTACAAAAACGTGAAAAGCTCCTCTATGGAGAGAGTTGAGAAATTCCAAAGCATCAATCTGGACCGTTGTACTCTATTTAGTGCTTTTAGTAGTCCAACTTGCTAGTTGAGCCTTCGTGCCACGTTTCGTAAGGTAAAGACGCAAATAGACCAAGTTATGTTTGAAATTGCACAAAAACGTGAAAAGCTCCTCTATGGAGAGAGTTCAGCAATTCCAAAGCATCAATGTGTACCGTTGCACTCTATTTAGTTCTCTTAAAAGTATAACTTGCTAGTTGAGCCTTCGTGCCACGTTTCGTAAGGTAAAGACGCGAATGGACCAAGTTATGTCTCAAATTGCAGAAAAACGTGAAAAGCTCCTCTATGGAGAGAGTTGAGCAATTCAAAAGCATCAATGTGGACCTTTGAACTCTATTTAGTGCTCTTAAAATTCTTACTTACTAGTTGAGCCTTCGTGCCACGTTTCGTAAGGTAAAGACGCGAATAGACCAAGTTACGTTTGAAATTGCAAAAAAACGTGAAAGCCTCTTCTATGGAGAGAGTTGAGGAATTCCAAAGCATCGATGTGGACCGTTGTACTCTATTTAGTGTTCATAGAAGTCTAACTTTCTAGTCTAGCCTTTGTGCAACGTTTCGTAAGTTAAAGATGCGAATAGACCAAGTTATGTTTGAAATTGTACAAAAACGTGACAAGCTCCTCTATGGGAAGAGTTGAGCAATTCCAAAGCATCAATCTGGACCGTTGTACTCTATTTAGTGCTCTTAGAAGTCTAACTTGCTAGTTGAGTCTTCCTGCCACGTTTCGGAAGGTACAGATGCGAATATACCAAGTTATGTTTGAAATTACGTAAAAACGTGAAAAGCTCTTCTATGGAGAGAGTTGAGGAATTCCAAAGCATCAATGTGGACCATTGTACTCTATTTAGTGCTCTTAAAAGTATAACTCGCTAGTTGAGCCTTCGTGCCATGTTTCGTAAGGTAAAGATGTGAATACACCAAGTTATGTTTGAAATTGCACAAAAACGTGAAATGCTCCTCTATGGAGAGAGTTGAGCAATTCAAAAGCATCAATGTGGACTTTTGTACTCTATTTAGTGCTCTTAAAATTCTTACTTGCTAGTTGAGCCTTCGTGCCACGTTTCGTAAGGTAAAGACGCGAATAGACCAAGTTACGTTTGAAATTACAAAAAAACGTGAAAGGCTCCTCTATGGAGAGAGTTCAGCAATTCCAAAGCATCAATGTGTACCGTTGCACTCTATTTAGTACTCTTAAAAGTATAACTTGCTAGTTCAGCCTTCGTGCCACGTTTCGTAAGGTAAAGACGCGAATGGACCAAGTTATGTCTCCTCTTGCAGAAAAACGTGAAAAACTCCTCTATGGAGAGAGTTGAGGAATTCCAAAGCATCAATGTGGACCGTTGTACTCTATTGAGTACTCTTAAAAGTCTAACTCGCTAGTTGAGCCTTCGTGCCATGTTTCGTAAGGTAAAGATGTGAATACACGAAGTTATGTTTGAAATTGCACAAAAACGTGAAATGCTCCTCTATGGAGAGAGTTGAGCAATTCAAAAGCATCAATGTGTTCCTTTGTACTCTATTTAGTACTCTTAAAATTCTTACTTGCTAGTTGAGAATTCGTGCCACGTTTCGTAAGGTAAAGACGCGAATAAACCAAGTTACGTTTGAAATAGCACAAAAACGTGAAACGCTCCTCTATGGAGAGAGTTGAGCAATTCCAAAGAATCAATGTAGACTGTTGTACTCTATTTAGTGTTCATAGAAGTCTAACTTGCTAGTCTAGCCTTTGTGCAACGTTTCGTAAGTTAAAGATGCGAATAGACCAAGTTATGTTTGAAATTCTACAAAAACGTGAAAAGCTCCTCTATGGAGAGAGTTGAGAAATTCCAAAGCATCAATCTGGACCGTTGTACTCTATTTAGTGCTTTTAGTAGTCCAACTTGCTAGTTGAGCCTTCGTGCCACGTTTCGTAAGGTAAAGACGCAAATAGACCAAGTTATGTTTGAAATTGCACAAAAACGTGAAAAGCTCCTCTATGGAGAGAGTTCAGCAATTCCAAAGCATCAATGTGTACCGTTGCACTCTATTTAGTTCTCTTAAAAGTATAACTTGCTAGTTGAGCCTTCGTGCCACGTTTCGTAAGGTAAAGACGCGAATGGACCAAGTTATGTCTCAAATTGCAGAAAAACGTGAAAAGCTCCTCTATGGAGAGAGTTGAGCAATTCAAAAGCATCAATGTGGACCTTTGAACTCTATTTAGTGCTCTTAAAATTCTTACTTACTAGTTGAGCCTTCGTGCCACGTTTCGTAAGGTAAAGACGCGAATAGACCAAGTTACGTTTGAAATTGCAAAAAAACGTGAAAGCCTCTTATATGGAGAGAGTTGAGGAATTCCAAAGCATCGATGTGGACCGTTGTACTCTATTTAGTGTTCATAGAAGTCTAACTTTCTAGTCTAGCCTTTGTGCAACGTTTCGTAAGTTAAAGATGCGAATAGACCAAGTTATGTTTGAAATTGTACGAAAACGTGACAAGCTCCTCTATGGGAAGAGTTGAGCAATTCCAAAGCATCAATCTGGACCGTTGTACTCTATTTAGTGCTCTTAGAAGTCTAACTTGCTAGTTGAGTCTTCCTGCCACGTTTCGGAAGGTACAGATGCGAATATACCAAGTTATGTTTGAAATTGCATAAAAACGTGAAAAGCTCTTCTATGGAGAGAGTTGAGGAATTCCAAAGCATCAATGTGGACCATTGTACTCTATTTAGTGCTCTTAAAAGTATAACTCGCTAGTTGAGCCTTCGTGCCACGTTTCGTAAGGGAAAGATGCGAAGTGACCAAGTTATGTTTCAAATTGCACAAAAACGGGAAAAGCTCTTCTATGGAGAGAGTTGAGCAATTCCAAAGCATCAATCTGGACCGTTGTACTCTATTTAGTGCTCTTAGAAGTCTAACTTGCTAGTTGAGTCTTCCTGCCACGTTTCAGAAGGTAAAGATGCGAATATACCAAGTTATGTTTGAAATTGCGCAAAAACATGAAAAGCTCTTCTATGGAGAGAGTTGAGGAATTCCAAAGCATCAACGTGGGCCGTTGTGCTCTATTTAGTGCTCTTAGAAGTCTAACTTGCTAGTTGAGCCTTCGTGCCACGTTTCGGAAGGTAAAGATGCGAATAGAGCAAGTTATGTTTGAAATTGCACAAAAACGTGAAAAGCTACTGCATGGAGAGAGTTGAGCAATTCCAAACCATCAATCTGTACCGTTGTACTCTATTTAGTGCTCTTAAAAGTATAACTTTCTAGTTAAGCCTTCATGTCACGTTTCGTAAGGTAAAGACGCGAATGGATCACCTTATGTCTCAACTTGCACGAAAACGTGAAAAACTCCTCTATGGAGAGAGTTGAGCAATTCCAAAGCATCAATGTGGACCGTTCTACTATATTTAGTGGTCTTAGAAGTCTATTTTTCTAGTTTAGCATTTGTGCAACGTTTCGTAAGTTAAAGATGCGAATAGACCAAGTTATGTTTGAAATTGTACAAAAACGTGAAAAGCTCTTCCATGGGAAGAGTTGAGCAATTCCAAAGCATCAATCTGGACCGTTGTACTCTATTTATTGCTCTTAGAAGTCTAACTTGCTAGTTGAGTCTTCCTGCCACGTTTCGGAAGGTACAGATGCGAATATACCAAGTTATGTTTGAAATTGCGCAAAAAGGTGAAAAGCTCTTATATGGAGAGATTTGAGGAATTCCAAGGCATCAAAGTGGACCGTTGTACTCTATTTAGTGCTCTTAAAAGTATAACTCGCTAGTTGAGCCTTCGTGCCACGTTTCGTAAGGGAAAGACGTGAATTGACGAAGTTATGTTTCAAATTGCACAAAAACGTGAAAGGCTCCTCCATGGAGAGAGTTGAGCAATTCCATAGCATCAATGTGGACTGTTGTACTCTATTTAGTGTTCATAGAAGTCTAACATGCTAGTCTAGCCTTTGTGCAACATTTCGTAAGTTAAAGATGCGAATAGACCAAGTTATGTTTGAAATTGCACAAAAACGTGAAAAGCTCCTCTATGGAGAGAGTTCAGCAATTCCAAAGCATCTATGTGTACCGTTGCACTCTATTTAGTACTCTTAAAAGTATAACTTGCTAGTTGAGCCTTCGTGCCACGTTTCGTAAGGTAAAGACGCGAATGGACCAAGTTATGTCTCAAATTGCAGAAAAACGTGAAAAGCTCCTCTATGGAGAGAGTTGAGCAATTCAAAAGCATCAATGTGGACCTTTGAACTCTATTTAGTGCTCTTAAAATTCTTACTTGCTAGTTGAGCCTTCGTGCCACGCTTCGTAAGGTAAAGACGCGAATAGACCAAGTTACGTTTGAAATTGCAGAAAAACGTGAAAGCCTCTTTTATGGAGAGAGTTGAGGAATTCCAAAGCATCGATGTGGACCGTTGTACTCTATTTAGTGTTCATAGAAGTCTAACTTGCTAGTCTAGCCTTTGTGCAACGTTTCGTAAGTTAAAGATGCGAATAGACCAAGTTATGTTTGAAATTGTACAAAAACGTGAAAAGCTCCTCTATGGGGAGAGTTGAGCAATTCCAAAGCATCAATCTGGACCGTTGTACTCTATTTATTGCTCTTAGAAGTCTAACTTGCTAGTTGAGTCTTCCTGCCACGTTTCGGAAGGTACAGATGCGAATATACCAAGTTATGTTTGAAATTGCGCAAAAAGGTGAAAAGCTCTTATATGGAGAGATTTGAGGAATTCCAAAGCATCAATGTGGACCGTTGTACTCTATTTAGTGCTCTTAAAAGTATAACTCCCTAGTTGAGCCTTCGTGCCACGTTTCGTAAGGGAAAGACGTGAATTGACGAAGTTATGTTTCAAATTGCACAAAAACGTGAAAAGCTCCTCTATGGAGAGAGTTGAGCAATTCCAAAGCGTTAATGTGGACCGTTGTACTCTATTTTGTGCTCTTAAAAGTATTACTTGCTAGTTGAGCCTTCGTGCCACGTTTTGTAAGGTAAAGATACGAATAGACCAAATTATGTTTGAAATTGCATAAAAACGTGAAAAACTCCTCTATGGAGAGAGTTGAGCAATTCCAAAGCGTCAATGTGGACCGTTGTACTCTATTTAGTGCTCTTCAAAGTATTACTTGCTAGTTGAGCCTTCGTGCCACGTTTCGTAAAGTTAAGACGCGAATAGACCAACTTATGTCTCAAATTGCACAAAAACGTGAAATGCTCCTTTATGGAGAGAGTTGAGCATTTCCAAAGCATCAATGTGGACCGTTGTACTCTATTTAGTGTTCTTAGAAGTCTGTTTGTCTAGTTTATCCTTTGTGCAACGTTTCGTAAGTTGAAGATGCGAATAGACCAAGTTATCTTTGAAATTGTGTAAAAAAGTGAAAAGCTCTTCTATGGAGAGAGTTGAGCAATTCCAAAGAATCAATGTGGACCGTTGTGCTCTATTTATTGCTCTTCGAAGTCTAACTCGCTAGTTGAGCCTTCGTGCCACCTTTCGGAAGGTAAAGATGCGAATAGACCAAGTTATGTTTGAAATTGCACAAAAACGTGAAAAGCTACTCTATGGAGAGAGTTGAGCAATTCCAAACCATCAATGTGTACCGTTGTACTCTATTTAGTGCTCTTAAAAGTTTAACTTGCTAGTTAAGCCTTCATGTCACATTTCGTAAGGTAAAGACGCGAATGGATCAACTTATGTCTCAACTTACACTAAAACGTGAAAAGCTCCTCTATGGAGAGAGTTGATAAATTCCAAAGCATCATTGTGGACCGTTGTACTCTATTGAGTACTCTTAAAAGTCTAACTTGCAAGTTGAGCCTTCGTGCCACGTTTACTAAGGTAAAGATGCGAATACACCAATTTATGTTTGAAATTGCACAAAAACGTGAAATGCTCCTTTATGGAAAGAGTTGAGCATTTCCAAAGCATCAATGTGGACCGTTGTACTCTATTTAGTGCTCTTAAAAGTCTAAATTGCTAGTTGAGCCTCTGTGCCACGTTTCGTAAGTTAAAGACGCGAATAGACCAAGTTCTGTTTGAAATTGCACAAAAACGTGAAAAGCTCCTCTATGGAGAGAGTCGAGAAATTCCAAAGCATCAATGAAGACCGCTGTACTCTATTTAGTGCTCTTAAAAGTATTACTTGCTAGTTGAGCCTTCGTGCCACGTTTCGTAAGGTAAAGACGCAAATAGACCAAGTTATGTTTGAAATTGCACAAAAACGTGAAAAGCTCCTCTATGGAGAGAGTTCAACAATTCCAAAGCATCAATGTGTACCATTGCACTCTATTTAGTACTCTTAAAAGTATAACTTGCTAGTTGAGCCTTCGTGCCACGTTTCGTAAGGTAAAGACGCGAATGGACCAAGTTATGTCTCAAATTGCAGAAAAACGTGAAAAGCTCCTCTATGGAGAGAGTTGAGCAATTCAAAAGCATCAATGTGGACCTTTGAACTCTATTTAGTGCTCTTAAAATTCTTACTTGCTAGTTGAGCCTTCGTGCCACGCTTCGTAAGGTAAAGACGCGAATAGACCAAGTTACGTTTGAAATTGCAGAAAAACGTGAAAGCCTCTTTTATGGAGAGAGTTGAGGAATTCCAAAGCATCGATGTGGACCGTTGTACTCTATTTAGTGTTCATAGAAGTCTAACTTGCTAGTCTAGCCTTTGTGCAACGTTTCGTAAGTTAAAGATGCGAATAGACCAAGTTATGTTTGAAATTGTACAAAAACGTGACAAGCTCCTCTATGGGAAGAGTTGAGCAATTCCAAAGCATCAATCTGGACCGTTGTACTCTATTTAGTGCTCTTAGAAGTCTAACTTGCTAGTTGAGTCTTCCTGCCACGTTTCGGAAGGTACAGATGCGAATATACCAAGTTATGTTTGAAATTGCGTAAAAACGTGAAAAGCTCTTCTATGGAGAGAGTTGAGGAATTCCAAAGCATCAATGTGGACCATTGTACTCTATTTAGTGCTCTTAAAAGTATAACTCGCTAGTTGAGCCTTCGTGCCACGTTTCGTAAGGGAAAGATGCGAAGTGACCAAGTTATGTTTCAAATTGCACAAAAACGGGAAAAGCTCCTCTATGGAGAGAGTTGAGCAATTCCAAAGCATCAATCTGGACCGTTGTACTCTATTTAGTGCTCTTAGAAGTCTAACTTGCTAGTTGAGTCTTCCTGCCACGTTTCAGAAGGTAAATATGCGAATATACCAAGTTATGTTTGAAATTGCGCAAAAACATGAAAAACTCTTCTATGGAGAGAGTTGAGGAATTCCAAAGCATCAACGTGGGCCGTTGTGCTCTATTTAATGCTCTTAGAAGTCTAACTTGCTAGTTGAGCCTTCGTGCCACGTTTCGGAAGGTAAAGATGCGAATAGAGCAAGTTATGTTTGAAATTGCACAAAAACGTGAAAAGCTACTGCATGGAGAGAGTTGAGCAATTCCAAACCATCAATGTGTACCGTTGTACTCTATTTAGTGCTCTTAAAAGTATAACTTTCTAGTTAAGCCTTCATGTCACGTTTCGTAAGGTAAAGACGCGAATGGATCACCTTATGTCTCATCTTGCACGAAAACGTGAAAAACTCCTCTATGGAGAGAATTGAGCAATTCCAAAGCATCAATGTGGACCGTTCTACTATATTTAGTGGTCTTAGAAGTCTATTTTTCTAGTTTAGCATTTGTGCAACGTTTCGTAAGTTAAAGATGCGAATAGACCAAGTTATGTTTGAAATTGTACAAAAACGTGAAAAGCTCCTCTATGGGGAGAGTTGAGCAATTCCAAAGCATCAATCTGGACCGTTGTACTCTATTTATTGCTCTTAGAAGTCTAACTTGCTAGTTGAGTCTTCCTGCCACGTTTCGGAAGGTACAGATGCGAATATACCAAGTTATGTTTGAAATTGCGCAAAAAGGTGAAAAGCTCTTATATGGAGAGATTTGAGGAATTCCAAAGCATCAATGTGGACCGTTGTACTCTATTTAGTGCTCTTAAAAGTATAACTCCCTAGTTGAGCCTTCGTGCCACGTTTCGTAAGGGAAAGACGTGAATTGACGAAGTTATGTTTCAAATTGCACAAAAACGTGAAAAGCTCCTCTATGGAGAGAGTTGAGCAATTCCAAAGCGTTAATGTGGACCGTTGTACTCTATTTTGTGCTCTTAAAAGTATTACTTGCTAGTTGAGCCTTCGTGCCACGTTTTGTAAGGTAAAGATACGAATAGACCAAATTATGTTTGAAATTGCATAAAAACGTGAAAAACTCCTCTATGGAGAGAGTTGAGCAATTCCAAAGCGTCAATGTGGACCGTTGTACTCTATTTAGTGCTCTTCAAAGTATTACTTGCTAGTTGAGCCTTCGTGCCACGTTTCGTAAAGTTAAGACGCGAATAGACCAACTTATGTCTCAAATTGCACAAAAACGTGAAATGCTCCTTTATGGAGAGAGTTGAGCATTTCCAAAGCATCAATGTGGACCGTTGTACTCTATTTAGTGTTCTTAGAAGTCTGTTTGTCTAGTTTATCCTTTGTGCAACGTTTCGTAAGTTGAAGATGCGAATAGACCAAGTTATCTTTGAAATTGTGTAAAAAAGTGAAAAGCTCTTCTATGGAGAGAGTTGAGCAATTCCAAAGAATCAATGTGGACCGTTGTGCTCTATTTATTGCTCTTCGAAGTCTAACTCGCTAGTTGAGCCTTCGTGCCACCTTTCGGAAGGTAAAGATGCGAATAGACCAAGTTATGTTTGAAATTGCACAAAAACGTGAAAAGCTACTCTATGGAGAGAGTTGAGCAATTCCAAACCATCAATGTGTACCGTTGTACTCTATTTAGTGCTCTTAAAAGTTTAACTTGCTAGTTAAGCCTTCATGTCACATTTCGTAAGGTAAAGACGCGAATGGATCAACTTATGTCTCAACTTACACTAAAACGTGAAAAGCTCCTCTATGGAGAGAGTTGATAAATTCCAAAGCATCATTGTGGACCGTTGTACTCTATTGAGTACTCTTAAAAGTCTAACTTGCCAGTTGAGCCTTCGTGCCACGTTTACTAAGGTAAAGATGCGAATACACCAATTTATGTTTGAAATTGCACAAAAACGTGAAATGCTCCTTTATGGAAAGAGTTGAGCATTTCCAAAGCATCAATGTGGACCGTTGTACTCTATTTAGTGCTCTTAAAAGTCTAAATTGCTAGTTGAGCCTCTGTGCCACGTTTCGTAAGTTAAAGACGCGAATAGACCAAGTTCTGTTTGAAATTGCACAAAAACGTGAAAAGCTCCTCTATGGAGAGAGTCGAGAAATTCCAAAGCATCAATGAAGACCGCTGTACTCTATTTAGTGCTCTTAAAAGTATTACTTGCTAGTTGAGCCTTCGTGCCACGTTTCGTAAGGTAAAGACGCAAATAGACCAAGTTATGTTTGAAATTGCACAAAAACGTGAAAAGCTCCTCTATGGAGAGAGTTCAACAATTCCAAAGCATCAATGTGTACCATTGCACTCTATTTAGTACTCTTAAAAGTATAACTTGCTAGTTGAGCCTTCGTGCCACGTTTCGTAAGGTAAAGACGCGAATGGACCAAGTTATGTCTCAAATTGCAGAAAAACGTGAAAAGCTCCTCTATGGAGAGAGTTGAGCAATTCAAAAGCATCAATGTGGACCTTTGAACTCTATTTAGTGCTCTTAAAATTCTTACTTGCTAGTTGAGCCTTCGTGCCACGCTTCGTAAGGTAAAGACGCGAATAGACCAAGTTACGTTTGAAATTGCAGAAAAACGTGAAAGCCTCTTTTATGGAGAGAGTTGAGGAATTCCAAAGCATCGATGTGGACCGTTGTACTCTATTTAGTGTTCATAGAAGTCTAACTTGCTAGTCTAGCCTTTGTGCAACGTTTCGTAAGTTAAAGATGCGAATAGACCAAGTTATGTTTGAAATTGTACAAAAACGTGACAAGCTCCTCTATGGGAAGAGTTGAGCAATTCCAAAGCATCAATCTGGACCGTTGTACTCTATTTAGTGCTCTTAGAAGTCTAACTTGCTAGTTGAGTCTTCCTGCCACGTTTCGGAAGGTACAGATGCGAATATACCAAGTTATGTTTGAAATTGCGTAAAAACGTGAAAAGCTCTTCTATGGAGAGAGTTGAGGAATTCCAAAGCATCAATGTGGACCATTGTACTCTATTTAGTGCTCTTAAAAGTATAACTCGCTAGTTGAGCCTTCGTGCCACGTTTCGTAAGGGAAAGATGCGAAGTGACCAAGTTATGTTTCAAATTGCACAAAAACGGGAAAAGCTCCTCTATGGAGAGAGTTGAGCAATTCCAAAGCATCAATCTGGACCGTTGTACTCTATTTAGTGCTCTTAGAAGTCTAACTTGCTAGTTGAGTCTTCCTGCCACGTTTCAGAAGGTAAATATGCGAATATACCAAGTTATGTTTGAAATTGCGCAAAAACATGAAAAACTCTTCTATGGAGAGAGTTGAGGAATTCCAAAGCATCAACGTGGGCCGTTGTGCTCTATTTAGTGCTCTTAGAAGTCTAACTTGCTAGTTGAGCCTTCGTGCCACGTTTCGGAAGGTAAAGATGCGAATAGAGCAAGTTATGTTTGAAATTGCACAAAAACGTGAAAAGCTACTGCATGGAGAGAGTTGAGCAATTCCAAACCATCAATGTGTACCGTTGTACTCTATTTAGTGCTCTTAAAAGTATAACTTTCTAGTTAAGCCTTCATGTCACGTTTCGTAAGGTAAAGACGCGAATGGATCACCTTATGTCTCATCTTGCACGAAAACGTGAAAAACTCCTCTATGGAGAGAATTGAGCAATTCCAAAGCATCAATGTGGACCGTTCTACTATATTTAGTGGTCTTAGAAGTCTATTTTTCTAGTTTAGCATTTGTGCAACGTTTCGTAAGTTAAAGATGCGAATAGACCAAGTTATGTTTGAAATTGTACAAAAACGTGAAAAGCTCCTCTATGGGGAGAGTTGAGCAATTCCAAAGCATCAATCTGGACCGTTGTACTCTATTTATTGCTCTTAGAAGTCTAACTTGCTAGTTGAGTCTTCCTGCCACGTTTCGGAAGGTACAGATGCGAATATACCAAGTTATGTTTGAAATTGCGCAAAAAGGTGAAAAGCTCTTATATGGAGAGATTTGAGGAATTCCAAAGCATCAATGTGGACCGTTGTACTCTATTTAGTGCTCTTAAAAGTATAACTCCCTAGTTGAGCCTTCGTGCCACGTTTCGTAAGGGAAAGACGTGAATTGACGAAGTTATGTTTCAAATTGCACAAAAACGTGAAAAGCTCCTCTATGGAGAGAGTTGAGCAATTCCAAAGCGTTAATGTGGACCGTTGTACTCTATTTTGTGCTCTTAAAAGTATTACTTGCTAGTTGAGCCTTCGTGCCACGTTTTGTAAGGTAAAGATACGAATAGACCAAATTATGTTTGAAATTGCATAAAAACGTGAAAAACTCCTCTATGGAGAGAGTTGAGCAATTCCAAAGCGTCAATGTGGACCGTTGTACTCTATTTAGTGCTCTTCAAAGTATTACTTGCTAGTTGAGCCTTCGTGCCACGTTTCGTAAAGTTAAGACGCGAATAGACCAACTTATGTCTCAAATTGCACAAAAACGTGAAATGCTCATTTATGGAGAGAGTTGAGCATTTCCAAAGCATCAATGTGGACCGTTGTACTCTATTTAGTGTTCTTAGAAGTCTGTTTGTCTAGTTTATCCTTTGTGCAACGTTTCGTAAGTTGAAGATGCGAATAGACCAAGTTATCTTTGAAATTGTGTAAAAAAGTGAAAAGCTCTTCTATGGAGAGAGTTGAGCAATTCCAAAGAATCAATGTGGACCGTTGTGCTCTATTTATTGCTCTTCGAAGTCTAACTCGCTAGTTGAGCCTTCGTGCCACCTTTCGGAAGGTAAAGATGCGAATAGACCAAATTATGTTTGAAATTGCACAAAAACGTGAAAAGCTACTCTATGGAGAGAGTTGAGCAATTCCAAACCATCAATGTGTACCGTTGTACTCTATTTAGTGCTCTTAAAAGTTTAACTTGCTAGTTAAGCCTTCATGTCACATTTCGTAAGGTAAAGACGCGAATGGATCAACTTATGTCTCAACTTACACTAAAACGTGAAAAGCTCCTCTATGGAGAGAGTTGATAAATTCCAAAGCATCATTGTGGACCGTTGTACTCTATTGAGTACTCTTAAAAGTCTAACTTGCCAGTTGAGCCTTCGTGCCACGTTTACTAAGGTAAAGATGCGAATACACCAATTTATATTTGAAATTGCACAAAAACGTGAAATGCTCCTTTATGGAAAGAGTTGAGCATTTCCAAAGCATCAATGTGGACCGTTGTACTCTATTTAGTGCTCTTAAAAGTCTAAATTGCTAGTTGAGCCTCTGTGCCACGTTTCGTAAGTTAAAGACGCGAATAGACCAAGTTCTGTTTGAAATTGCACAAAAACGTGAAAAGCTCCTCTATGGAGAGAGTCGAGAAATTCCAAAGCATCAATGAAGACCGCTGTACTCTATTTAGTGCTCTTAAAAGTATTACTTGCTAGTTGAGCCTTCGTGCCACGTTTCGTAAGGTAAAGACGCAAATAGACCAAGTTATGTTTGAAATTGCACAAAAACGTGAAAAGCTCCTCTATGGAGAGAGTTCAACAATTCCAAAGCATCAATGTGTACCATTGCACTCTATTTAGTACTCTTAAAAGTATAACTTGCTAGTTGAGCCTTCGTGCCACGTTTCGTAAGGTAAAGACGCGAATGGACCAAGTTATGTCTCAAATTGCAGAAAAACGTGAAAAGCTCCTCTATGGAGAGAGTTGAGCAATTCAAAAGCATCAATGTGGACCTTTGAACTCTATTTAGTGCTCTTAAAATTCTTACTTGCTAGTTGAGCCTTCGTGCCACGCTTCGTAAGGTAAAGACGCGAATAGACCAAGTTACGTTTGAAATTGCAGAAAAACGTGAAAGCCTCTTTTATGGAGAGAGTTGAGGAATTCCAAAGCATCGATGTGGACCGTTGTACTCTATTTAGTGTTCATAGAAGTCTAACTTGCTAGTCTAGCCTTTGTGCAACGTTTCGTAAGTTAAAGATGCGAATAGACCAAGTTATGTTTGAAATTGTACAAAAACGTGACAAGCTCCTCTATGGGAAGAGTTGAGCAATTCCAAAGCATCAATCTGGACCGTTGTACTCTATTTAGTGCTCTTAGAAGTCTAACTTGCTAGTTGAGTCTTCCTGCCACGTTTCGGAAGGTACAGATGCGAATATACCAAGTTATGTTTGAAATTGCGTAAAAACGTGAAAAGCTCTTCTATGGAGAGAGTTGAGGAATTCCAAAGCATCAATGTGGACCATTGTACTCTATTTAGTGCTCTTAAAAGTATAACTCGCTAGTTGAGCCTTCGTGCCACGTTTCGTAAGGGAAAGATGCGAAGTGACCAAGTTATGTTTCAAATTGCACAAAAACGGGAAAAGCTCCTCTATGGAGAGAGTTGAGCAATTCCAAAGCATCAATCTGGACCGTTGTACTCTATTTAGTGCTCTTAGAAGTCTAACTTGCTAGTTGAGTCTTCCTGCCACGTTTCAGAAGGTAAATATGCGAATATACCAAGTTATGTTTGAAATTGCGCAAAAACATGAAAAACTCTTCTATGGAGAGAGTTGAGGAATTCCAAAGCATCAACGTGGGCCGTTGTGCTCTATTTAGTGCTCTTAGAAGTCTAACTTGCTAGTTGAGCCTTCGTGCCACGTTTCGGAAGGTAAAGATGCGAATAGAGCAAGTTATGTTTGAAATTGCACAAAAACGTGAAAAGCTACTGCATGGAGAGAGTTGAGCAATTCCAAACCATCAATGTGTACCGTTGTACTCTATTTAGTGCTCTTAAAAGTATAACTTTCTAGTTAAGCCTTCATGTCACGTTTCGTAAGGTAAAGACGCGAATGGATCACCTTATGTCTCATCTTGCACGAAAACGTGAAAAACTCCTCTATGGAGAGAATTGAGCAATTCCAAAGCATCAATGTGGACCGTTCTACTATATTTAGTGGTCTTAGAAGTCTATTTTTCTAGTTTAGCATTTGTGCAACGTTTCGTAAGTTAAAGATGCGAATAGACCAAGTTATGTTTGAAATTGTACAAAAACGTGAAAAGCTCCTCTATGGGGAGAGTTGAGCAATTCCAAAGCATCAATCTGGACCGTTGTACTCTATTTATTGCTCTTAGAAGTCTAACTTGCTAGTTGAGTCTTCCTGCCACGTTTCGGAAGGTACAGATGCGAATATACCAAGTTATGTTTGAAATTGCGCAAAAAGGTGAAAAGCTCTTATATGGAGAGATTTGAGGAATTCCAAAGCATCAATGTGGACCGTTGTACTCTATTTAGTGCTCTTAAAAGTATAACTCCCTAGTTGAGCCTTCGTGCCACGTTTCGTAAGGGAAAGACGTGAATTGACGAAGTTATGTTTCAAATTGCACAAAAACGTGAAAAGCTCCTCTATGGAGAGAGTTGAGCAATTCCAAAGCGTTAATGTGGACCGTTGTACTCTATTTTGTGCTCTTAAAAGTATTACTTGCTAGTTGAGCCTTCGTGCCACGTTTTGTAAGGTAAAGATACGAATAGACCAAATTATGTTTGAAATTGCATAAAAACGTGAAAAACTCCTCTATGGAGAGAGTTGAGCAATTCCAAAGCGTCAATGTGGACCGTTGTACTCTATTTAGTGCTCTTCAAAGTATTACTTGCTAGTTGAGCCTTCGTGCCACGTTTCGTAAAGTTAAGACGCGAATAGACCAACTTATGTCTCAATTTGCACAAAAACGTGAAATGCTCCTTTATGGAGAGAGTTGAGCATTTCCAAAGCATCAATGTGGACCGTTGTACTCTATTTAGTGTTCTTAGAAGTCTATTTGTCTAGTTTATCCTTTGTGCAACGTTTCGTAAGTTGAAGATGCGAATAGACCAAGTTATCTTTGAAATTGTGTAAAAAAGTGAAAAGCTCTTCTATGGAGAGAGTTGAGCAATTCCAACGAATCAATGTGGACCGTTGTGCTCTATTTATTGCTCTTCGAAGTCTAACTCGCTAGTTGAGCCTTCGTGCCACCTTTCGGAAGGTAAAGATGCGAATAGACCAAGTTATGTTTGAAATTGCACAAAAACGTGAAAAGCTACTCTATGGAGAGAGTTGAGCAATTCCAAACCATCAATGTGTACCGTTGTACTCTATTTAGTGCTCTTAAAAGTTTAACTTGCTAGTTAAGCCTTCATGTCACATTTCGTAAGGTAAAGACGCGAATGGATCAACTTATGTCTCAACTTACACTAAAACGTGAAAAGCTCCTCTATGGAGAGAGTTGATAAATTCCAAAGCATCATTGTGGACCGTTGTACTCTATTGAGTACTCTTAAAAGTCTAACTTGCCAGTTGAGCCTTCGTGCCACGTTTACTAAGGTAAAGATGCGAATACACCAATTTATGTTTGAAATTGCACAAAAACGTGAAATGCTCCTTTATGGAAAGAGTTGAGCATTTCCAAAGCATCAATGTGGACCGTTGTACTCTATTTAGTGCTCTTAAAAGTCTAAATTGCTAGTTGAGCCTCTGTGCCACGTTTCGTAAGTTAAAGACGCGAATAGACCAAGTTCTGTTTGAAATTGCACAAAAACGTGAAAAGCTCCTCTATGGAGAGAGTCGAGAAATTCCAAAGCATCAATGAAGACCGCTGTACTCTATTTAGTGCTCTTAAAAGTATTACTTGCTAGTTGAGCCTTCGTGCCACGTTTCGTAAGGTAAAGACGCAAATAGACCAAGTTATGTTTGAAATTGCACAAAAACGTGAAAAGCTCCTCTATGGAGAGAGTTCAACAATTCCAAAGCATCAATGTGTACCATTGCACTCTATTTAGTACTCTTAAAAGTATAACTTGCTAGTTGAGCCTTCGTGCCACGTTTCGTAAGGTAAAGACGCGAATGGACCAAGTTATGTCTCAAATTGCAGAAAAACGTGAAAAGCTCCTCTATGGAGAGAGTTGAGCAATTCAAAAGCATCAATGTGGACCTTTGAACTCTATTTAGTGCTCTTAAAATTCTTACTTGCTAGTTGAGCCTTCGTGCCACGCTTCGTAAGGTAAAGACGCGAATAGACCAAGTTACGTTTGAAATTGCAGAAAAACGTGAAAGCCTCTTTTATGGAGAGAGTTGAGGAATTCCAAAGCATCGATGTGGACCGTTGTACTCTATTTAGTGTTCATAGAAGTCTAACTTGCTAGTCTAGCCTTTGTGCAACGTTTCGTAAGTTAAAGATGCGAATAGACCAAGTTATGTTTGAAATTGTACAAAAACGTGACAAGCTCCTCTATGGGAAGAGTTGAGCAATTCCAAAGCATCAATCTGGACCGTTGTACTCTATTTAGTGCTCTTAGAAGTCTAACTTGCTAGTTGAGTCTTCCTGCCACGTTTCGGAAGGTACAGATGCGAATATACCAAGTTATGTTTGAAATTGCGTAAAAACGTGAAAAGCTCTTCTATGGAGAGAGTTGAGGAATTCCAAAGCATCAATGTGGACCATTGTACTCTATTTAGTGCTCTTAAAAGTATAACTCGCTAGTTGAGCCTTCGTGCCACGTTTCGTAAGGGAAAGATGCGAAGTGACCAAGTTATGTTTCAAATTGCACAAAAACGGGAAAAGCTCCTCTATGGAGAGAGTTGAGCAATTCCAAAGCATCAATCTGGACCGTTGTACTCTATTTAGTGCTCTTAGAAGTCTAACTTGCTAGTTGAGTCTTCCTGCCACGTTTCAGAAGGTAAATATGCGAATATACCAAGTTATGTTTGAAATTGCGCAAAAACATGAAAAACTCTTCTATGGAGAGAGTTGAGGAATTCCAAAGCATCAACGTGGGCCGTTGTGCTCTATTTAGTGCTCTTAGAAGTCTAACTTGCTAGTTGAGCCTTCGTGCCACGTTTCGGAAGGTAAAGATGCGAATAGAGCAAGTTATGTTTGAAATTGCACAAAAACGTGAAAAGCTACTGCATGGAGAGAGTTGAGCAATTCCAAACCATCAATGTGTACCGTTGTACTCTATTTAGTGCTCTTAAAAGTATAACTTTCTAGTTAAGCCTTCATGTCACGTTTCGTAAGGTAAAGACGCGAATGGATCACCTTATGTCTCATCTTGCACGAAAACGTGAAAAACTCCTCTATGGAGAGAATTGAGCAATTCCAAAGCATCAATGTGGACCGTTCTACTATATTTAGTGGTCTTAGAAGTCTATTTTTCTAGTTTAGCATTTGTGCAACGTTTCGTAAGTTAAAGATGCGAATAGACCAAGTTATGTTTGAAATTGTACAAAAACGTGAAAAGCTCCTCTATGGGGAGAGTTGAGCAATTCCAAAGCATCAATCTGGACCGTTGTACTCTATTTATTGCTCTTAGAAGTCTAACTTGCTAGTTGAGTCTTCCTGCCACGTTTCGGAAGGTACAGATGCGAATATACCAAGTTATGTTTGAAATTGCGCAAAAAGGTGAAAAGCTCTTATATGGAGAGATTTGAGGAATTCCAAAGCATCAATGTGGACCGTTGTACTCTATTTAGTGCTCTTAAAAGTATAACTCCCTAGTTGAGCCTTCGTGCCACGTTTCGTAAGGGAAAGACGTGAATTGACGAAGTTATGTTTCAAATTGCACAAAAACGTGAAAAGCTCCTCTATGGAGAGAGTTGAGCAATTCCAAAGCGTTAATGTGGACCGTTGTACTCTATTTTGTGCTCTTAAAAGTATTACTTGCTAGTTGAGCCTTCGTGCCACGTTTTGTAAGGTAAAGATACGAATAGACCAAATTATGTTTGAAATTGCATAAAAACGTGAAAAACTCCTCTATGGAGAGAGTTGAGCAATTCCAAAGCGTCAATGTGGACCGTTGTACTCTATTTAGTGCTCTTCAAAGTATTACTTGCTAGTTGAGCCTTCGTGCCACGTTTCGTAAAGTTAAGACGCGAATAGACCAACTTATGTCTCAAATTGCACAAAAACGTGAAATGCTCCTTTATGGAGAGAGTTGAGCATTTCCAAAGCATCAATGTGGACCGTTGTACTCTATTTAGTGTTCTTAGAAGTCTATTTGTCTAGTTTATCCTTTGTGCAACGTTTCGTAAGTTGAAGATGCGAATAGACCAAGTTATCTTTGAAATTGTGTAAAAAAGTGAAAAGCTCTTCTATGGAGAGAGTTGAGCAATTCCAAAGAATCAATGTGGACCGTTGTGCTCTATTTATTGCTCTTCGAAGTCTAACTCGCTAGTTGAGCCTTCGTGCCACCTTTCGGAAGGTAAAGATGCGAATAGACCAAGTTATGTTTGAAATTGCACAAAAACGTGAAAAGCTACTCTATGGAGAGAGTTGAGCAATTCCAAACCATCAATGTGTACCGTTGTACTCTATTTAGTGCTCTTAAAAGTTTAACTTGCTAGTTAAGCCTTCATGTCACATTTCGTAAGGTAAAGACGCGAATGGATCAACTTATGTCTCAACTTACACTAAAACGTGAAAAGCTCCTCTATGGAGAGAGTTGATAAATTCCAAAGCAACATTGTGGACCGTTGTACTCTATTGAGTACTCTTAAAAGTCTAACTTGCCAGTTGAGCCTTCGTGCCACGTTTACTAAGGTAAAGATGCGAATACACCAATTTATGTTTGAAATTGCACAAAAACGTGAAATGCTCCTTTATGGAAAGAGTTGAGCATTTCCAAAGCATCAATGTGGACCGTTGTACTCTATTTAGTGCTCTTAAAAGTCTAAATTGCTAGTTGAGCCTCTGTGCCACGTTTCGTAAGTTAAAGACGCGAATAGACCAAGTTCTGTTTGAAATTGCACAAAAACGTGAAAAGCTCCTCTATGGAGAGAGTCGAGAAATTCCAAAGCATCAATGAAGACCGCTGTACTCTATTTAGTGCTCTTAAAAGTATTACTTGCTAGTTGAGCCTTCGTGCCACGTTTCGTAAGGTAAAGACGCGAATAGACCAAGTTATGTCTCAAATTGCACAAAAACGTGAAAAGCTCCTCTATGGAGAGAGTCGAGAAATTCCAAGGCATCAATGTGGACCGTTCTACTCTATTTAGTTCTCTTAAAAGTCTAATTTGCTAGTTGAGCCTCTGTGCCACGTTTCGTAAGTTAAAGACGCGAATAGACCAAGTTATGTTTGAAATTGCACAAAAACGTGAAAAGCTCGTCTATGGAGAGATTTGAGCATTTCCAAAGCATCAATTTGGACCGTTGTACTCTATTTATTGTTCATAGAAGTCTAACTTGCTAGTTTAGCCTTTGTGCAACGTTTCGTAAGTTAAAGATGCGAATAAACCAAGTTATGTTTACAATTGTAGAAAATCGTGAGAAGGTCCTTTATGGAGAGAGTTTAGCAATTCCAAAGCATCAATGTGGACCGCTGTACTCTATTTAGTGCTCTGAAAAGTCTAACTTGCTAGTTGAGCCTTCGTGCCACATTTCGTAAGGTAGATATGCGAATAGACCAAGTTATGTTTGAAATTGCACAAAAACGAGAAAAGCTCCTCTATGGAGAGAGTTGAGCAATTCAAAAGCGTCAATGTGGACCGTTGTACTCTATTTAGTGCTCTTAAAAGTATTACTTGCTAGTTGAGCCTTCGTGCCACGTTTCATAAGGTAAAGACGTGAATAGACCAAGTTATGTCTCAAATTGCATAAAAACGTGAAAAGCTCCTCTATGGAGAGAGTCGAGAAATTCCAAAGCATCAATGTGGACCGTTCTACTCTATTTAGTGTTCTTAGAAGTCTATTTTTCTAGTTTAGCCTTTGTGCAACGTTTCGTATGTTAAAGATGTGAATAGACCAAGTTATGTTTGAACTTGCACAACAACGTGAAAATCTACTCTATGGAGAGAGTTGAACAATTCCAAACCGTCAATGTGGACCGTTGTACTCTATTTAGTGCTCTTAAAAGTCTAACTTGCTAGTTGAGCCTTCGTGCCACGTTTTGTACGGTAAAGACGCGAATAGACCAAGTTATGTTTGAAATTGCACCAAAACGTGAAAAATCCTCTATAGAGAGAGTTGAGCAATTCCAAAGCATCAATGTGGACTGTTGTACTCTATTTAGTGCTCATAGAAGTCTAACTTGCTAGTTTATCCTTTGTGCATCGTTTCGTAAGTTAAAGATACGAATAAACCAAGTTATGTTTACAATTGTTGAAAAACGTGAAAAGCTCCTCTATGGAGAGAGTTGAGCAATTCCAAAGCGTCAATGTGGACTGTTGTACTCTATTTAGTGCTCTTAAAAGTATTACTTGCTAGTTGAGCCTTCATGCCACTTTTCGTAAGGTAAAGACGCGAATAGACCAAGTTATGTCTCAAATTGCACAAAAATGTGAAAAGCTCCTGTATGGAGAGAGTCGAGAAATTCCAAAGCATCAATGTGGACCGTTCTACCATATTTAGTGGTATTAGAAGTCTGTTTTTCTAGTTTAGCCTTTGTGCAACGTTTCGTAAGTTAAAGATGCGAATAGACCAAGATATGTTTGAAATTGTACAAAAACGTGAAAAGATCCTCTATGGAGAGAGTTTAGCAATTCCAAAACATCAATGTGGACCGTTGTGCTCTATTTAGTGCTCTTAGAAGTCTAACTTGCTAGTTGAGCCTTCGTGTCACGTTTCGAAAGGTAAAGATGCGGATAGACCAAGTTATGTTTGAAATTGCACAAAAACGTGAAAAGCTACTCTATGGAGAGAGTTGAGCAATTTCAAACCATCAATGTGTACCGTTGTACTCTATTTAGTGCTCTTAAAATTATAACTTGCTAGTTAAGCCTTCGTGCCACGTTTCGTAAGGTAAAGACGCGAATGGATCAACTTATGTCTCAACTGGCACAAAAACGTGACAAGCTCCTCTATGGAGAGAGTTGAGCAATTCCAAAGCATCAATGTAGACAGTTGTACTCTATTGAGTACTCTTAAAAGTCTAACTTGCTAGTTGAGCCTTCGTGCCACGTTTAGTAAGGTAAAGATGCGAATACACCATGTTATGTTTGAAATTGCACAAAAACGTGAAAATCTACTCTATGGAGAGAGTTGAACAATTCCAAACCGTCAATGTGGACGGTTGTACTCTATTTAGTGCTCTTAAAAGTCTAACTTGCTAGTTGAGCCTTCGTGCCACGTTTTGTACAGTAATGACGCGAATAGACCAAGTTATGTTTGAAATTGCACCAAAACGTAAAAAGCTCCTCTATAGAGAGAGTTGAGCAATTCCAAAGCATCAATGTGGACTGTTGTACTCTATTTAGTGCTCATAGAAGTCTAACTTGCTAGTTTATCCTTTGTGCATCGTTTCGTAAGTTAAAGATACGAATAAACCAAGTTATGTTTGCAATTGTTGAAAAACGTGAAAAGCTCCTCTATGGAGAGAGTTGAGCAATTCCAAAGCATCAATGTGGACTGTTGTACTCTATTTAGTGCTCTTAAAAGTCTAACTTGCTAGTTCGGCCTTCGTGCCACGTTTCGTAAGGTAAAGATGCGAATAGACCAAGTTATGTTTGAAATTGCACAAAAACACGAAAAGCTCCTCTATGGAGAGAGTTGAGCAATTCCAAAGCGTCAATGTGGACTGTTGTACTCTATTTAGTGCTCTTAAAAGTATTACTTGCTAGTTGAGCCTTCATGCCACTTTTCGTAAGGCTAAGCCGCGAATAGACCAAGTTATGTCTGAAATTGCACAAAAATGTGAAAAGCTCCTGTATGGAGAGAGTCGAGAAATTCCAAAGCATCAATGTGGACCGTTCTACCATATTTAGTGGTATTAGAAGTCTGTTTTTCTAGTTTAGCCTTTGTGCAACGTTTCGTAAGTTAAAGATGCGAATAGACCAAGATATGTTTGAAATTGTACAAAAACGTGAAAAGATCCTCTATGGAGAGAGTTGAGCAATTCCAAAGCATCAATGTGGACCGTTGTGCTCTATTTAGTGCTCTTAGAAGTCTAACTTGCTAGTTGAGCCTTCGTCTCACGTTTCGAAAGGTAAAGATGCGAATAGACCAAGTTATGTTTGAAATTGCACAAAAACGTGAAAAGCTACTCTATGGAGAGAGTTGAGCAATTCCAAACCATCAATGTGTACCGTTGTACTCTATTTAGTGCTCTTAAAATTATAACTTGCTAGTTAAGCCTTCGTGCCACGTTTCGTAAGGTAAAGACGCGAATGGATCAACTTATGTCTCAACTTGGACAAAAACGTGACAAGCTCCTCTATGGAGAGAGTTGAGCAATTCCAAAGCATCAATGTAGACAGTTGTACTCTATTGAGTACTCTTAAAAGCCTAACTTGCTAGTTGAGCCTTCGTGCCACGTTTAGTAAGGTAAAGATGCGAATACACCAACTTATGTTCGAAATTGCACAGAAACATGAAATGCTCCTTTATGGAGAGAGTTCAGCAATTCCAAAGCATCAATGTGGACCGTTGTACTCTATTTAGTGCTCTTAAAAGTCTAACTTGCTAGTTGAGCCTTTGTGCCACGTTTCGTAAGTTAAAGACGCGAATAGACCAAGTTATGTTTGAAATTACACAAAAACGTGAAAATCTCCTCTATGGAGAGAGTTGAGCAATTCCAAAGCATCAATGTGGACCGTTGTACTCTATTTAGTGTTCATAGAAGTCTAACTTGCTAGTTTAGCCTTTGTGCAACATTTCGTAAGTTAAAGATGCGAATAGACCAAGTTATGTTTGAAATTGCACAAAAACACGAAAAGCTCCTCTATGGAGAGAGTTGAGCAATTCCAAAGCGTCAATGTGGACTGTTGTACTCTATTTAGTGCTCTTAAAAGTATTACTTGCTAGTTGAGCCTTCATGCCACTTTTCGTAAGGCTAAGCCGCGAATAGACCAAGTTATGTCTCAAATTGCACAAAAATGTGAAAAGCTCCTGTATGGAGAGAGTCGAGAAATTCCAAAGCATCAATGTGGACCGTTCTACCATATTTAGTGGTATTAGAAGTCTGTTTTTCTAGTTTAGCCTTTGTGCAACGTTTCGTAAGTTAAAGATGCGAATAGACCAAGATATGTTTGAAATTGTACAAAAACGTGAAAAGATCCTCTATGGAGAGAGTTGAGCAATTCCAAAGCATCAATGTGGACCGTTGTGCTCTATTTAGTGCTCTTAGAAGTCTAACTTGCTAGTTGAGCCTTCGTCTCACGTTTCGAAAGGTAAAGATGCGAATAGACCAAGTTATGTTTGAAATTGCACAAAAACGTGAAAAGCTACTCTATGGAGAGAGTTGAGCAATTCCAAACCATCAATGTGTACCGTTGTACTCTATTTAGTGCTCTTAAAATTATAACTTGCTAGTTAAGCCTTCGTGCCACGTTTCGTAAGGTAAAGACGCGAATGGATCAACTTATGTCTCAACTTGGACAAAAACGTGACAAGCTCCTCTATGGAGAGAGTTGAGCAATTCCAAAGCATCAATGTAGACAGTTGTACTCTATTGAGTACTCTTAAAAGCCTAACTTGCTAGTTGAGCCTTCGTGCCACGTTTAGTAAGGTAAAGATGCGAATACACCAAGTTATGTTCGAAATTGCACAGAAACATGAAATGCTCCTTTATGGAGAGAGTTCAGCAATTCCAAAGCATCAATGTGGACCGTTGTACTCTATTTAGTGCTCTTAAAAGTCTAACTTGCTAGTTGAGCCTTTGTGCCACGTTTCGTAAGTTAAAGACGCGAATAGACCAAGTTATGTTTGAAATTACACAAAAACGTGAAAATCTCCTCTATGGAGAGAGTTGAGCAATTCCAAAGCATCAATGTGGACCGTTGTACTCTATTTAGTGTTCATAGAAGTCTAACTTGCTAGTTTAGCCTTTGTGCAACATTTCGTAAGTTAAAGATGCGAATAGACCAAGTTATGTTTGAAATTGCACAAAAATGTGAAAATCTCCTCTATGGAGAGAGTTAAGCAATTCCAAAGCATCAATATAGACCGCTGTATTCTATTTAGTGCTCTTAAAAGTCTAACTTGCTAGTTGAGCCTTCGTGCCACGTTTCATAAGGTAAAGATGCTAATAGACCAAGTCATGTTTGAAATTGCACAAAAACGTGAAAAGCTCCTCCATGGAGAGAGTTGAGCAATTCCAACGCGTCAATGTGGACCGTTGTACTCTATTTAGTGCTCTTAAAAGTATTACTTGCTAGTTAAGCCTTCATGCCACGTTTCGTAAGGTAAAGACGCGAATAGACCAAGTGATGTCTCAAATTGCACAAAAACGTGAAAAGCTCCTCTATGGAGAGTCGAGAAATTTCAAAGCATCAATGTGGACCGTTCTACTATATTTAGTGGTCTTAGAAGTCTATTTTTCTAGTTTAGCCTTTGTGCAACGTTTCGTAAGTTAAAGATGCGAATAGACCAAGTTATGTTTCAAATTGTACAAAAACGTAAAAAGATCCTCTATGGAGAGAGTTGAGCAATTCCAAAGCATCAATGTGGACCGTGGTGCTTTATTTAGTGCTCTTAGAAGTCTAACTTGCTAGTTGAGCCTTCGTGCCACGTTTCGAAAGGTAAAGATGCGAATAGACCAAGTTATGTTTGAAATTGCACAAAAACGTGAAAAGCTACTCTATGGAGAGAGTTGAGCAATTTCAAACCATCAATGTGTACCGTTGTACTCTATTTAGTGCTCTTAAAATTATAACTTGCTAGTTAAGCCTTCGTGCCACGTTTCGTAAGGTAAAGACGCGAATGGATCAACTTATGTCTCAACTGGCACAAAAGCGTGACAAGCTCCTCTATGGAGAGAGTTGAGCAATTCCAAATCATCAATGTAGACAGTTGTACTCTATTGAGTACTCTTAAAAGTCTAACTTGCTAGTTGAGCCTTCGTGCCACGTTTAGTAAGGTAAAGATGCGAATACACCAAGTTATGTTTGAAATTGCACAAAAACGTGAAATACCTTTATGGAGAGAGTTGAGCAATTCTAAAGCATCCATGTGGACCGTTGTACTCTATTTAGTGCTCTTAAAAGTCTAACTTGCTAGTTGAGCCTTTGTGCCACGTTTCGTAAGTTAAAGACGCGAATAGACCAAGTTCTGTCTCAAATTGTACAAAAACTTGAAAAGCTCCTCTATGGAGAGAGTTGAGCAATTCCAAAGCATCAATGTGGACCGTTGTACTCTATTTAGTGCTCTTAGAAGTCTAACTTTCTAGTTGAGTCTTCGTGCCACATTTCGGAAGGTAAAGATGCGAATAGACCAAGTTACGTGTGAAATTTCCCAAAAACATGAAAAGCTACTCTATGGAGAGACTGGAGCAATTCCAAACCATCAACTTGTACCGTTGTACTCTATTTAGTGCTCTTAAAAGTATAACTTGCTAGTTAAGCCTTCGTGCCACGTTTCGTAAGGTAAAGACACGAATGGACCAACTTATGTCTCAAATTATACAAAAACGTGAAAAGCTCCTCTATGGAGAGAGTCGAGAAATTCCAAAGCATCAATGTGGACTGTTCTACTATATTTAGTGTTCTTAGAAGACTATTTTTCTAGTTTAGCCTTTGTGCAACGTTTCGTAAGTTAAAGATGCGAATAGATCAAGTTATGTTTGAAATTGTACAAAAACGTGAAAAGCTCCTCTATGGAGAGAGTTGAGCAATTCCAGAGCATCAATGTGGACTGTTGTACTCTGTTTAGTGCTCTTAGAAGTCTAACTTGCTAGTTGAGCCTTCGTGCCACATTTCGGAAGGTAAAGTTGCGAATAGACCAAGTTACGTGTGAAATTGCCCAAAAACATGAAAAGCTACTCTATGGAGAGAGTGGAGCAATTCCAAACCATCAACGTGTACCGTTGTACTCTATTTAGTGCTCCTAAAAGTATAACTTGCTAGTTAATCCTTCGTGCCACGTTTTGTAAGGTAAAGACGCGAATGGACCAACTTATGTCTCAACTTGCACAAAAACGTGAAAAGATCCTCTATGGAGAGAGTTGAGCAATTCCAAAGCATCAATGTGGACCGTTGTACTCTATTGAGTACTCCTAAAAGTCTAACAAACTAGTTGAGCCTTCGTGTCACGTTTCGTAAGGTAAAGATGCAAATACACCAAGTTTTGTTTGAAATTGCACAAAAATGTGAAAAGCTCCTCTACGGAGAGAGTTGAGCAATTCCAAAGCATCAATGTGGACCGTTGCACTCTATTTAGTGTTCATAGAAGTCTAACTTGCAAGTTTAGCCTTTGTGCAACGTTTCGTAAGTTAAAGATGCGAATAAACCAAGTTATGTTTGGAATTGTAGAAATACATGAAAAGCTCCTCTATGGAGAGAGTTGAGCAATTCCAAAGCATCAATGTGGACCGCTGTACTCTACTTAGTGCTCTTAAAAGTCTAACTTGCTAATTGAGCCTTCCTGCCACGTTTCGCAAGGTAAAGATGCGAATAGACCAAGTTATGTTTGAAATTGCACAAAAACGCGAACAGCTCCTCTATGGAGAGAGTTGAGCAATTAAAAAGCGTCAATGTGGACCGTTGTACTCTATTTAGTGCTCTTAAAAGTATTACTTGCTAGACGAGCCTTCGTGCCACGTTTCGTAAGGTAAAGACGCGAATAGACCAAGTTATGTCTCAAATTGCACAAAAGGTGAAAAGCTCGTCTATGGAGAGAGTCGATAAATTCCAAGGGATCAATGTGGACCGTTCTACTCTATTTAGTGTTCTTAGAAGTCTAACTTGGTAGTTGAGTTTTCGTGCCACGTTTCATAGGGTAAAGATGCTAATAGACCAAGCCATGTTTGAAATTGCACAAAAACGTGAAAAGCTCCTCTATGGAGAGAGTTGAGAAATTCCAACGCGTCAATGTAGACCGTTGTACTCTATTTAGTGCGCTTAAAAGTATTACTTGCTAGTTGAGCCTTCATGCCACGTTTCGTAAGGTATAGACGCGAATAGACCAAGTTATGTCTCAAATTATACAAAAACGTGAAAAGCTCCTCTATGGAGAGAGTCGAGAAATTCCAAAGCATCAATGTGGACTGTTCTACTATATTTAGTGTTCTTAGAAGACTATTTTTCTAGTTTAGCCTTTGTGCAACGTTTCGTAAGTTAAAGATGCCAATAGACCAAGTTATGTTTGAAATTGTACAAAAACGTGAAAAACTCCTCTATGGAGAGAGTTGAGCAATTCCAGAGCATCAATGTGGACCGTTGTACTCTATTTAGTGCTCTTAGAAGTCTAACTTGCTAGTTGAGCCTTCGTGCCACATTTCGGAAGGTAAAGATGCGAATAGACCAAGTTACGTGTGAAATTGCCCAAAAACATGAAAAGCTACTCTATGGAGACAGTGGAGCAATTCCAAACCATCAACGTGTACCGTTGTACTCTATTTAGTGCTCTTAAAAGTATAACTTGCTAGTTAAGCCTTCGTGCCACGTTTCGTAAGGTAAAGACGCGAATGGACCAACTTATGTCTCAACTTGCACAAAAACGTGAAAAGATCCTCTATGGAGAGAGTTGAGCAATTCCAAAGCATCAATGTGGACCGTTGTACTCTATTGAGTACTCTTAAAAGTCTAACTTACTAGTTGAGCCTTCGTGTCACGTTTCGTATGGTAAAGTTGCAAATACACCAAGCTATGTTTGAAATTGCACAAAAACGTGAAATGCTCCTCTATGGAGAGAGTTGAGCAATTCCAAAGCATCAATGTGGACCGTTGTACTCTATTTAGTGCTCTTAAAGGTCTAACTTGCTAGTTGGGCCTTCGTGCCACGTTTCGTAAGGTAAAGACGTGAATATACCAAGTTATGTTTGAAATTGCACAAAAATGTGAAAAGCTCCTCTACGGAGAGAGTTGAGCAATTCCAAAGCATCAATGTCGACCGTTGCACTCTATTTAGTGTTCATAGAAGTCTAACTTGCAAGTTTAGCCTTTGTGCAACGTTTCGTAAGTTAAAGATGCGAATAAACCAAGTTATGTTTGGAATTGTAGAAAAACGTGAAAAGCCCCTCTATGGAGAGAGTTGAGCAATTCCAAAGCATCAATGTGGACCGCTGTACTCTACTTAGTGCTCTTAAAAGTCTAACTTGCTAGTTGAGCCTTTGTGCCACGTTTCGTAAGGTAAAGATGCGAATAGACCAAGTTATGTTTGAAATTGCACAAAACACGAAAAGCTCCTCTATGGAGAGAGTTGAGCAATTAAAAAGCGTCAATGTGGACCGTTGTACTCTATTTAGTGCTCTTAAATGTATTACTTGCTAGTCGAGCCTTCGTGCCA